>NW_004567114.1:29376996-29394046 GCF_000260355.1 Condylura cristata | reverse complement strand
ATAGCCAGCCAACAGAAAAACACAAGAAGAGAAACATCTATAATATAACAAGCTACTGGGAGCAAAATTATGAAAAAACTACCTCTAATAGGATTAAAAATTGTTATAACTCAAAGGTGAAAAATGAAACATTTTGGAAATTTATATGATAATATATCACTTTATAATATATAAAAATGATGAAATACAGCACAAATCTGATAGAGCTACAATACAAAGAGAAGATGAAAATAACATTTTTTCAAATAAATTAATGAAAACTCTCTAATATTCCTCATTAGTTTAGCCTTCCCTGTGCTAAAATCACCTGTTCTAAGAAAACAAAGAAAAGTTTTTAAAATCCCATATTGTAATCTTTAAACTTTAGAAGAAATAATGTTGACTTATTACATTTCATATTTTTCACTTTATGTGTACTAAACCACATATTTCCAGTGATTGAATATATATCTGAAATAGTTAAATAGTAAGAGCTATTTCAAAATGAACTATAAAAAAATGCCAAGTGAAATGTACTATTAATTTTTCCAAAGCAAGTGTTCTTTCAATGCTATGAAAGCACTTCCATCCAAAGCTGTCCGGACCATACTGGCTAACTCAATGGTTCCATGGGTGTGGCATATTTGCTTGTGTGGCTTTTTCACATGCTGATATCGAAAGTCTTTACTGAGGTTACCACACTGCTTAAGTTCAAGCTAGAAATAATAATCATGAGGCTTTAAAACTAAATATGTGTAGTGTGTGTGTATAAATGTATATGTGTGTGTATGTATGTAAACACGCACACATATATGTATAGTTTTATGTTTCTTATCGTGTGGGTTCCTATGAGCAGGCCATTCATGGTCATCTGAGGCCTATTTTCTTTCTACAAATCGCAATAGAATGTTCCTTGACTACCTACTGGATATAGTTCATATCATGAGGCAGACAGGGCCTGGGGTACCTGTTGACCTGATTAAGTGACTATCTCCATGGTAGTCTTGAGATAACTCTGCCTGTGATAGCATCAGACTTTGCTCACACAAAATGTCTCTCGATATATGGTCATGGTGTTCCCTTTCCTATCCCTTGTAAAAATTTGTCCCCCATTCCTATCCCCCCCTCTGGACCCTGTTTCTCATACCACTGTCGCATGATCCGCTTTTACTAGCCTGTGTGATGTCAATAAATGGCACAAGAACTTCTGCTCAAGCAGCAGAGTCTGGCCTTGCAAACCTGCTCCACACCTGCTATGTCCCTCATGACATTCCCACTGCAATACTCTAGGAATATATATTAGAAATATTTTTTAAATTACAGAAACTCAAGTGCCCCTTCAGTAATTATAAATGATGTCTACAAGTGCACTCTTATTTACTGAAAGGAAAATAAAGTTAGATGCACAGAAGTAATTGATGCTACTATATTACTGAGCAGTCACGAAATAACCAAGATCTGGGATGTGTGGAGAATCACCTACAGATTGGGATCATTCATGGGCAAGTCGTATAATGTCTCTGACTACAAGTTTCTCACCAGGAAAATGGTAATGATGTTACATAACTCAGAGTGAGGATTAAAAACATAACATATATAAAGGTATAAATTAAGAAGTGCTGTACAGAGAATTGTTCCCAGAAAGCTTCCCACCCCCCCTCCCTCACTTCTCTACAAGGATAGGACAGGGTCACACCCCTTGCTGCTAGGCAGGGGCTCTGTGTCTTAAAGGAAGAGGCACAATATTCTGTTTGTCTTTCTTCTCTGTGAGCTCATAAGACTGAATTACAAACTCACCCAGGGCTGTCCCTAGATGATCTTGTCATGGCCCATGCCATACAATTAATTAATAGTGCTAAGATTGGGTCTTGGAAGTATAGGAGTTTCCTCAGGCAGCTTTGCTGAGCATTTGACATCATATTTTTTTTTAAGATTTTATGTATTTTTGCACAGACAAACTGGAGCCTAGAGGTGCAAGGGGTAAGAGGATTCACCAGAGGCAGAGTGGGGAGTGTGGAGCAGGACAGGCAGATCTACTGAGGGGAGCAGCAGGAGACAGGAGAGGTCTGCTGTGCCTTGTGGGTCAGCTGCCTGGCCTGGGATCAAACTCAGACAGCAAAAGTGATAGTGCTGAGACTTAACCCCTAGGCCACCGGGGAGGTCCATCTGGCATCACATCTTTCATGGATAGTCTGTTCTTAGAAACTTGGGGGAAATAGATGATTTTGGTTTACAGCAGGATTTATATGTTTTTGGATCTCTTGTTCTGCCACCAAAAACTCACAAACAAACCTTCTTATGACTTAATGGTGAGAATTGATGTCCAAGGGAGAAAGGAACCTTACAAACTGAAAAGATCTATGCAGAGCCATATACGCATATGACCTAACCATGCCTCTCACCAATTTCTCTGAATCTTCCAGTAAAGGTCTATCATTGTTCCTGAACTAAAACTACAAACATTTAGTCACCACTAGTAAGGATAATATTATCCACAAGTGTATAGTTCAGGCTAACTGATGCTTCTTCATAGAAACCACCCGGATTGACTTAGTGCAGTTGGCAATGTGGGCTCCGGCTCAAAATTGGCCACAAGAGTCAAATCTCACAAAAATTAATGGGCTGGGATCTTTAGTCAAAGAACCAAAAGCAGGAGAAGCCTGGGAGAGAGTGAATAAGAAGAATTTTGAAACAAATAAGAATACAGCTTTCAAAATCTAAAAGAGGTCATTTTGGAATATGTCCATGTTTACTTTATGCAGTGGTTTGTAACACAGAAGTCTCCTAATCCATTATTGATAGGGGCTTAAAAAGGTTTATTCAGAAATGTTAGACCCATGACAGGTGGTCAGAAAACCAAGGGACAGAACCTCTCTGGCCTTTTCTTACAGGACCTGACAGAGGCGGAGAACTCACCCTCAGTGCAACCTGAGAAGCCGAACCTCCAGCCAAGGGCACCAGCTGATGGGTCTGGCTCTGAGAGCCCATAGCCTGGGTTAATCACACTGCTCGTGAACTACATCCAGTAAAGGGTCTCTTAATGTCTCCGCTTCATTCCTTAATGTGATGGCTTGGTTAAGGAATTATTAATGGGCCTTCCAGGGGAAAAAAGAATTTGAAAACATCTACGCACTCCATTCCTCCCTGCCTAAATGATTGTTCTTTCTCTTCTATGCTAAGTGAAAAAGAAAAATGGGACTTTTTAAAATTTCCATTTTGCATAAGATAATAAAATGCAAAATGCTGAAACAGTTTCAGCCTAACCTATGAAAAAAGATCATGTGGCTTAAATTGCCATTCTCACAAAACATTTAAATGTGCAATATAGGCTCTGTCCTTAAAAAAAAAGAAAGAAAGAAAAACACCAAAACACTCCAAAGGCTTGCAAATCTAAGTATTGTGTACTAAAAGGGACAAGATTTGAAGCTTCTATGAATAATGAAGTGTCATAAGAATATTATTTTTAATTTTAGCCACTCCAAAAATGAGAGTGTATGGGAAGTACCTGTGAGATTTTTTAACTGAAATTTAGATGCTGCATGAAGTACAAAATTGTAGCAGAACTAGAACTCTCACTTATGTCTGGTGAGAGCAAAAACAGAAGGCCACTCTGGACAGCAATCTGATAGCAGCTAAATTATAAATTCTGCATGTATTCTACTAGGCAGCTATCCTATTTCTGGGTATACAAGTAGACAGCTTCTCATACAGTACCATAAGAAAATGTATAGGAGGAGTGTGTTTATCTCAATACATTTGAGATTGCAAAATGTCAACAGTTGGAGTTCATAAATAGTAGAATGGATAAATAAAATAATAGCTGCAGGGGCCTCCCTGATGGTGCAAGGGGTTGAAACACAGCACTGTGAAGCTATCCACAGCTATTGCAGCACAAGTTAGATCCCCAACCAGGGAGGTGACCCACATAGAGCAGCAGGCCTTACCTGTCTCGCCCTCAGCAATCTACTTCAGTGGATCTACATGTTCTGCTCTCCACTCAGTCTCTGATGAGTCCTCTCATGCCCTGCACCTCTGGCCTGTACCCCAGATTGTGTATGCATAAATAAATAGTTAAAAAAAATGTTGGAAAAACATCAGAGCCCTCATTATACAAAAGAGAGGCATGATGAAATTATCATAAAGCAAAAACAAAAAAAACCCTCAACAATTTTGTTTAGTGAAAAGAGTAAGAAACCATGTATCAGTGTATACAAAATGAATTATGCAGGTCTTAGAAACAAACACACACAAAGCAACATTATTTCAAGAATATACATACATAATAGACAAATAGAAGGGGTATTAGAAAGATATGCAATAAAAACATTAAATAACTGTGGAAGAGGAAAAGAAGTGAAATGAAATAAAATAGAGACCTTCCCCAGAGAAATGGCAATGATAACATAAGGGTACATTATTTCAGTCCTATGTGCCTCGTCTAATGGAGGAAGGGTGGAAGGACAAAGGAGAAAAAAGATAAGAAAACAGAAAAAAATCTTAAACTCTGATATTATAACCACATGTCAATGTATTTTTTAAATTTTCCCATAAATAATTTATATTTAATACTTAACAGAACACGTAACATTTACCCAGTCACTACATTAATCCTATTGACTTTCATTCATATAAGCAAATTGTATAGAAAGATAACTTTATCTGGCAATACCTCTAGTAGGCATCATCCAAATAATGTAAAAACTCTAATGCAGGGCCCTCCCTGGTGGTGCAGCGGGTTAAAGCACAGCACTAAGAAGCTTAAGCCAATTCCTCATGAGTTCAATTCCCGCCTGTCCCGGAGGAGATCCACATGGCGTGGCAGACCTTCCTGACCCGCCTGCTGCTCCCCTCAGCAGTGTACTTCCTAGATCTGCCTGTTCTGTTCCTAACTCTGTCTCTGGTGAAGCCTCTCGCCGTCCCTGAGCCTCTGGCATGTACCCCAGTTCTGTATACACAAATAAATAAATCTTTAAAAAAAAAAAAAAAAACTCTAATGCAAAAAGATTTATCTACACTTATGTACATGTTTGTCCACAATTGTCAAATCATGGAGCTAACTCAAGGGCCCTTTGACAAACCAATGGATAAAGAAATTGTGCTATCTATACTCAGATGGAATATTACACCACTGTAAAAAAGATAAATTAGTAACATTTGGGACAAAATGGACATATTGCAAGGTGGTTATGTTAAATACGACAAAAAGTAAAAGACAGATGTTGGATGGTTTCACTCACCTGTGCAACATAAATAACAAGAAAACATACACAGGCAAAATACACTAGAAATAAATCTTAAACTCAGTGAAAGAATATTGTTTACCAGTGAAGATGGGAGAGGAAGGAAGATGGGATACTGGCACTGATGGATTAGTAGAGGGTGAGTGAAACATGTATACATAGTTGGAGCAAAAATGTAACCCCCCAAAAAATTAAAATAAATATTTGAAAAATATTTTAAAAATATAAAGTGTCTCATTTTTTTTCAACACAAACTGATACCAATTTGTAGTTTTTAGTTCAACTATATTTGTCTAAAACGTATCGTTTTAGAGTCAGTTAATTTCTTTGAATTATTTACAAGGATATTCTCAATGTCAAGTGATATATCTCTGCCTTCCATGGGAATTCAGTTATTCTATAATTTTACTATTAACACTATTTCTAAATGTGCATACAATTTTCCACTTGACATTCTCATTCCTGTGTTTCATATTCAAAGTTTTGGAAATGGAAAAAAATACTATATGCAAAAAAAAATCAGAATCACATACAGATATTTTTGTTTGTTTATTAAAATAAATTTTTTTTATGTTTATACCAAATATGTTGTTAACCTTTTCCATTGCCATTACCCTTCCTACATATGATTTAGGTTACCTTTCTGATTGAACATTTAAAAATAATATAACATCCCAAATTACTCAAAACTTCTATAATATCCTGGTCTTCATTCCTCAACAATGCTACAATAAACATAAAAAGGCTCTAGTTTAGTTTTTTTATAGGATGAGAAAGTTCGAAGCGGTATGCATTAAAATAAATTGTGTCCCAAAGAAAACCTGATAGAACTTAAATACCGTTTGCTATTTTTCATTGCTGGTAAGAACATTAAAATTGATTTGACTATTTAGATTAGCAAAACAAACTAATCATTGTGTGTAATCAAGTACTTGCTTATATTAGTGAGTTTATCATCATGAAAACACTATCTCCAAAAATAGTGAAGAAAAGGTAGAGGGAAATTTGCATACTACTTCCCACAGTGAAAAAACATAACATGACCCAAAGTTCTCACACAAATCCAATACCATTACACATGGAAGAAATACAATGAAGAAAAGCCTGTTATGTGGAAGCACATGAGAACAAGATTAGAATTTAGCACAAAACAAAACAAACTAATTCTACAGGTAGCAGCAAAATACCAAGCTGTGTCTATAGTACAAAAGCAAAAAGGTTGCAATCTTAACCTTAAGACATTTAAACCTACAATTGGTGGTGAAAGAAAAAGGACTCTTTTAGGGAGGATGTTAAGCTATTATAAAATGCCAGCATTTTCATAATGAACTCTTTTGTATAAAAAACTGTTCATGTCAAAAACAAGAAGCTAGGAAAGATGCATGGTGAGAAAGAAAAGAGCAGCAGGATTTTGTAACATACACAGAAGGAAGAACAATATTACTAAAAATGACAACAAAAGTGACGGCAATGAAAATCCAAGGGATAAAGCTTGAGGATGATGCCAAATGATAAATTATGGGAAGTCAGAGAAGGAAAACCATGCCTTGTGGAGGGAATCAAAACTACCTTCAGGAAGAAGATGGCATTTGAAATAGGCTTGGTCTGATGATGATGGACTGTTATGTCCACGGTCCAAGAAGAGAAAGTGGGAAAGGGGGCATCTATATCCCCTGGAACCTCCTATGGGGCCTACAACATAGGTGGGGTCTACCATAAAACCAACTTTTCCTACCCTAACCCCCACCAAGGCACAGGGAACAGAGATTCTCAATACCAACCTCAGTCTCCCAGGATGTAGGAGACACTCATTAGTGACAGGTTTAGCCCAAGGGTTACTATCCGCCCATGAGTAAAAAGGTACAGAAAGCATCAGTGCTATTAATGGGAGTTTCTCCAGGAGGGGAGCTACAGTTTTCATCAGTCTTGTTTACTAATTGCATTCCTGCTAGTGAAGGCTATGAAGCTGGAGGTGATAGGTAAAGGAAAAAATGTTTGAAGAGATTATTTCTCAAACTTGGATAATCATCAGACTCATCTAAGTGGATGATTAAATGTACTGATTCCCATCTCCACCTACTTACTTTTGGCAATTCTGATTCAGAAAGGTTGATGTGAGATCTAGCAATCAATATTTTGCAACATCTTTCTAAGGACTCTTATGTGTAATTGAGCTTAGATTTAGTGGCAGAATATGAAATCCCCAGGAGATTCATCTTCCAGGAGATGAATACATATCTCTATCTATAGGTATATATATAGCTATGTGTGTATGTGTCTTTGCATACACACACACACATGTTACACACACACACAGATTTTATATAAGTATATAGATGCACATATATACAAAATAATGTATCATATACTTATCTATATACACATATAATATTTCTCAGCATGAAACAGATAGAAAAAAAGATAAAGAAATCTTTGTGTTTTCTGAGCAAGTCCCTTAACCCCAGGTTTTTCCCTCCAAAAATATCAATGGATTTGGAGTAGAAAGTAATACAGATCCCCCTGTAGTTTTTTAGTAACATGACTTCAGTGCTTAGTTATGTGGGAAATTCACAGAAAAATTAATTCAAGGAAAAATTTATTCCATCTGGCCTTCCCAAAATATTGTAGAAAAGTTTTCACTTCTAAATTATTTCTTTATATAGATTTTCCTTTTCTTTTTTATAATTTATTTTTGTAATATTCCCTTTAAGTTCACAGATGTAGTACACTTTTTAAAGAATTGTTGTAAGTAATATAAATGCCAGATTCTGATTTACATAATGCAGACAAAATAGCTATGGTACAATATACTAACATTATAAAGTATAGATGATTTATTTATACAGGACATGAAGACTTCATTTTGATGTTCTCCATGAGCTAAGTCCTACATGGTTACTGCTGGTTCATTCTACTTTGATCAAAGCATTTTTAGCAACTCAAGAAGTTGATGTCATCAGCGACTTCCTGAGATGAGATGTTCCTCTGGTCATTTGTGCTTGGGCTAGTTCCTTTCTCATAGTGGCTGAATGAAGTTATTTTTTCAATGAATGAATAAATTCACAGATATGCAAAAATACTCATTTTTGCAGAAATTCTCACCAATGACTATGAAACTAGGTATTTCCACTGCCAATTCAGTCTCCTTGATAAACTAATAAACTTTTACCTTTATAGTTTTTGTATGAGAACCTAAGTTTTAGATCCAAGTTTTAACAACATTTAGCATTTTGTTAAACTTCAGAAAAGATTCTTGAGCTATTCTATTACCTACCTGCAAGTGCTGCTTTTCTGCATGACGTCAGCTCGATGATATCCAGAGAGTTTGCAAAAACCATCATTACTATAAACTACAGGCCAATCCACAATCTGGGCATTTCCCAGTAAGAAACTCGATTCTAAAGAAGAAATAAGAAAAGGGAAGATTTTTAGTTTTAAGCAATGTACATTTTTCAAACAACAAAAAAAGACAAATTGTTAAGGGGCACAAATGCAACTATGGTTTGTTATAGTATGAATAATAAAACCTACTCTGTAAATTGATACCATCTGATTGGCCTGATCCTAAGATGAGATCGGCAATAAGTAATTTTTGTATACAAACCAAAAACTTTGAAAAGAAGCCAGTTTATTATATCTCTTTCATCCAAGGATATGCTGAGCTATGGGGGGAAAGTATGGTTAATTATATAAGTGTTGATGACTAAAATATTACACATAAAGACAGGCTGATTCAGTAAGATCAGCTATAGTCACTTGATAATTTGAGAATACTGAACTTGATAATAAGCAAATTTGAGTGACCCATCCCAAAACTCTATAATTACTATATTTTTTTACTACAATTTTTATATGGTGGCACACATTCTTCATCCACTAGACTGAGTTTGAAAAAAAATGATTTATAATAACACTGAAGAATATTTTTTAAATAAAAGTATTCAAATAAAAGTATTATTATTTCCAACCATAAACCACAAAGAATTTGAAATTATCATTATTCTAATTTTTTAAAAAAAATACTTGGCCTATTTTGCATGAAGTAGTTTTGCTGTTAGTATAGTTGATTTTTAATCATATATTTTGATATAACTTTGAAATTCCAATATTTTAGATATTAGAAATTTTATGAATCTCATGAAAGACATTAAGTGAACTCAAATTATATTGTTAAAAATATAAAGAAATTTTTGTTTGGAGGTTCCTCAAACTGCTAAACATGGAGCTTCCCTACGACCCAGCAATCCCACTCCTAGGTATCTATCCAAAAGACACAAAAACACTGATTGAAAAAGATACTTGTACCCCCATGTTTATTGCTGCTTTATTTACAATTGGAAAAACATGGAAGCAGCCCAAATGCCAAAAAGTAGATGACTGGATTAGAAAGATGTGGTACATATATGCAATGGAATATTACTCAGCAACCAAAAAAGAGAAACACATGTCTTTTGCAGCAACTTGGATGGAGCTGGAAAAGATCATGCTTAGTGAGATAAGCCAGAAAGAAAGAAAAATACCGGATGGTTTCACTCATAGCAGAAGTACAATGGACCAGGCGAGAAAATAACAAAAATAATGAACAACCATATACCAGAGACATTCTGTGGGGGCAGAGTGGGGAATGGGATCAAAAACGGGGGGGGGAGAAGAGGGAGGGAGGGAAATGCACGGGACTATGGTGGTGGCACAGGGGTGATTTGGTGATGGGAAACCCACGGGGATTACAATCGAGATGGAAAAAAAAATGTGCAAAATGATGTAAAAATAAACTTTGTAATAAAAAAAAATTTGAAAAAAAAGAAAAGAAAATACACAGAAAAAGCACATAAAGATAAAATATGCAAACTAATAAGAATTATGTAAAATAATTCTTATTAATCGAACATCATGTAATGAGGAAAAAAGTGAAGAAATTATTAGCTATACATGTTAGGACCACGATGACTTTTGATTAAAAAAGGAAATGGTATTTTAAAAAATATATATATAAAGAAATTTTTATTTTAAAATTAAATATTTTAAAAGTTTTTAAATCATTCTAAAATCTAAATCTGCTTGGAACTCATATGCAGGGTAGTACACTGAAAAGAGATACTAACATATAATCAAGAATGACAGTTGGTCTTCATAAAGTTAACAATTGAATTCAATATTTATTAAGTAGATGCTACAGAAAGGCACTGCTCTGAATTAGACCGTTGAATATAATAAAGATAAATGAATCATACCATTTACTCTCAAAAACTTTCATGTAAAGAAAAACAAATTTGTATCAATGATTAAAACTTAGCAGAATAAATGCTAGATCAAGAAACACAGGAAAATAATAGGAGGAAACCTGTTTTGAGATACTAAAAAACAACCCAAAGTAGAAAAATTGGTAAAGAGCAATCCTTGAAAAAAGAGGCATTAGGTGAGATATTCATTTAACAGTCCATTCTGCTGAGAAGCACCTCCAGTTCACATAGTTGATACAGTGAAAAAGGTCAAACAGAAAAGTTTCATTGGCTTAAAAAAGCCAAAGGTTTCAATCTGGGACTGCCAGAGTGGCTTGCAGGTGAGGAGAAGATCTTTTAACATACAGTGCCATACAAGTGTGTAAAATTCTTCTCTGGGTCTTAAGCTATGTACAAACAAAATGGTAGTATAAGGAACCTGGAGCAGGCAGTCGGGGAGGAAGCAAAGCTAAAGAAGTAGACAGGAATATCACTGCACCCCAAACTGGAAAATAAATCTCAGAGTTCAAGTCCTGTCAAATTAGAGAAGCTTGGCCAATGCTTCAAGTTTTCTATTTAAGCCACAAAAGGTCATACATTAGGACTAAAAACAAGTCACAGGATGAAAGATTGTGACCTAAGACTTAAATAAAATAATGTGAAAATACTCAATTTTAAGAAATGCTAAAATCAAGTCTCTTCATGACCATAGTGTCCCACCAGTAATTTAACTACCTAGTAAAATTAAATGCAGCCCTCCTCTAGGAAATAAACTAATCTAAAAATCACTACAATATGGCAACACAAAATCCAGTATAAAATTAAAAATTATTAGGCAGGCAAAAAAGGGAAAAAAAATATGACAATGATCAGGGGAAAACACAGGTATTAGACCCAGAGATTTATAAATGGAATAGCAAATATACAGAACAAATACTGACAAATAAAATCTAGCAATATATAAAAAAGAAAATAGACCATGACCAAATAGGGTTTACTTCAACAATGTAAGGCTGACTTGAGAGAAACGGAATAGCCTCCCTGGTGGCATCGAGTTTGGGTCTCAGGATTGCTACTGCTACAGCCTGAATTCAATTCCTGCCAGGGAGCTGACCCATGTATGGTGCAGCAGACCTCTCCTGTCTCTCTCACTACTCCCCTCAACAGTATATTTCAGTAAATCTGCCTGTTCTGCTCCCCACTCTGTCTGGATGAATCCTTTCACCCCCTGCACCTTTGGCCTACACTCCAGTTCTTATATGAAAAACAAAAAATAGAAAGAGATAAATGTAACTCATCACATCAGCAGAACAGAAGAGAAAAGGCATATGATCATATCTCAATAGATCAAAAACAGAAGGCATTTAACATATTTCATATGCATTCATGGTTAAAATATCTGCATAAACTAGGAACAGAAGGGAACTTTCTCAAGCTGACAGATGACATCTACTAAAAACCTAGAGCTACAACAGTCTTAAAGATACAATACTGAATACTTTTCCCCTATGACCAGGAAAAAGTCAAGGATGTATATCAAGTCATTGGGAAGTGAACTGAATAGGCATTTCACAAAAGAAGGCATGCAATAGTGACAATCACAAACAATAAGATGTTCACCATCAGGCACCAGGAAAATATAAACAAAAGGCACAATGATAGAGTAATTATAAAAACTAATATAAATTTTTGATGAGAACCTACAACAACTGAAATGTTTTAAGATGCTCATAAGTATACAATGGTATGACCCACTTTGTAAAAGTCTCTTGTGAAGTTAATCAACTATGACCCAGAAATTTCACTTGTAGGCATTTTTCACAAGTGAAATTAAAATATATATTAACAAAAAGACTTTTAGGAAAATGTCCACAAGGATTAACTGAAGTAGCCAAAATTAAAAATAAACAACTGTCTATCAACAAGAGAAAGGATAAAAGTTGTGACATATATGAGTATACTGGCTCTAAAATGGAATAAATGATTGTTACATTCAACAACAGAGATGGATTTGAAAAACACTATAATGACTGAAAAAGGCCAGAAATTAAAATGCATATTTTGTATGATTTTATTCATATGAAGCGCAAATACAGACAAAGCTAATCTACAATGACAGAGATCAGAAAAATGATTTCTAAACAGAATGGCTAGAGGACTGGCAGGAAAGAATCAAAAGGAATTTCCTAAAGGAAGTGATTATTTTTCTATCTTGATAGAAGTATAAGTTTCCTAGGTTTATACATTTGTTAAAATCCAGTAAACTTTCACTTAAAATCTGTGTATGTTATTACAAAAATTACACCTCAAAATTAAAAAAAAAATCCAGAGGAAAGAAAAAAGACCAGAGAATCTGATTTTTAGGAAAACAGTGTTGTTCACTCTGAATGTCAATAGTAGCTTTCCTTGGTAGACAGACTGATTAAAGATCAAAATGAACTAATTCCTGCAAAAGTGTTTCATAAAGTATAAATTCCTCCAGAAATATGATAATTTCATTTAATTACAGCATCGTTTACAAAGATCTACAGTGTGGTCATCAAAATTACTTTCTTTCCCTTCTTAGCACAGATCAGGTCCTGCCTACATGCTCTCCTTGTCTCAACTCATCCTGATTTTTAGTCTGATTTTCACTTGCCCCCTGAAACCCTTCCCCCATCCTACCACTCTTCATACATACACTCTTCATACAGATCAAGATAACCAGCTGCATATATTTTTCAGTGCACTTAAACTCCACATTTTTCCAATTAGATCAGTATGTTTGCTAAGTCTCCAAAACATGCTTACTCATGATGTCCACTATATACTTCAAACACCTTTCCTCCACCCCTTTACCTATAAAAACAAAATCTTTAAGAATCTTCTCAACACTACCCTCTCAATGTCATATCCATTGAGTTCCACTCAGCTTATATTTCCCTCTGGACACACCCAGATCTGTGTCCAACCCCTTGAGAGGACAAACTTTCCATTGAAATTGTCTATTTTCATTGGCTCCATATCCTCAACTCCTATTCATCTGACTCACTCTTATCTGACTTATGCCTTACCACTCCACCAAGACAACCAAGGTACCAATCACCTTTCCATGTAGACAAATTGTCAAGATTCTTTATGCTTTTCACTTATTTCACTTTATAATTCAGAAGCACTGGTATCTACTCTTTCCTTTCAAAAAAAAAAAAATCTGCTAATCTTTGGCTTTAATAAAACAACATTTCCCCAGGTTTTTTAATTGGCTTCAAAATAAATATACAAGAAATTAGTTCACGTCTCATAAATTTAATTCTTCTGGACACCCTTCTATTTTCTTTGCAGGCTCAATATTCATTATCTTAAGTATATATTATATTAGAGTTGCTCCACCTCAATTCCTCTTCACCTGTTTCCAGAGATTCAGTAACTTAATTTTATATCTCCAAGCCTCTTCTATAAACTCTAGAACTTGATACCTAACTTGGCTTTTCCTCATATATCTTTACTGTATCCATCACCCATGACTGCTCATTTCTCCAAATTGAGTATTTTTCCAGTGTTTTCTATCTTAGTGAATAGTTTCACCATCCATGCAATTGTGTAAGCCATAAATCCAGAAGCCATCTTGCCATATCTTTCTCACTACCCTAATTCTATTAATTTTCTGTCTTAAGACTTTCAAATCTCTCCATTCCTCTATATAATCACCATAACTGCCCAATTCCCACCTTCTATCTTCTCTCCCATTGACCACATCAAAAGTCATGAAATTGGTTTACCTTGTTCCTCTCTTGGATTTACTTATACTCTTAAAATCTTCAAGTTCTCTTTCATCATAAGGCCTTTTAACTTGCCATTCTCCCTGCTTAAATGCCATTTACTTTTCCTAATCTGGTTGGTACCTATGCTTATTTACATCTTAAGTCATTTGTCATGACTTTAGGGAATCTTTCTGTGATCTTTAAACTAGTTAATGCATATTACAAAATTTTTAGATGATCTACTACTTACTCATAGCCCTTATCCAAGCTGCAATTTTAAACCAATTTCTGTGTTGACATAATTAATGCATAACTGCCTGTCAAACTATTAGCTCTATAAGGACAGAACCTATGTCAGATTTTTGTTCATATTTAGGCCTCCCAACACCTATTTGTCTGGGACAAAGTAGATGCTCATTTATTGACTTCATCAAAAAACTAACAAGTTAATATATTCTTGCAGGGATCTTGTGTTATATAATGGTATCATGAAGGTTAGTTTGCATTACCACTCTAAATACTTCATATATGCTTTTTTTGTCCTCTTAAATGGATGATACAGCCCTCAGAATTATAAATGTCATACCTACTGTGCATATAATAGTTGCTTTTTGTTTGAGGAATTGCCACAATCCCTGAAAGAAGTTGGAAAGACAGATCTTTCTGAATAATAAAAGCTAAATTAATAGAAATTGCTAAATATTAAATAGTCTATCCAAGAACTTTTGGAAATTTATCTATTTGCTAGTTGAAACACAATATGTATATATAAAATATCCATAGAACTATTCTGTTTTCTTATAGTCATGAAAATTATTCAGTAAATGTGAAATCTAGTATTATTAGCCAATATTAAGAACAGGATAGCAAGTTAATTAAAATTGCTTCCCAGATAAGTTTAATTCTCTTGGCTTTAAAACACGGTGGGGAAAAGAAATCTGGTTACTGGGGGACAACTTCTATACAAACAAGACCTAGAAAGTGAAAATAGTTCAGAAGTTTTGGAAACATAAAGCTATTTAAGAAATTGCCCAGAGTTCCCTGCGACCCTCACCATCCGCAGTTATGGATGAATAATCATGTTCCCCCACAGTTAATGTCATTAAGACAGAGTCCCTCAGGAAGGGGACTCATAGCCTCAGAAATCATGAAAAACTTACACTGTCAGCGCTGCTTCCAGCCACGAGCAAATACAATGAGAAATCAACAGTCTCCATTGGCAAAGGGTCCTTTACAGCGCCTGACCAGGCTGGCCTAGTCTCAAGCCTCCAGCCTCCCAAACTGTGAAATAAACTTCTGTTGTTTACAAAATATCCAACTTGTGGTAGTTTGTTATAGCAAGTCCAATAGACTAGACATTCATCAACCCATCTTGACAGGAAAATCAGTTCTAATTTTTCCTGACACCTCTTAGTACACCAAGAGCCATAAATTCTGAAAAAATTGAAGCTTGCTGAATCCAGACTGTTTCAGTGCTTGAAGATGTTTACAAACATTTCATCTCCAGATGGTTCAAATACACAACATGTTCCGGTTATTATCCCTACCAGGTGGTAGTAGCCCAGTACAGATTCTTGAGTGGATCTCTACAAAGACTGAAAATATCTCATTGTATTCTTTCAATGCCATCCAGTGTCCTCTCAGAGAGGACTTTTTCCTCAAGGGTCAGAAGGTCAAAACCTAAATCGAAGACATCTAAGTCAAAATGGCCTGCTGAGAATCAATATAAATGTTTCTTAATTATGATTACACGTTCAGTTAAGATAAAACTTAAAGCAGATGCGGGTGGGGAGTGCAGTTATAGGAATTACTCATTCCAGGCCCCGGGCCTCAAAGATTCTGTTTTAATTGGTCTGGCGTGAAATTCCAGGCATCAGTATTTGCTTTTAAATGTTCTCAGGTGGTTATAATGTGCAACCTGGGTAGAGGTGCACTAATTTACTGTAATAATTCCTAAATGCTAGCAGCTGCAATTGGGATCTTGTAAAGAGTGTCAAAAATACAAATTGCTAAATTCTAACGCAGACACACTGAATTAACTCCCCCTGGCAGAATATAAAAGTACAGATACAAAAATCTCATGTTCAATCAGCTGTGGGGACCTCTGATCTAGTACCTGCTACTCAAAGTGTAGACAAAAATCACCTGTTTTTTTGTTAGCAATGCAGAACCTGGGACCTCTCTCCTGACCTTCTGAATCATACTGTGTTTAACAAGATTGCCAGGTAATTTCCAAGCACATAATGCACTCATCTTGTGTATCCATTCCCTCCCATCACAGATTAGAACTTCCTAAGACTGTTTATCCTATTACACCATATTCCTGAACTGCTGTCTAAGTTTTTGCTTTGTTTTAATATAAAGGAAGAACATTCTCTTTACAGTGCTACTTCTGCAAACAGTAATAAAATAGCTATTCAACTTAAATAACTATGCAACTTAATCATATTCCTAAAGAAGGTATATACATATAACTTCCTAAAGAAGGTATATTTCATATACAAACCAGGAGGTCAATAATCTTAGCTGACAGAAATTTCTAACAGAGTTGTGTCACACTGAGTCAATGACAATATAAAAATATGTGACATTTTTCCTGCCTTTCTCAGTGAGGAAGAGCTAGAAAGCAGGACCTCACAGCTCCAAGAATTACTCTCCACAGTTCTCTCATTCAATGAGCAAAAGATCACACATTCCAAAAATTGATGACCATAAAGGGAAATTAAAAGCTTAAAAGTAACATCATAAGGGGCCCTCCCTGGTGGCGCAGTGGGTTAAAGCACAGCACTAAGAAGCTTAAGCCACTTCCGCAAGAATTTGATCCCCGCCTGCCCTGAGGAGATCCACTTGGCGAAGCAGACCTCTCCTGACC
>NW_004567114.1:29370517-29376504 GCF_000260355.1 Condylura cristata | reverse complement strand
GTTTATCTATGAAACTTTTATCTGGTTCTCTGTAAGTGGAATACAAAAATCCCTGTGTACATAATCACATTGAACCAAGTTACTTCAGGCTGAGTTCTTTTCCTCAAGGGAATGAAAAGGAAGCATGCTGACAAAGTGATGATTCAGGGCATCACAAGAACTTCACTTCAAACTTCATTCTTTTCCACTTTCCCGATCTCAGGGGAGTCTTCCCTACATCTACTTATACCCAGATGCTTGCACCAAAACTTTGAAGGTCAGCCTTCACACCTGTTCATTTGTCATCGAATTCATCACCAACACCAAATAATGCCACCAACAAAGTATATTAGATGCATCTACTTCTCTCCAGCTCTGCTGCTAACATCCCAGGTCAAGGCACCATCCCTTCTGGCCTGGGCTATTGCAAAATTCCCAGCTGTGCTCCTATTATTGCTCCTCAATCCTTACAACCCAATTTGTCACACAAGTAATCACATCTGTCTAATGAACTTGGAATATACTATAAAATTCCTACTCATTTCCCATTATTCCCTCTTTTGCCCACTGCGATCCAACTATAGCAGCCTTCGGTCTTCACACCCTAAGACACTTCTTCCTCTCCTTAGGACTAGCCACGTGCTCTCTCTTTGTCTAAAATACCCTCCTGCATATTTATCATCTAGTTAACTCTTACATTAGGTCTCTATTTAGCACCTTCTCCTCAGAAAGACCTTTGCTGATACCATCTCCCTATTGAAATCAGTCCCTATTACATTTGATCACAGTACCTTCCTTTTCTCCTTCAAAATTCCTACCACAGTTTGCAATCACACAGTTAGTATGGGCTTGTTAAAAGTCTATCTCCCCTCCCAGACTCCAAGTTCATGAGATCAAGAGATGTAGCTGTTGCTCAACAAAGTTCACCCAAAATATTTGTTGAATCAAATAAAATTTTAACATTCTGACTCCTATTTAAAGACATACAGTCAATAAGTAATGACTAAAGTGATAATAGATATTGTCAAAAAATATAGCTAAGGACAATACTAGATATTTTTCTTTAGAAAACTGACAATTCATTTTTTTTAAATTAGGTGTTATCAAACAGATTTCTCTGAATTCTAGAAACTTGTAATTTAAATCATGGAGTGCTTTTTTAACTAATATATTTAAGTCTCATAAAACAGTAACAGCAGAACAATCCCTGAAGCACATATAGCACATTCTATTTGGGTTAAATGAAATCTTGCTACAGATGGCTAAACAAAGCATAAATAATTTATATGCCATGCCCACATCCACAGTGATGATTTCTGGTAGGTCCATTGCCTGTTTCTTCTATATCAATAACAGAATACAAAGCAGGTATCTTTCATGCCCTTAGAAAATACACCTTTATCTGAAAGCTCCAGAAAAGAAATATGGTGCATATATGTACTTTGTACCTTCCACAATGAGACTAATTATTATATAATAATATTGGCAACATTAAGCAGACCATCACTGTGGGAGTTTGAAATATGCAAAAAATATCTGTTAATTTATTCAAACTTGTTCATCTGTCATCAAAGATAAAAATATGCCTCCACTTTTCATCTCCTTCAAGATCAAAGGTACATTTTTAAGTTTCTGTATTTCTTTGATGACATTAACTTCATCGTTTTTCTCTCTAGTCAAAGTGGTTCAGAATGCATGAGATATTTCAACATCTGAAATTCTGAAAACAAGATGTTGGGAATAACAGCAATTTTGTAACAGAAAATATTTCACAAAGGAAATAATGTTCAACAATTCAGTTTCTCTTTTAATAGTTGGTGGTTTGATCATGAGGTGCCGACTTTCCAAAAAGTCAATCAATCATCAAAAGCAAAATATAATTGCAAAATACAAGAGAAAAACGTCACCTTGCTATAGATAATGACAAATTTCTACTGAACTTTATTACAAATAAAATTTTTTAAATATCTGAAGCCATAAGACTTTCACTAGTTATATAATCTTTGATAAAAGCTAAATCAGTCAAAATATTCTCCCCAGGGGGGAATAAGTATTACATATCTAATGTTTAACATTGTATTTCAATCTTGCAAATAAATTACCAAAACTTGTTTGTACAAATGAACTGCATCTTTTCTGAAGGAATTATTTTTGTTTCTTTGAAAATAACCTTTTAAAGCAATCAGATACAAATGATAAGAAAACTAATGAAGAATTTCAATCAAAATACTAGTCTGAGTGGTATACCTGGTAGAAAAATAGAAGTGAGGCTTTTCTGAATTTAAATCCAATTAATTTTCCAAAGCTTTGTCCTGTTTTGTTTGCTTATTTCTATGATCTATAGGATGGGAACTAATTGCGCAAGGGGAAGATACAGATGACAAATTCAATTCATCCTCTCCTATGGCCAGATTTCACTAGGCCAGTTACAAAAAGGAGGCTGATAATTCGAGTTCATCTTCTTGAAGTAAAGAAAACTAGTGTTTCTTTAACCCTAATCAACAGTTTTCTTTGTTTTGGAGGATGTGGAAGAGGAGAAAAGGTATTTGTTCGGCTATTTTTCTTTTTCCCCAAAACAGGTAAGCCCTTAATAAAGTAGATCCAAATGCTTTTAAACTTAGATTTGCCAGCTTATGACTTAAGAAAGTCTCAACTATTTAGTCCCTGTAGCACAGCAGGTTAAAGCACAGCACTAAGAAGCTAAAGCCACTTCAGCATGAGTTCGATTCCCGCCTGCCCCCAAGGTGACCACATTGTGTGGGCGGCCTTTTCTTGCCCGCCCGCTGCTCCCCTCAGCAGTGTACTTCCTTGATCTGCCTGTTCTGCTTCCTACTCTGTCTCCGGTGAATCCTCTCACTGCCCCTGCGCCTCTGGACTGTACCCCAGCTCTGTATGCACAAATAAATAAATCTTTTAAAAAAAAAAAAAAAGAAAAGAAAGTCTCAACTATTTAATATTTTGCTTTCTTCAGGTCAAAAGAAAATCACCCCTATCTAGAGAAAATATGAAAAGGTGAATAAAATTTATGAAGCCCTTATAATGGCAAGGCACAGTGTTTCATTTGTGGCTTTGCTGAGTCTAAGAACACTACTGGGTATGTTGTCCTAATCCCAGAGACCCTCAGTATATCACTACAAGTAAGGACAGGAATCTGTCAAAAAAGCCATTGCTCTTTCCAACCAACTACTTTGTCTTACAGAATACTGCAGACCACAGTTCTCTGAGCTTTGGAAATGTCCTTACAGAATTACAGAAAAATTACCAGTGACTGACTATACTTGCTGCTCCAGTAAAAAGAGTTAGAGACAGCTTTAGGAATAGAGAGGTATCACATCTCTTCTCATATCTTAAGGGGGTCTTTTGTTGCTGATACCCATTAACTAGCCATTGCTCTTGATCTGTAATGCTTTCCTCAGTCCATCATACTTCTATCCATTGACTATGTTGTTAACTGAACATGTTTCATGCCCTGAGATGAGTCAGTATAGTCGGTATAGAGGCAAGAACTCACTTATCCTGTACACAGAATTTATTGAAAGTCCAAAAATGCAAGTCCTGGCAAACACTTCCCAAGGACTGGTGCTCTTGTTAGAAAGCAAGACTAACATTAATCATACGTAGTGGGAAGTCAAGGGTGACCCCAGGAATTCAAGACTAAAATATGAAAGACAGTATTAACAGAAATGGTGAAATACCAGAGAAAGTTAGGCTTCACACCAACAAAAAATTCAACCAACGGTAAATTCAAATTCTGGCCACACAGAGCTTTAGATCACTTGTGAGAAATGAGAAGATGAACAGGCTCTGGAAACAGGGCTGAAAGAGAAGGGCAAAGTTGAAATCACAACAAAGGATAAGTCTGCTTTGAAAAGGAAGGTAATGACTGATACATCTGATGAATAAAACTGTATATATTTAAGGTATAGAACTTGATGGTTTGATATACATATACACCATGAAATGATTACCACAATCATATTGATTATCACACATATCTGGCATTTTCTTAATTTTTGTGTGTGGCAAGAATGTAAGACCAGGGATTTTTTTTTTTTTAATTCTACTCTAACTATTAGCATGGGAGAATGTTTTGTAAGTGTTCATTTTGATACCAAATGCCAGCCTCAGCTTCTCTCTGCCAATAAAAAGTTTGAGCAGAAGGAAAGTAATTTAATTTGCCCACAAACTGAGGAGCACAGCAGACTCATGTCCGAAAGACCACCTTCCTGCTCTCTGGCACAATGCAGGGTGATTTATACGAAAGAGTAAAGAAAAAAAGTGAGGAGATGGGCAAGGGTTTGCAATGGGGAGATAGGAAGGGTTGGGTGTCCTTTTGATGCAGATATATGGAGATTTCAGGTGGGCACCAGCCTGCTTTGTTAACACTATTAACTTCCTTATTATCTTCTAAGGAATGTCCTTGATTTTCCTTTGAAAATTGTCAAGACAAACTTGTTAAATGCAACAGATAGGAATGTTTATCTGATGGAGCAGGAAGAGAGACCTGTCCTGTTTCACTGCATCAATTTCTTAGAGCACCTCAAGACTACTGGACCGCAATCTCCAGATTTATTGCCACTGATTTTGGATCATCACTCCTATTCATGTCTACTTGATTTCATGACATGCCACTTCTCTTTTAGTCATTCTACAGCATATTGTAATTATTTCCCACTAAAACTAGTTTTGTTTGAGGGCATTTCAGAGTAGTTCTCAATACCTGGTTTCTAATACTACCAAAAAGAAACAAATCCCTAAAGCCAAGATTAAATTTGCAGACTGGCTGGAAACAAAACCTCATAAAGTGATATTTCCTTCATCATATTTGGGTGTGAAGTGGGGAGAACTTAATAAGTTTGGAAAGTAATCAAGAATGTTTATATTTATATAAAAAAAAACTTGGATAACATAAAAATACTAGAACCATATAATATCTTCTGTAGTTAACTATCAGCTACAAACTATCTTTCACTAAAATCAAAGCACCATCATAAACTAATTCTATATTACCAACTTAATCTAAGTTATATCAAGCTAAACGATATAGAAAAACTTTTTGAATGCTACCTATAGGGCATTCTTCTGCAAAACTTCACATTCCAAATATATTTCCACCATACAGAAATAGTTTATTACAATAAAATTTTATCCTTTGCTAAAATAAATGTTCTACTAATTTTAACATTTATTTAAATTTATTCCTTTACATGAGTTGTTAGTATCAACATCACATCCATTTAGTCACAAAATGTCACAATCAACTAAAATAAGGTTGAAATAATTTTTAAAAATACTTTTCTTCATTTAACTTTCCTATCTGTCTTATATTTTAGGTATTTTCTTCTAAGTATAACCACAACTACTTTGAACTTAGCCATCAATCAAACTTCAGGAAAACAGGAAGTTAGTAACTACTTAGTTCACCCGTGACAGAACCTATAGTGACCTCTTGTGGTAAATAATATCTACAGAACCTTGGAGAACAATATCAACTTTTTCCTGAGGTAGACTTGGGAGAATGTGGAAGCATGCTATCAAGTAAACTGTTAGTAACAATGAAAGTAAAAGATAATTATTCTCTAAAGTATATTTTATAGAAATATACTTTGTCAATTAAGAAAATCAAAACTAAACCAAGGTCCTCCTGATGGCACAGGGAGTTAAATCTCAACACTATGAAGCTTTGGCAACCCATGCAGCAGAAGTTCTATCCCCAGTCGGGCTGCTGACCCACATGGCACAGCAGACCTATCTTGTCTTCCCGCTGCTCCCCTCAGAAATGTATTTCAGTCAGTCCATCTGTTCTGCTCCACACTCTGTCTCTGATGAATTCTCTCACACCCTGTACCTCTGGTCTACACCTTAGCTTTTGTATACTTTGTTATATTTATAAAGACAATTTATAAAATAAAATAAAATAAAAAGTTAAACCAAAGCAAGTCCTAGAAATATGACTGCAAAACAAAGGCTACTAGAGGGAGAGGGGTGAGAACAATGGGAGAAGGAGT
>NW_004567114.1:29332866-29369842 GCF_000260355.1 Condylura cristata | reverse complement strand
CTATAAGAGATAACTGAATAAAGAAACTGCTTATGCAATCCAGATATTTCAAACAAAATAGAAAATTGAGAATATTGAGCTTACTTTGTGTCTTGAAAGTTAAGTGGTTTATGAAATACTGTCTCCTGTGGTTCCTTCTTCTTTGAGCCCCAATATTCTCTAAATAATATTTCTAGTTTTCCTGTAATGTTTAAAATGCTTTGGCTTTTTTGAATCTGAAATTCTACCCAAAAGTTCTAAAAACTGTTTCTTGCAGATGATTAAGGTCTGACCCACAAGCTATTACTCCCTCCAGTCCAATCTATATTGATGAATAAATGACATGTATAACTGAAATTTAAGTAAGACAGACTAATAATGGGCCAGACACAACACTCATAAGCATTTTGCGACAGGGTCCTTCTTAGACACGGCACAGACATAAAAAGATTACCCCGCAGTTCCAGAACTTTCCCCTTCTTAACTTATTTTGATCTTCCTAGTCAAAAAAGGTAGCTTAACCTTCCTATTGCAATTGCACTTTTGACCTTTACAACTCCTTGAGGTAGTATTGTGCTCTCTGTGTCTACTAGAGTCACATGTAATTCCTTTTATGTGTCTAAAAATTATTTTATCCTGTCTTTTATCTAAAAACTAAAGAAAATTCCCTATCTCTGCTATTTTGGGATTTGGCTATAAAATATGTGTGTATCCATCCTACTCAATGGCCCTCATTATTTTATTTTATAGACTTTGAATCACCAGTTACAATTTGAAATGCTTTTCCATAACAGACTGAGTCAACTCAATAAGGGAAATAAAAATCCAATCTCAAAAAGTGTAAAATAACAGCAAATAGGTTACCCTGCTACTCTAGGGCACAGAATAGAGCACTGTTATTCTAGGAAATTGAAACTGAGGAGTTTGGAACTTTATGAGGAAATCCTTAGGCTTAAAAGCTATACTACATTTCATAGCATTTTGTTCTGCATCAAGATGTTCTCTGATGGACTCCTAATTGGCTGAGATTTGAGTTCATTGATGTTATCTATGGCCAACTAAATCTTAAAATCCTAATGCTTTTCTGTACTTTTTGTAACCACTTCCCTTTCAATATTCTCTCTCCCTCTCTCTCTTTCTCTTTCCCTCCCTCTCCTTCTCTCTCTTCTCTATTCTCTCTCTCCTCTCTCTCTCCCTCTTCTCCCCCACCTCCACCCTACCTCTATCTTTTGCTCTGAGTGGATACAAAATGTGTGTGCACATGTACCGCTTTATACATGCTCCTGTGATCTCCTGACTCTTACTGTAATTAAAAAAAAAAAAACCTTTTCATAAGAAATAGTGTTTTATCAGCAAGAGAAACATTTAGTGGGGCAAAGGTAAACAGAAAATCCTAGGCTATCTTTCTTCCATTCTGAAGTATGCTAGGAGTGCTGGCTCCTTTTCTTTCTTTTATCACTAAAGCTCTACCAACACTTCCCTTTCAATGTTGTTAAGATAGTGAATAATGAAATCTTCATTGTGACAAACCCAATCCATCTGTGAGAATCCTGAAGGGAATTTTCTGTTAGTCTCAATTAAACAATTTCTCAGGATGAATTCTTCTATTTATCTGCCAAATCATATAGAAATGGCAATAACTGTGTGATACTGTGGGAATGTATGAATCAATTTAATACCATAATTCTTAATTGCCAAGGTTCTTTCTCTAAGTTGGTGCTGAGATTTCCCAGCACTTCTTATATACATGTGCACATGTATTTACCTCAACTCTGTGTCATATTTCAAACAAAGCTGAGGGGTATTGAAGAAGCATATTAAAAGCTAACCCATAAGCAATTAGAAGTTGTGTTTAAAATGCCAACACAGGTAAATTTTCATTCACTCTCAGTGATCTCCATGGAAAAAATATTAAGCCAAAAAAAAGCAGTTATGAACATGCAGTGTAAGAAAGATAAAGCATTCATTAATTTGGGCAATAGATATAACATGGAGGCAACAGAAGTAAATATTTCTAAGCCACATAAGCTGAGTCTTAAGTTCATGATAAACTGGATCATCATTTCAGTGTCTATAAGAATTTCCAGGCAAAAGTATTAAATTAGTAAAGTTCAGTAAAAGAATTCTTGTCTTCTTTCTCTTTATCACACAAAGAAACAGAGGGCCTATGAGTGTTATTTTTAAGGCCTTCTCTGAAAAGCTTTCTCATAGACCAAATTACATGGAATTGGTATAACCCAAGATGAAAAGCTAAAATAAGAAAAAGCTAATAATCTTTAAGTTTCCCAAAATGGTTCTTTTAAGAGTAACATTGCCCTATGCTATGGATCTTTGTGTAAAACTAATATAAGAAGATAATATATAAATCTAGAAATTGCCTACCATTATGAATTTATATTTATGTTATAAAATCAAAAACACATGTGACATCACATTGGAAAGGTAAACAAACATATTACATTTATTTAAGACATGGTATAGAAATTACTTTTTCATCTTAAAAAGTTTGATCTATATCTTGATCAAAGTGAAAGAAATAAAACCACAAGCCTCAAATTAAAATGCCAAGATTTAGAATACTTTGGGACCCTTAACTACATATAGTTCCCCAAATCAGAGAAAATATTTACAATCCCTAGTTTTAGAATCCCTCATCTAAGAATTAACCCAATCTGCTAACTCAAGGAAAGTGTAATTGTGTATTTAATTATTTATTATCATTTATTTATTATCATTTGAGTATGTGTCTGTCTTGCCTACTAGACAGGGAACTTTTTGAGACCAGAAGTGTCTTAACCACTTTTTGTTTAAAGGACCCCACAGAGTGTCTGTTATATAAAGTGTCCAAATAAATACTGTTTTACTAACTAAATAAACAAGGGATTATGGAACTGCGTAGAGTATTTCTATTGCTTTGGTCCAAACTCTATTGCAAGGGACCTCAAAATAAAATAAAATACCAAGAAAAGGAAAAAACAAAACTGTAAAGGATATTTTATATATCTAATTTATAAAATTAAAATTACATAAAAATGAAAAGCAAATGGAAGATTTGGTTTCAGTAAAATGTAAAGTTTATAATGTATTAAAATGTTACCTTACAGAACACTTTAATATAAAAACATAGCGCACTCCCATTCAGAATATCTTAAAAGAGATGAATGCATAGATGTATATCGCTTTTAAAGACACTTTAAAGAACTCCTTAACATCAGTAGCAAGGTAGAATGGTATTTTGGGAATTTTTTTCTTCAAATACTCTAAAAGCACAGTAGCTATTGTTTTCCTTCTACATATTTCCTTTTAAGTCAAATCAGATATGTCATATAGCTCAATATAGACTAAAAACAACAGGGAATAAAAAAGGAGAAACTTTAGACACAAATATGATCATAGTGATTACTTTCCCATTTTCAAGCACTTTTTACTTTAAATTTCTTTTTAGCTGATGTGATATTGGGGTACCCCCTTCAGGTATACCCACCATAGTGTACCCACTCACTATCCATTCACCTATATTCCACCACCACAGACCACTATCAAACACTAACTCTTTATAGGTTCAACTTCATCTATTCTTCCAATCTAAGGTTCCTTTCAGCAATACCCACTGGGCCCAAAAGCTGTACCAAAGACTCCAATCTTGTTCAGTAGCCACCTTCACAGCATTTTCAACTTGGGGGACACCCTTCCACTGAGGTTAACTCTAAGAACGTGATCAGTCTCAGCAGCGTCTTTAGGGGAAAATGTAGGAGAAATATGAACCATAGGGAAACTATCCCCATACCTACACCCTACCCGCCCCCTCCCTTTGCTTCTTCCAGTTCTGGGCTCTGGACAGGTGGGAGAGGGGTGAGTACAAGATGGGGGAGGATGCAACTAACTTTCCTCCAGCTCCCACCCCAAGTCAGTTCCACCTAGTAACTGAAGCCACCAGGTAGGGCTTTCCAAATCCCCCTCCCCCCTTGGGAGAGATGGAATGGGCTGGATGTGGGGTGCATGTGGGCGGGATGGATGGGGGGGGGGGTGTTCAGAACTGCAACTCTTCTTACCGCTGGAGCGCCTGACGATGTTCTCCAAAAATGTGTTCTGCGGTGCCACCAGCCCTCTCTTGCCCCCCGGCATCCTGGGTCTGGAGAGCGGCGGCCAGGATCCGCGGCGGGGGAGGGGGGAATGCTGGAAAAGAAGGTAGAGGAAGAAGAGGAAAAGGTGGAGAAGACCGAGTCGAAAGAAGAGGGGGCGCGGCGGCGGCGACGAGGTCCCCTAACTGTGTCTCCAGCCCGACCTGGATGAGCAGCTCTGGGGAGGAGAACCAGGCAGTTCATGGTAGTAGCGCTCCCCCGGCCGCCGCTGCCCAGACTGTGGCGGTGCCGCACACGGGGCTCGGAAACTGCAGGCTCGGCGGGGCACAGTGCGCCTGCGCCGCCCCCGCTGTCGCTGTCCCGCCGGTGCTGATGCTGAAGCTGCTGCTGAGGCTGCTGCCGCGGCGGCGATCGCCCAGTCGCGGGCTCAGCATTTCTCCCTCTGAACCGAGCCCCGAGAACGGGGAAGCTGGAAAAACCAACTCAAGCCTCTCTGTCTCAGTCCTTCTTAGTCCAGACCAACACCCCTTTACTGATGCTTCTCTTCTTCCGTCCTAGCCCACCCCTCTCGCGCAGCTGGATCCAGGCAGCCCAGCTGATCCCAACTTCAGCCGCGCTGGACGCCAGGCAGCCGCTCTTCTCTCCGGGGAGATCGAGGCAAACGTTTGCAGTCCAGTGGGGCGGTGGAGTGGGAGAGGAAGTGAGAGAAGCAGACAGGATGCCTGGGAGGGGCAACGGGCCATCGGAGGGATTACATCTCGGCTTCTCGCTCCGGGGTCCCGAACCCCGACTGCCCCCGAGGACTAGGCTGCCGGGGCGGAGGTGTGAATCCTCCCCCCTCCAGCTGAGGCGGAGCACCAAGGAGATACTGGGCGGCGCGCGGGGACGCAGAGCAGCCACCTGACGCTGCTACCGCCCCCCTCCGGGCTTGGGTTCCCGAAGCTCAACAGAGGAGCGTCGAGCAGCAGCCCAAACCCTAAGCCCCGAGATGGTGCTAGATAGGGTCCGAACGCACAGCCGGCGCAAGGAACCGCTACTGCGCGCCAGGCTGCGTCCGGAGCGCCCAGAGCGTGGACCAGCCTAGAGGAGCTTTCCCGAGATTACGGGCGCACGGAAACCAGCGGCGATCCCCGTTGCTGCTGCAAAGTTGCAGAAAAGGTTGCACTTTCGTGTGAGGTGTAGGGGGAGAGGGTGAACAATTCACACCCGAGAAAGGAGGCGTGCAACGGGCAGCTTGCAGTAGACAAAAACACAGCAGAGGCAACAAGGCTGTGCAGAACTGAGGGACGCAGGTGGAAATTCTCACTGTCCCCCTTAGCGCCCGCGACCGCCGGCCGCAGTGGAACTGTTAAAACAAGAGTCCAAAAGCCGAATCCACTGTGGACAAGGAGAAACGGTCTACGAGCGAATAGAGTGGGGAGAGGTGGACAGAAAGGGGGAGCGCAAGCCAGAACACCTTTCATCTAAGGCAGTGGTCCTTAAAGTGGTCCCGTACTGGTGGCATCTCCTAACCACTTGTTAGAAATGCAAAATAAAGGGCTCTACCCCCAGAACTAGGAGACCAGGAATTCTGTCGGCAAAAGCCAACAAGCTCTCCAGGTAAATATGGCGCATGCTCAAGTTTGACACGCACTGGTCTAGAGGCTTTTCCCCTAGAGCTCTACCTGGGCCTGTTGAGAAAAAACAAAGCAGCGTCAAGGAGTTGGGGGGCGGGTGGGAGGCTGTGGGAGAAGGGAGGAGGGAAGCACCCAGTGTTGAACAGAGTTGGCTAGGGCGTCCTCTTTTGCTGGGATCAGAATATTCCAGATAACCCCTAATAGGAACACCTATTAGGTGGTTAATGTCAGGTTGTTAGAAAAAGCAGGAATGACATGGCAAGAGTTCGAGGTCACACACTGCTTCGAACCTGCCTGCCTGCTGGAGTGAGGAGGACAGGAGAGGAAAGGAGCAGGTGGTGTCTGACTTTGGAACCCCCTAGATTACCAACCACACTGGCTTGTAGTTACTATCACCCTCTCTCTTGAGCCTCTGGCTTAGGGCATTGCCTGAATCCAGAGAAACAAAAACACAACTAGGATGCAGCTTTTAGTTTAGGGTCATTATTGCCCTCTCCCCCTCTACATTTCCACTCATTCACCCAGAGCTTATGCCATTGAGAGAATTCAGAAGGTTGACTCCAGGAAAAGAATAGTTTGTACTGCTGGGATTCTTTCCACACACACACAAAAAAGGTAGGGGTGAGGAGGGTGGTGAATCAAGAGACTCAGTGAAATAGTAATAGGCTAGACTAGCTCCCCATCGGAATTATTGCTGGCGATTCAAGTTTATCTCCATACAGTTAGAATGTCTTCCAAATGCACGGGAGTGTCTGGTGCAGATTTTATCAATGTGGTTGCTTGCTGGGGTCAGGAAGGAGTCCAAGATGTGGCTGAGGTTGGAGCTGCCTCCATGCAGTTGACTGGGTGTGTGTAGAAAGGCAGGGGAATAGAAAAGGTGTCCTTAAACATACAATAGGAGTTTGCCTGGCTGGTGGGTATTGTATGGTCTCTGTTCATGACAACCAACTAGTGATCCTAGACTAAACAGCCATTCACAGCCTGGGGTGATGCAGACAGACGGGCAGGAAGATAGATATTTACATTATACTAGTATATGTCATAAGTTGCTACCCTGGACTTCTAACATGATATGAGAACTCCATCACCACAATGAACAGGAAATATTTCAAATCTATATGTTCTTTTGCACATCATCAGCTGCCCACATCTCGCCTCTGGGTATTGATATAAAATCACGGCTTCCCAGCATTTCCCATCTAGTATAAATATCCCTGTTCCCAATCACTCCTCTGTGGGTGTATTAGCTCACACTTCCCAAAGAGGAAACTCTTTTGGACTCCATTAAGATACAGTCACACAATTACTGGGAGAATGTCCCCATTTATTTCCATCTACAGAATTAATTAAAATGGCATTTATCCTTTCTTTTTTGTCCTTAACAACTGCATAAGATTATGGCCTTTGGATTATTTTAATTATTGTTATATATTGGTAGTTATAAAGTGTAAAATGTTTGGCTTACACATTTTTCTTAGTCTTCCAGTTTAAATTTTCATTTTTACAGAGGGAGAAACCAAAACTAAGATACACAAAGTACCTCGGCCAAAGTGAGGAGCTGCTATAAAGCTGTAATGCAAATAGAATCAGGTTTCCTAACTCTGTAGCCACAGCTTCTTGTAAATAATAAAAAATAACCTGATCTTGACCAGCAACGCACAGCAACCCTATGGCTATATAGCAACCTCTATTGCTAGCAACCACTCTAGACTTTGCAGCACTAGGGAGAAGAGAAAACCCTGGCAACAGCTCCTAATCAAAATAAAGTTAAGGAAAATAGAGAGGCAAGAAGCACCGTATGGACAGACTGGCCCTAAGGAATGTACTGGCAGATTGCAGCAAGGTGCCAATACAGCATTTTTAAAGTGTTTTGCAGACAGAGTCCATGTGTTATAGTCAAACCAGAGGAATGAACAGGTGAGAGAGACAGGAATCAAAAAGCTTCAGTGTCACACAAAGGGCTCCTTTTTGTGCTGCATTGCAAAGCTTCCATTTTAAGGGGAATCGTCTGTCCTTTTCTTCTGTCTCTTGAGATAGTGTAATTAGAGTGATGCTGTCTGTGAGAACCAAGAGTTCCAATACTCAGAGGTGTTCGCTGACTCCCAAGTCACAGCTATGAAATGAGTGAAAGTTAGCTGAACTGCAGGAGGTGTGTTCCAGTTTAACAGCAACCAATATAAAAGTGAAGACATAGAGAACTGACACAGCAAGAAGTGGTGGTTTATAATCACCAGAGTATTCTTTATCAAGCATCCTCCTTTATGGATTTTACAATTTAGTTTGACAGTAGCAGTCATTATATGCAAATTCTCTGTAATGCAATAGGAATAAGACTTATTGTTCGATCACTTATGGGAAAATGATTTAGCCAGTGCTCTCTAGGAGAATGATTTTTCTCCCTGCTCTGCTTATGAGCTAACCTCAGCATGTGACTAAGGTACAATCTGAATAGGCTAAAGAAGTAGAAATGCAGCAATGGGAGAAAAGCAGAAAGGAAAGGGCCCAAGGCTGCTTTTCCACCCATTTCCCAAGACTCACTCCCACTGCCCCCGTCTCCCACCCAGTTCTGTACCCCAGCTCTAGCAGTGAAGTATCCTGACCTTATTGGAGTCCTTGGCATGTACAAAGACTTAAATTTACAGTTATAAATGTAGTCTTCATCTCTCTTGCAACCTCTCTCATCTAACCCCAAGCCCCAGAATGTAAATTGAAAGAAAGCAGAACAGAGAGGCAGTTTCCCATGGAGGCTGAGTGCTTGGACTCTGGACCCAAACTACCTAGCACTTATTCTTGCCTCTGCCACTTACTAGTGATGACCTAGGTCAATTATTTAACTTCAGTTTCCCTTTCTGTATAATGGGGATTAAAATGAACAATGTAACTGGGTTATTGTGGGGATGAACTGAGTTTCTATTTGAAAGCCATTAAAGTACTATCGGACATGTAGTAAGCACCATAAAACATTTGGAAATACATAAGCCTTTCATCCCCTCTTCTTCCATATATAGTGTAAGTTCCAGGTGGTAATCATTACTATCACTCAATATCCAAGTTGCCCTTCCCACCTCTTTGATGTTACTTGTGGCTACAAACCATTTCTGGCCACTGAATTGTGAGTGGAGGTAATTTGGCATTTTACCCTATTACCACTGCTGTCTTCCAGAAACATGTTCCTCCCTTGGTCAGCCTGGTTTTGAGTACTGATATGTGACCTCAGCATCTTTGTTAAATTATCTGTGCCTCAGTTTCTTTGTCTGTAGTAAGAGAATAATAACAAACATACCTCATATTGTATGTATTAAATGAGATAATATGGGTGGACAGTATCCATATTTTTTTTAATTGAAAACTACAAAATCCTAGGCTTCTTTTTCATAAACTTAACACAAGTTCATCTGCAAGAAAAACTTGACTTCGATAGGCAGGCAGCTATTTTTACTTTATCCCATTTTCTTATATTGACATGCTTAACTGACCACATATTAATGCCCCCAATAGGGTTATTCAAATACAACGAAACTCACAAATTTCTGAAGTGCAAACATATATTTGTTTCTTGCAACTCCAGATAACACACACATACCACACACACACACTATACCTGGCTCTCACTTCATGGAAAGTCCACAGGGATCCCCAATCCAACACAACCAAACCAAATGTATCACCTTATAACCTGCAACCCGAAAACTTTCTTCCCCTACAAAGTTTTCTATCTCAGGGGTGCCATTTTATCCACCCACTGCAAGTCCTTAACTTCATTGACTTTCTACTCCTCTCTCCCCTTCCAAATTTGCTCATTCTGTCTCCCATTTGTACCTTGTAAGTATCCACTTTCCACTATCAATGCTCAAGGTGAGGCCCCTCCTGTGCTGTTAGGGTTGAGAATTACTGCTCCCCTCATTGTCTATCGCTAAGGCCAGTTCATAGCATACAACAGTCAGGATAGACGAGGTTATGGTACAATAACAAACGTACAGAACCTCATCCTTAACTTGGATTATGATAATAGGCCTCCAGTCTCCCTGCTTCCTTAATTCCCCTCTATCTCCACTCTAAGCCCCACCCCAAAAATCTTCACCTTGCAGAAGAATTCTCAAAGGTAAATGCACTAACATCATGTACCTGCTTAAAACTCTTCTAAGTGTGCTCTCAGGGGAAAGTGCAAAATCTTTAGGGTAGCCTTTTTCTATCCTCTCCTATCTGAGTCCAGCCCACCTACCCAACCTCAGCTCTCACCATCCCCCACTGCAATCCATATGCTCATAATTCCTTGCTCCTTGTGGTCCATTTGATTCTTTACAGTCATTTTCTCATTTAATCTCCCCTCAGCAGTGAACTTCCTCAGCCAGACTTCCACTCTGTCTCTAGTGAATCTTCTCACCGTGCCTGCACCTCTGGCCTGTACCCAGTTCTGTATGCAGAAATAAATAAATCTTAAAAAAAAAAAAAGCCAAAGTCTGACTGGAAGACAGACACACATACACAATACTCAGAAATAATCATACATCAACTTTAAAAAAAAAAAGCTAAATTAGGTATAACTGACATGCAATAAATTGGACATTCAAAAATTGTGAATTTGGTCATATGTGATAATTAACCAACATATGTTCAGGATAATTATTTTGAAATTTAGACATGGTTCTATAGTCATTTCCAGAAAGCTGCTATATAATCACTTCCTCCAGGTGATTATCATGTACAGTTTGAGAAAAACAGTCATTAATAACCTCCAAAGCATCATTTCTCTCTGACAATGGAAGGAATTAACTAGGCACAAAGACAACTTTTAATTCTGTTTCTACCAGCAGTCTGCCAGAGGGAGTGAGTCTCAGTGAGAAGGCTGAAATGGAGTCTGTCCCAGCACTGTGTGTGTACCTGGGGGCCTGGCCCTTAACCATTTGTGCCTCAGTTTTCTCATCTGTTAAAGAAAGTTGAGATGGAGACAGACTGCTTTTAGGGAGGAGGGAGACATCTTTACTGGCCTAAGCTAGTAACATCTCTAGCTTTGCAAGAAAAGGGGATTGAAGGGTGAAATAACTGGGAATTGTAGAAAATTTTATTGCATCTAGGAATCCTGGTAGGTTGGGGAGGGGACTGAAGGAGGAGGAAGCCAGCAAGCAGATTTTCCTGTGACCTAAAGCTTAGTCATCTCACAGATGCATGGTCTATTTACTGCTCACTCACCCACATTTGCTGTGAATGCAGCTGAGGAAGTTGCCTTGCAGTCAGAGAGAACTGGGCTGGAATCCCAACTTGGAGGCAGTCTCTAAACTCAGTGTATTGAAGAAAATGAGAACAAAATAAAATGGACATCCAGACATTTTGTAGCTATTTCTGAGGGTTAAATGAGATGGGTTTAGTAATCAAAATATTTTGCCTATATAATAGAGGTAACACCATCTTTGTGTTAACATTATAAAAAATGGGAGTAATAGATGTAAAATACCATAAACAAGATCCTCCACATTTCAGGACTATTTAGTTGAAACAAAATTCCAGGCCCGCCTAGCTAGAAGAGCATAAAAGAAATCGAGGGCAGGATCCCTCCTGTGACTCCCTTTCACTAGCTTCTCCTGAGGAGTCCCTCTACTCAGCACTCAGGTCCCTCCCCTGCTGAGCAGATGCCCTCCCAGAAAGAGCCTTACTGCCGGAGTATTGTGCATGAGCTATTAAATACAGTAATTAATAAAAATTAAGTTATATTAAGTTAAATAAAATTGGTTATGCTAAAAAGGAAGACAATCACAATTTAAATTTCATAATTTCCTAATTATGTTGCTATATGTAACAAAAATACATACTCTTGGGAGTGTGGTGGAAATTGAAGAGGTGGGCTACTAAGTATCAATGTTCAAGCCATATTCAGTGATAACCACCTTGGAAACTTGAAGTTAACCATGGAAATAGACTCATAAAGGATTTGATTTATTGCTTTGTTGATGATTTAGACTTCAGAACATGAGAGAAAATGCACATTATAAATAACGCAATTTAAGTTTAAAGTGTTCATGTCTATAGCTCTGACCTTATAGACAGAAAAAAAAATGGGGAAACAGCCTCTAGTATCTAAAAACCACTATCCAATTCAATAAAGAAGCCATTCACATCATTATCAAGCATGTAATTTCCAGCACATATTTTCATATCTCAGTTTCATCAAGATAAATGAAAATAACAACCTATATTCCTATTAGAACTCTCTTTTTTTTTTTTTTAAGATTTATTTATTGGTGCATACAGAACTGGGGTACAGGCTAGAGGCTCAGGGGCGGCGAAAGCCTTCACCAGAGACAGAGTGGGGAGCAGAACAGGCAGATCAACGAAGTACACTGCTGAGGGGAGCAGCGGGCGGGTCAGGAGAGGTCTGCCGCGCCATGCGGTCACCTCCGGGGCAGGTGAGAATCGAACTCATGCAGAAGTGGCTTTTAGCTTTTTAGTGTGGTGCTTTAACCCGCTGCGCCACCAGGAAGAACTCTCTTTTTATCCATGAAAAACTTTAGGTTGGCCATAGATCAAGCATTAGATAAAAATGAGTGAAAGTATTCTGTGAGAACAAATGGATAATAATGGAATTTACAAAACACTTAAATATGCTAATGCTATTTGACAATTATATGCTAGATATCTTTTATATCACTAGAATTTATAGTACACTTAAGTATGTGTGAGGTAAACATGATAACCACTAAAGTGCAGAATTTGTATATGTGTGCATGCATTATTTTCCTGCTAGTCATCCAGAGTCAGCCATTAAACATTTATCCATACTATATGCCCAGGTTCACCAAGTCTGAGTTTAGCAATCCCAGTGCAATCCCAGATTCTCAGTCCTCTTCTCAATCCAGAGGAGGGCACTTTGATGGCTCTATCTGCACTATAGGTCTGCACACTTGTGCCCACATTAAGGCTGACTGCAAAACGGATGCAGTGACTGGTTCATCTGGGGCACCAGCTCTATCCTGGGGGCTTTGTGTTGCCATGTTTGATAGTCTCACTGACTGTGGAGACAGGAACAGGCCACCAAAGGAACAGAGATGCTGGACAAACAAAAATAATACATGATCATTATGGTAGATCCTCAATAAATGGTAGCCACTTTCATGAAAGAATTCTGACCTTTTATCTCCAGAAAGAAAATCAACAACAGTTTACTCACTCTGTAGTCCATTCTAAAATTGAATATTTTCTAATTTATTCAAATTTTTTTCTGTTACCAGCATGTCATTTGAGTGTCAAAATATTCATTTAAGAATCATTCTTTTAACTAGTATTTCTTCAGTTTCTACTCTGTTAAGGAACTAGGTTAGGGATTGTTGATCCACTTAAGTTTACACCAAATTTGATAAATGGCAATCTAGCCTGGTTGCAAGCCCATCTGTTGTGTTTCAAACATCCTGTTCTGAATATGGCACCACTTCTTAAAAAAACAGTTTATGCCACCTCAACTTCAGTAGACTAATTGAACCAAACATGTTAAAAGAAGCAAACTCTAAGAATAAATTCCCAAATGTCAACACTATCTAGGGGGAATGAAAAACATATGGGATCCCAACCATTATCCAATTATTCATACCAAGGTGTCTGAAGGGGCTGGACCCCAAAAGGCAGCTTTATGCCTTCCAGAAGTCATATGGTCATATTCTGATTGGGGGAAAAAAAATAATTGTGCATTTAAAAAGTCATTGAAATGTAGATTCTTATCACAAAGGACCATTATGGCAGCTTCCACTACAATATAAAGTGGTATTATAACCTTAAAGTTGGTCCAGATGTGTCCTCATTTATAAGAACTTCCTTTACAACTAAGCAGAACGAATTCTGGTCCCTGCACACCAACACTGGGAGAGCAAGCCGGTGTCTTCTCTGGGGCTGACTGTAGGGTTCTTTGAAAAGACACGATGGCTGTGTCTTACTTCCAAAATTGAATAAGTGCCTCATACTAGAAAGAAGTAGATCACAGTGACTCAGAAGTGTAAACCAGAGACAGTTAAAAAAGAGTTCTTGTTTAAAGGATATGGGCCAAAAAGAAAACAGAAACCCAAGAAGTTGAAGAGTCCACTCCACTTAGATTAAGAGAAAGAACAGCTTGAAATAGCCCATGCAACCCTGTGGACATGGGCCAAAATGTGCCCCAAGGGTTGGTAGGATGAAAGACACTAAGAAGGGGAGATGAGAGGGTCAGAGCTGCCAGGGTGAAGAGGCTTGAATGCTAACTGAATGCTGGGCTCAGTATTTGTTACTTGTCATAGGTAATCACTAATCCTCATAATTCTTCAAGCCAGAGATGATGCATCCCAACAACACACGAGGTGAAACTGAGACTCAGAGAGGTCCATAGTTCAATTAAGATCATATAGCTAATAAGTGTGAGAAAAAGAACTCAAATTCAGAACTATTTGGCTTCAAAATACTCTTCTCATAGGTTGACTATATTGAAACTGGACAAATACCTATATCAAAAAGGACATTGATCTTATGTAGACTGTCATCCATAACTGGGAATGAACCATGGATGGCATAAAGCACTAGACAGGAGAAATATTTTTTGTTGGATGGGTGAACAGGTAGGGCTGGATGGAAGATGACATTCTGATTTGAGGTAGCACTCTCTAGCCTGACAACGGCTAAAGATATGGAATCAGAGACAAGTCCAGCTTCAGGAAAAGGGGTTGGTATGGCTCTAGTCAAAGAACCACCAGTTCAATCTGGCAACTGAAATTCAAACTCAAACATGGGGCAGAAGCCCCATCATATGAAATAAAGTCAGAAGGAAGGGGATGTGGGTTGGCATATGAAGCAGGGATTAGAAGCAAGCTGCAGCCCAATGACTGGCAGCCCAGAGCACTCATCCCCAAGTCACTGCACCTTGCACTTAGAGATCAAGACCCCTTCTCGTAGGGCCATATCTCCCTAAGTCCTGAGACTGCCTCATCCACTGAGTGGGGATCAACCCACGGGTTAGAGATCTTCAGCGCTGGTATCCAAGCATGGATTCTAATAAAGGAGAGAGAGACAACAGACAAGAAAACCAATACACAAATCAGAAATTTCCAAGGAAAAACAAAGGCTAAGGTCAAAGAAAAAATTAAAAGGGAAGGGATATATTTTACATTAAATCCTCAGAGAAAGACTGGAGATTACATTTTAAAAAGCTAGATCCAAAAGAAGCAGGCAAAAGAACAATCCAGGCAGAATGAACGGCTCTGTAGTGGAGGCCTGGGTGGGGGAAAGTTTAGGATGCTACAGAAACTATAAGGAAGTGGGACTGAAGAAGCAAGTGAGGGGTAGAGAAATGCAAAGGAATGTTAAACATAAAAAGGGCAATGTCATTCTGTGTGTTAGCCAACACAAAGAGCTTAAAAGTTTTGCAAGAATTTTTCCTTGTAAAGTATAAATTTATTTATAAGTAGGTGTGGCATAGTCACTTTGCAGCAGAAAAGATCAGGAGAGGAGAATGTTGACCATCAGGAAGGCTGTTGCTATACTTTAAAGAGGCAATGGAAACCTGACACAAAAGAGACAGTGAAGATAAGAAAAAGAAGGCAGGTTGGAGATAAATTTTGTAGCTTATAATCAATAGGAACTCACTGACAGAATGAATGTGGAAAGTTCGGGCAAGGGAGGAAACAGATAAGTCCCTGCTCCTAACTTCAGTCACTGGATGAACAATGGTGCTATTGACTGAGATGCAGAAAATCTGTCAGTGAAAGATGTTTCAGGAGAGAAATCAAGAGTTGAATTTTGGACATTTTGAACCTGATATAGTTGAAGTGAAGACACCAAGAAGGCAATTTGATGGTTGAATCTAGAATACTCAGGGGTGATTTTAGTTCCTGGGAGGCAGATAGAAATATCCCCACCAACAGAATTCTGCAAAAATTTCCTCTTAGGACACCTACATCATCTCCACCTCTGTGTCTACACATGCCCTGATATGTTGCAGAGTGTGCTATTTTATAGTTTTCCTGTGTTTCACAAATATATTAGAAATAGAAAGAGAAATAGATAATAATAACTGAGAATAAAACTTCACAGTACTATTCATATTAGTAAAACACTAAAAACACCCTAACGTTCCATCACTGAGGCTAGGCTAAATAAGTTATTGCACATCCCTTCAATGAAATATAATTCAGTCACTTGGAATTGCTACTACAAATCCATATTTATTTCTAGTTTGAAACATCCTCAATATATTATATGCAAAGAATACATAATATAAAACAAATGCTGTATGAATCTGACATTTATTTGTTAGAAATAAAATGTTAAATGTATTAATAACTTCATCTCACCCCTCCCCCCAAAAAAAGACTAAAGATGTATATACACAATATCTGAATATTGGGTGAGGGAATTCTAGGCCATTTTTGGTGCTTTAAATCATCATAATAATATTTTTACACTGAACACACATTTACATATGCCTACATTTTTACATATGACTTTTATAATCACAAAGACAAAAATAGTCATTTTCATTTAGGAAGAATCAGACAACCAACAGTCTGAAAACTTCAGGTGGAAGCCAGAAAGGACCAGGCTGGCAGCCAAATGCTCTACCAGTGCAAGGATCAAAACTTATTTTTTGTTTATTCAGTTCAACTCAACAAACACTTCCCATGCACTTACTCTGGACCACATCCTGGTTAGATGATGAGGAAGTTTAGACAACTCCATCTTAATAAAAATAATCAAGGAAAGTTGTTTCAAACTAAAAGGATTCTGTGCAGAAATAGAAACTATCAGCAAAATGGAAAGAGCCTACCAGATGAAAGAAATAAGGACATAATAACCAACATATAGAAAAAGTCACAACTCAATAGCCCCCAAAAAAAATCTAATTAAAAGATGGGCAAGGGGTATGAAGAAGACATACAGATGACCAACAAATACATGACAAAGGCACTCAACATCACTAATCCTCAGGGAAGTACAAATCAAAACCACAAAGTGATACCATCACACAACTGTTAGATGGCCATTATCAAAATGACAAGAAATAACAAGTGTTGGTGAAGATGTAGAGAAGAAGATGTGTACTGTTGGTAGAAATGTAAATTGGTGTGACCACCTTGGAAAAGAGTAGGCAGATTTCTCCAAAAGTTCAAAAAGGAACTTTCAAATGAAAGAAACTGCTTCTGGGTATTTAGCCAAGGAACATAAAAATACTAAAAGTATATATATGTCCCAGATTCATAGCAGCATTAATTGCAATAGCCAGGATATGGAACCAATATAGTGCCTATCAATGTATAAAAGGATACATTGATATATAAGAAATTATATTACAATGGAATATTATCACCATAAAAACTAATGAAATTTTGCCATTGGTGACAACATGGAAGGTATTGGTGAACCCTGAAGGCATTAGCTATGTGGAATTAGAGAAAGACAAATATCATATGATCTCATTTCTACATGGAACCTAATTTTTAAAAAAAGATGAGGCCAACAAACCATTTCACTCTCTTTCCACTCTGTCAAGATACAATGAGAAGTCAGCAGTCTGTAACTTAGAAAATGGTTCTACCCATACCTAAATAGTCTGCTTTGAACTTCCACCTTCCAGACTATGAGAAATAATTCCTGTGGTTTATAAGAAAAAAATTACTATGGACCATAGAAACAGATTGTCTGAGCCCTAGATCTGTTTCTTGCTGGTTAAGTGACCTTGGATATTTGTATATCCTTGGATATCATAGATATAATCTTTATCTATAAAATGAAAATAAAAGTATCTACTATATAGGGTTTGTGAGGATTAAATACAACCAATATTTCATGAGTATACCATTCAATTTGTATATATTGATTCTTTACCTTATGTGTTAATAAGGGCTCTTCAAAGAAATAGAACCAATAGATTAGACTAAATAAATTAGATTAGATAAATACATACATATTCATACATAAGTCCATTAAAATGTACATACATAAAAAGATACTGGTAGTGATTGCATATAAGAATTAACTTATGCTATTATGAGATCCAAGAAATCCCACAATCTGCAAGCTGGAGAACCAAGAAAGCTAGTGGTATAATTTAGTCCAAATCTGAAAGCCACAAGAACCAGGATAAACTAATGTAAGACCCGCAGTCCTAGGTCTAAGAGCCAGGAGCTCTGATGTCTGAAGACAAGAGTAAATAATCCTCCAAACTGATGGAGAAAGACATATTTCACTCTTCTTTTGGAGGGCCTTTAATTTCCCCTAGCCTCAACGGATTGGATGAGTGTCACCCTCATTTGCCAGAGGTCAACCCTCTTTATTCAGCCTATGCATTCAAATGTTAATCACTTCTGGAAACACCCACAGCGACATATATAGAAATAATGTTTTTCGAGCTATCTAGGCATTCTTTAGCCCAGTCAAATTAACACATAAAATTAATCATTACACTATACAAAAGATCATAAAGTCTGTGGAAGACAATAAAAACAGGGTAATCCCTGATGACCAGGAGTTTACTGGTTAATAGATATCCTAAGATATGAGCAGGAGATAATATAACTCATTTCAGCCAAAATTTATCACCTATGTACTACATATAATGAGTTGTACCAGATGCTGAGGTTAAGCTGTAACTACTTCGGGGGTCCTTAAATGCTATAATAAGAAAAGTTCAACAAAAAGAGCTTTTGAACCATTATCATGCTATTAGAAGCTGTCAATGAATGAAAGGAACAGAATGTGTCATGGATAGGTAACAAAATAATACGGACCTCAAAGAATAGGCAGGCTTTCAGCATGTCGAATACGGGATACGTGCCTAGATGATTCAAATAACAAATATCACAAAGACAAGAGTGACCCTTGTTCGCTCTTGGAAGATAACCTCTAAATCTTTGGAATATCCTATTTGATGATTGTCTTTATATAATGGGTCTCAAGAAACACAAACTCCTATGGATGATAAAACAAAATGCCCTATTAATTTTATTATAACAACTAACATTCAGACTAGAAAAGAATGAAACATTCTACTGAGATATGACACATAATCAATTTTATAAAGACTTAATCACTGATTATATTATGAAAAGTGGGAAAATTAACACCTAATTTATCACGTAAACTATATTAAGATTGTCTCTGATTGACAAGAGTATTAAAAACTAGAAACAAAACCTTTCTGGAGATATTGTCAACATGTGTACATAAACATAGTAATGTTTATGTTAATATGAAAGATACACAATAATTGAGACTTATTCATATCAAGATATTTATTTTCTACATAAATACCCTAGGAAAGCAAAAATTCTCTTTTAATGTGCTGATTCATGTATTATTCCTTTATCCTTATTTGGTAAAGAAAAACATTGTCACAATAGGTTTGAATTAATTAAAATGTAGAGAATGCCAATCAAGCATAATTATTTCTATATAATTTCTTTCATAAGGATAAAGGAGGAAGAACCCTTTCCATTTCTTAGTTGTCATTCCAGGGGTCACAAAAATAGCTTAAACATAAAGTCATCTTATATTTTAGTCATCTAAATAGACATTAGCCATCTCAATATTTTACTTTTATGAATCTGGGGTTTATAATTGGGAAAGGCAAAATCAAGATAACTTGAAAGAAAAGATAAAAATATCACAAATATTCAAGCACAGAATATAGTTGCATTCAATATTTTAATAACTATTAATATTTTATATAATAACTATTAATATTTTTAAAGATTTATTTATTTATTCATACAGAACTGGGGTACAGGCCAGAGATGCGGAGGGTGAGAGGATTCACCAGGGACAGAGTGGGGAGCAGAACAGGCAGATCAACGAAGTACACTGCTGAGGGGAGCAGCGGGCCAGTCAGGAGAGGTCTGCCTCACCATGTGGATCTCCTCCTGTGCAGGCAGGGATCGAACTCATGCGGAAGTGGCTTAGGATTCTTAGTGCAGTGCTTTAACCCGCTGCACCACCAGGGAGGGCCATAACTATTAATATTTTTAACAAAAAAAAAAATAAGAGCCACAAGATGGCAACAGGCTGAACACACTGGTCTTGCCTCTGCCTTATAGCTAGATTAAATTAGAAAAAAGCAAATAACACCTGAAGGAAAAACATGATGACAGCAGACCCTAGGAAAAACATCAAGAGGAGGGGACTCCTGTGAGCAGTGGAGTAGATTGAGCAGTGAACCCAAATGGGTGTTCTCCACAAGCAGAGTCCATGGTAAAGATATGAGCAGGGCAGGCATTCTAATCCTGCACTACCCTCCCTATTCCCATACCCTGGAGCTGGTGCTTACCTTATAATGTGCATTGAGTATGCCGAATGGCAAGTCTCTCATCTCAAACTCCAGAGGGGTAGGATATTGCAGGTGCCACCAACTTGAGCCAGCTCACCCCAACACATCTGGACATCTCCACGCTGTTCACCACCACACAAACTCAGCAATTACAATGCAGATCTCAGTACATACAAAAGCCAAAAATGGTCAAAATAAATAAAAGCAAACAAAACCACAGCACCACCTGTGGGAAATGTAAATTACTGCTAAACATGGTTATAAAACAATAATAGGGAGACTTCAGCAGCTAAATGAGCTATAAAATGTGACACAAAGATATATGAGACCTCAAAAGAGTAAGACCTCACAAAGTAAAATCTATCTCCAGAATCCAAACACAAAAAGTTGGAACAATATATCATCCTATCACTTAGAGATCATAATTGCTATAATAAACTAAAAGACATAGGGAAAAAACCTCAGAAGGGCAAGTCAAAGAAATATAAGAGAATTAAGAAAAGTAAGCAAAGAAGAACAACAAAATCCAGGAAAATAAATTAGCAAGCTCAGAAATAAAATCAATGAACAGAAGGTAAAAAAGAATCTTTAAGAATGTAGTAGGAAGTTAGGATGTAAAGAACTCAATAAATGAGATAAAAAAAACTAGCGAAAATGGGCCCTCCCTGGTGGCGCAGCAGGTTAAAGTACAGCACTAAGAAGCTTAAGCCACTTCCGCATGAGTTCCATACCTGCCTGCCCGGGAGGTGACCACATGGTGCAGCAGACTTCTCCTGACCCACCCGCTGCTCCCCTCAGCAGTGTACTTCTTCGATCTGCCTGTTCTGCTCCCCGCTGTTTCTTGTGAATCCTCTCACCCTCCACATCTCTGGCCTGTACCCCAGTTCTGTACAAATAAATAAATAAATCTTTAAAAAAAAAAAAAACTAGCGAAAGCTATGAAAGTAAAATAGATCAGAGGATCATGCAACTGACCTCAAAAGAAGTAATACACTAAGATGCAGGTGGAGAAAGAGAGAGAACTGAGGTGTAAAAAAAATGAAGAGGTTTTTGAGAACTATCCAACACATTTTATAAAGTCAGTGTAATATTGTGGATATCCCAGAAAGGGAAGACAGAATGAGGGAGACAGACTACGACAAGCAATAATAGAGGAAAACCTCCCATGTCCAGGAAAGCAATTAAATATGCTGGCCAATGATGCTAAAAGAACCTAAATGCAAGGAGATTTACATGAAGTTACATAGTAGAGAAACTAGCAAGATTTCAAGACAAAATGATAATAAAGGTGGCTAGGGAGGAAGTCGGCAACATAACGGTATTCTCATCAGGTTTACATCAGATTTCTCAGCAGAAACCTCATAAACAGAGAGTGAAATGACATATTCAAAATGCTCAGATATGAAAACTGCCAGCCAAGCATACTCTATCCTACAAGATTCTCTGTCAGATGCAAGAAAGAAATAAAAGTCTTCCCAGACAAGCGAAGGCAGAAGAAATTTGGAAACACTAGGCCATCCCGATAAGCAATGTTGAAAGGAGCTCTCCTATCTGAAGGAAATCCACAATATATTAAATAAGGAAGTAAATATGATTAGAAAACAAAAGTTAAAATGGCAGTAGCAAGTTTCCAAATATCAATGATCACTCTAAATGTAAATGAACTGATTTGGCTCAAAGGACACAGAAACTGGCTGGATCAGAAAAGAAAACCCAACTTTCTGTTGTTTCCATGAGATTCATTGAAACTCCAAAAATAGGTTCAAAGTAAATGTTTGGAAAAGAATCCTCCACACAAATGGAACACCCCCTAAAAACAGAGACACCCAGGTTTATATCAGATACTATAAACTTTGGTTAAAATAAGTAACAAGAGACATAGATGGACATTATATAATGATGATGTCATCTCCATATTAGAAAAACATAACACTAATCAATATATATACACCAGAAAAAATATATATATATATTGGTAGCAATATAAAAATAGTAGGGGAAATTCAACACCCACATATTGGGTCACAAATCAAGTGTCAAGAAGTTCATGAAGGCTGAAATCATGTCAAGTATCTTCTCTGATCACAATGGTATTTTTTAAGAGACTTTATTTATGCATACAAGAACTGGGGTACAGGCCAGAGGTGCAGGGATTCACAGGAGACAGAACAGGCAAACTGACTGACATATACTGCTGAGGGAAGCAGCAGGTGGGACAGGAGAGGTCTGCTGCACCATGTGGGTCAGCTCCCTGACTGGGGATCATACCTGTGCTGCAGTGACCGCAGATAGCTTCATAGTGCTGCACTTTAACCCACTGTGCCACCACGGAAGGTCCTGGTACAATGGTGTTAAACTAGAAATCAGGCACAAAAAGAAAGCCTGAAAAAAACTTTAATTCGTGAAAAGTGAACTATACATGTCTGTATGGTCACTGGGTTGTTAAAGAGGAAACCAAAGAAGAAAATTTTTATATACTTGGATACAAATAAAAATGAAGATAAAATCTTCCAATACTGTGCCCTCCATGGTGGCGCAGCAGATTAAGCACAGCACTAAGAAGCTAAAGCCACTTCAGTATGAGTTTGATCCCCACCCCGGAGGCGACCCACATGGTAATGCAGACCTCTCCTGACCCACCAGCTGCTCCCTTTAGCAGTGTAGTTCTTCAGGTCAGCCTATTCTGCTCCTCATTCTGTCTCTGGTGAATCCTCTTACTGCCCCTGTACCTCTGGCCTGTACCCCAGTTCTGTATGCATAAATAAATAAATCTTAAAAAAAAAAAACAAACTTCTAGTACCTATATAACACAACAAACACAGTACTAAGAGGGATGGCTATAATAATACAGACCTACATCAAGATATAAACCAGAAAAAAATAAATAAATTCCAGTAGAAGGGAATAAACAATAACTTAAGAGCAAATATAAGTGAAATAGATGCCAAAAACAGACAACTCAAAAGATCGATGAAACCAAAAGCTGATTCTTTGGAAAAGTAAACAAATAGAAAAACCTCTAGTTAGACTTACAAAGAAAATGAAAAAAAAAACAAAAAGGAAATCAATAAGTAGAATCATAAGTTAAAAAAGTGAAGTTAAAATAGACATATCAGGAAACAGAGTCATAAAGAAATATTATAAATACATTTGTGCAAATATTATAAATACAAATTAATTGGAAAATCTGAAAGAAATACACAAATCCTTAGAAGAATACAACATTCCAAGACTGAATCAGGTACAAAACAAGGATATCTCTCTCATCACTACTATTCAATATAGTTATTGGAGGTTCTAGCTAGAGCAATCTGGAAAGAGAAAGTTATAAAAGGAACTTGGAAAAGAAAAAGTAAAGCTATTACCATTTCTAAATGACATGATAAAATACACAGAAGATGCTAAAGACTCCATTAAAAAAACTAACTGAAACATTAAGCCGGTTCAGCAAAGTGGCAAGTTGCAAACCAATACACACACACACAAAAAAAAGTCAGTTGCATTTCTATATGCAAACAGTGAGCAAGAAGAGGAAGAAATCAAGAAAACAATCACATTTATAATTACATCACAAAGAATTATATACCTAACTTAAAAAAGAAGATATACAAAGAAAACTAAAACATTGTGAAAAGCACAACAAAATGGAAAGATAATCCCCCACTCTCATGTCAAAATGGCTGTTTTACCCTGTATACTATAATATTCAATGCATTACTGAAATTCACCCTGAGAAAACAAAACAATCCTTACCAAAAAGCTCTATCGCACTCCCACTACCCGATTTCAAAGTTATTACAAAACTTTATCAAAAAAGTATGCCAAAAAAAAAAAACAGACTTATGGAATAGTATTCAGAGCCCAGAAGTAAAGTCACACCTCTGTGGACAGTTAATGTACAACAAGAATATACACTTAAGCAAGGAAAGCCTCTTCTATAAAGGGTGTTGGGAAATCTAGACAGTTGTAGACCACTCTCTCATACCAAAACAAAATAACTCAAAATGGGTTAAAAACCTGGATATCAGACTGGAAACCATAAAATATTATAACAATGCAGGTAAAACACTCCACAACATTGACTTCAGAGATGTTTTTGACAACGTGAGTTTAAAGGCAGGAAAACTAAAGCAAAACATTTATTTGAAGTGTATTCACTCTTGTCTTCATTGCAGCACTATTTACATTAACAAGAAAAAGAAACAACTTATGTGACCAATGATAGAGGAGTGGATTAAGAAAATATGGTATATGCACAAGAAATATTACTCTACTGTCAGAAGGAAAAAAATGATTAACTTCTTGCTATTTGCAACAACATAGATGGAACTGGAGTGGACATAAGTCAGAAGAACAAAGACAAATGGCAGATGATTTCATTCACATGTGGAATCTAGAGAAACAAAATGAAGGAACAAACAAAACAATACCAAGCAAACCCTAGAATACAAGCTTTTCTTAGTGGAGGCCACTAAAGAGAAACAAGGAGGAGAGTCATGATAGTCTGCAGTGCTTTGGTGCTGAGGAAGTGTTGCCTATTCTCCTAAATCAAACCAGTATTGTAAACCAATGTTCCTCAATAAAAATAAATAATCCTTCTTTCAAAGTAATTTACACCTATTCAAAAAGCACAGTTAGAATGACATATAAATGAAAGAAATACCTGCTACATAAAAGAATGCAAAATAAAACTCATGCCACTTTCATTCTTTTGAATTTAATCAATGATAATTTGTAATAGAGGATTTCTTAGCCTTTCTTCCTTACATAAAAAGCCACACAAATTGTCAAATGTTCACTACTTTCTCACTGTACTTTAAATCATAACTTGCTACAAATTTATAACATGGCTTCAAGTTTGTATATTTAAGGATAACATGACCAACATCCATTAAAAACAGTGTTGGAAAAATGCTTAGGAAAATATCAGCAAATGAAATTCAGCAAAACATAAAAAGAAAAAAAAAATTCATGAACAAGTAGAATTTACCCTAGAATTGCAAGTTAGTTTAATATTCAAAAATCAATTGAAGCAATTCATCACTACATGATCATTTAAATAGCTAAATAAAAAGTAGTTAACAAAGTTCAACAGCCTCATATAATAAATCTCTGCAAGTGAGAAACAGAAGGGAACATTTTAACCTAGTAAGGGATACCTAAAACACTTAAGGTTGTATATATTGTGACATATTGAATGCTTTCTCCCCAAGATCAAGAACAAAATAAAGATGTCCATTCTCACCAAATCTACTTGATATTGTGTTGAAGGCCTAACCAGTGGAGGAAAAAAACATAAACAGTAAATACAAGCATGAAGTTTGGCAAGAAGGAAAGAAATTTCTATACATCAGTAACATGACTGCTTCAGTTGAGAATACTAATAATGCTAAAAAAAAAAAATTTGTAAGTCTCTGTGCAGAAAGTCAATATATAAAATAAGGTGAGTATACTAACAGAAAAGCCTGATGGGAAATTTAACACTTACAATAGCATTAAAAAAAAAAAAAAGTCATGAGGCCCTCCCTGGGGGTTAAAGCACAGCACAAAGAAGCTTAAGCCATTTCTGCATGGTTCGATCCCCACCTGCCCTGGAGGAGATCTACATGGTGCGGCAGACCTCTCCTGACTCGCCCCCTGCTCCCTCAGCAGTGTGCTTCGTAGATCTGCCTATTCTGCTCCCCACTCTGTCTCTGGTGGGGCCTCTCGCCACCCCTGAGCCTCTGGCCTGTACCCCAGTTCTGTATGCACAAATAAATAAATTAAAAAAAAAAAAGTCATGAGTGCATTTAACAAAAATAAAAATGAGATAACTATAATGAAAGCAAAATAATGTTGAAATTAAAGAATGTTCAAGTAACTGGAGCAATATAGCATGTTTAGATATTGGAAATGATGTTGTTAGGATATCATATTCAAAACTGATCTGGTAATTCAACATATTTCCTATTATAATCTCAAAATAATTTGCAGAAAGCCATGAGGCCAGCCCAAATACATGAGGAAAAAAAAAAAAAAAAGACCTAGAGTATCTATAGCCATCTTAAAAAGAAGAGTAATGTTGGAGGACTTAAATGTCCTGAAGTTAAGAACTAGTATGAAGTGCTATAATCAAGCAGTGACACAAGGATAAAGCAAGAGATCTACAGGCAAAAATAGAAATACACAATTAGATCCAAATTTTATAGTCAATTGATTTTTAATGATGGTGCCAAAGCAAACTAGTAAACATAGAAAAGTCTTTTAATCAAATGTTACTGACAAAAATTCTGTATGTAAAACAATTAGGATCTAGCAAAATTCAAAAATAATTTGAGATGTATTATAGATTTAAAAGTTAAAGCAAAGCAAACCTGTGGGGATTACAATTGAGATGAAAAAAAAATGTGCAAAATGATGTAAAAATAAACTTTTTAATAAAAAAAAAATTTAAAAAAAAAAAAGTTAAAGCAAAGCTATAAAATTACCTAAAGAAATATTGAAGAATCTCTGTGACACATGACAATAGGCAAAGATTTCTTAGGATAGAAAAGGAAATAATAATATGAAAACAATCCAAGTTAGAATTTATTAAAATAAGTCTGACAAAGAAATACTACCAAAAAATGAATAGGCAAGTTATATCCTAGGAAAAAGAATATTTTCACTACCTGTTTCTGCCCAAAACTTGCATCAAGAATACATACAGAGCTTCTAAATTCAATTTTCACTTAATATGTATAGTAATAATTTTAAATATCTGTATATGGGGAGTTTTGCACAATGGTAAACAGAGCAACTCACCAAGAAATAACCAATCCTGAATGTGCAGATTCATACTGCATGAACCTGAATTATAATGAGAAAAACACTGCTGTGAAGATCAATACCACACAACTGATAGACAGATCATCCTCTTTACCTTTATACACATACAATTTCCCCTGCAAAGGAATTTACTAAATTCCAAATACTTGGTTCCTCTTCATTCAAGCAAAGGCAGATTTATATTAACTTTGTAAAGCCACATATTTTCCAGTTATTTTATCTCTACACTATCCAACTGTTTAGAGCCATTAAAAAAAAATACAGTGAGTCTTCACTTCACTGTATGGATTCACTAGATTACGGATTCACTAGATTATGCAGTAAAGTGCCCAGTTCAATACCTCGCACCTGGTACTCAATAACTGTGTACAATAACACAATATATAGAGGCCAAAACATACATGTAACAGGAAAACCACACAGAACCTCAGAAACAATTATTTTAAATATAAGTAAGCCATGGCTAGCTTCCTAAGAAAATGAATTTAAAGTTTTAGCTTGAAATGTATCATTCTTCACAGTTTATCTCTTTGAGACATTTTGCTTTATGGCATGGATTAAAGAATGTATATTTTATCAAAAGAATTCATATTTCACCAAACTGAAACCTGAACATATGGACTTTATCTGTGAACATTTTCTACATGTAGTTTAGAGAAAGCTGTCTTACAAGCCATAATATTGAAGGTAAAAGAGAACTATTAAAGAATATGATGGAATCACAAAATACTTTATTTTCAAGTTAAATATGACATTCTTTAGAAAATCATATAATCATTAGGCAGACAATCTCCAGGCCACTGTGAATATCTCTGCACACTCAGGCCTGAACTGACTTAAGTCATGGCAAATAAACAGGCCCTCTAGCATTTTAAGAGTATTGTTTTATAACTTTGAGAATTTCACAAACCTAAATGAGAGCAGCGAAATTCATAGAACAGGCCCTCCCTGGTGACACAGCAGGTTAAAGCACAACACTGAAAAGCTAAAGCCACTTCAGCATGAGTCGATACCTGCACATGGCGCAGCAGACTTCTCCTGTCTCACCCGCTGCTCCCCTCTCTGTCTCTGGAGAATCCTCTCACTGCCCCTGCAACTCTGGCCTGTGCCCCAGCTCTGCATACATACATAAATAAATCTTTAAAAAAAATCATAGAATAAACTTCTCAAAAATTGCTTGAATTTGAATGAGGTCAGTTGAGCAAAATAAATCAACTGATACAGGAATAGGCATCTTTGCAAGGTCATTTAACAGTAAACAAATTTAAGAAGTGGACCAAATTTAACCTTTTTGGTGGATAACTGATTTGAGACTTTGGAGTGCTTTCTTCATACAGCAAATGCAGACAGGGCAAGTATACTACATGGAGGGCTGCATGCACCCCACAAACCTTGATGAGGAACCCGAGGATGCAGTAAAATGACAGCTTATCTTAAAGCTATGGGTTAACATAATTTCATAAACCAAAACTGGGGTCCTGATGAAAGATCTAGTCAAATAAACATAAGCTTCATGAAAGTAAACAAATTATAGCATGAAGCTCATTTATGAAGAAAGACGTTTTCATGTATCTGTAAACAATAAAGGACTCATATCCCAGTTGATGGGCTCTAGGGTAGAGTGTGTGGAATGGTGTCAAGTTTTCTCTCCACTGATAGGATGTGCCTTAAGAAACAAAAAGGAAGGGATCTCTGTGAAAGGTTAGAGCAAAAACAATGACTTTATCCCTCTGTATTTTGATACAAAGATTTCTTTAGTTCTGGGTAAAAGTTACTAAAAATCAGAATGTTCAGTCTATGGCTCTCAAGTAGGATGTGCCTTAAGAACGAATGTTCAGTCTATGGCTCTCAAATGATAGTAATTATTATCTTATGAATAGATAGTAATTATTATCTTATGAATAATTAAAACAACTAATTTTTTAATATTTTGTGTCATGTTTAAAAAATGACTTTGATATTCATAACATCTTTTAAGCCTTCTAAAAAGTCCGCACATTGTGTTCCCATTCCTACTTCGCAGATGAAGAAACAGAAATACCAGTAGTTAATTAACCTAAGACAATACAGCTAGTAAATGACCTGACAGATAATTAATGCTCATGTTCATACTCGCACACTTGAATAGCACAGTGATGCAATATATAGCAAGATCATTTTAAAAATATAATAGGATCAAAATAAAATCACAAGTATAAGTACAAAGTGTAATAGAAGAACAGAGAACACCAGTTCTTTGTGGGGGGAAAAGTGCCTGTGAATGGGCGACACAGAACAATTATTACTCATTAAGGGAAAATAGTCCTTCTCTAGAGATATTTAATTTGCCTTAATATTAATAAATCTCTAAAGAACCCAAAGGATTATTTATTGTGTGGAATCAGAGTGGATTACTATGAAGGAAACACTGGGGAGTGTGTTTATCTTGGCTGTATGACTTTTTTTGTTTTAATTTATTGTCTTTGCTTGTACCGGTAATTACATTTTGAAGTGCCATAGTGCAGAGAAGCTGATGTTCCAAATAAGTGGATTTGAATAGTTTTTTCTTTGTTTCTCATAAAGACAAGATTTGCAGTTATAATGTTTACCTTCAAACAGCCTGCAGATGATCAAATCCTCTTTTCAAGAAAGGAAACAAAATCAGCCAAATTGCTATATTTTTCACCTTTTCCACCTCTCAAGACAGCTTATTTGCATGTTTCAAAGAAGGCTCTTATTAGTTCTTACTTCACCTTGGATTTAGGATACTTTATTGTAATCTTAAACAGACATAAAATACCGACTTCCATGATTTTTGTTAATACCCATCCTGGAGAGTTTAGTGATATGCTTTACACTTTGTCATTTTCTCAAATTACACTGTGACATAATTTGCAATCATTTTTTAATTATTCATTTAGCAGGTTATAAAATATCTTTCAGTACACAGAATGAGCACCTAATGGAGTTTCTCCTTATTTGAAATCAAAGTCACCCTCCATAATCAATGTAACCAAGGTTCTACAATACTGAGTAGACTCATTCAAAAGACCTATTACAAAATTAATCTTTCTAATAGGCTGATTAATATTTGAGCAAAATCAGAAATGGAGAAAAAAAGAACATTTCCAAAGGAAATTAGGGAAAGTATGATACACCAAGAGTTAGCTTTCCCATCCTTCAGCTGACCTCCAGAGATAAGAGAACTCAGAAGACCAAAAACCATGAAGATAAAATTTAGGACCCATGAGTGGCAGGTGATAGCCACCACTGAGAACAGGAGAGCCCCAGGCACCATGGACAGAACACAGGCTATTTTTGTGGTTGGCTGCTAGAGACCTGTCCTCTCTCTGTGGTAAAATATTCCCTTGAGGACTCAAGGCTCCGTGTGTTGTATTTTCCACCTCCCATTTTGTAGCTTTCTAGGATGCTGTTTCCACACCCTCCCCTCCCCCTCCCCACCCCTTCTCCGGTGTCATAAGGCTGCAAAACTTCCACTTTTCCAGCAGGTGGTGCTAGGAGAATTGATCTGTATGTAACTGCTGAGTAAGAGCTGGGTAGGGGTCTGGAAGGGTCCAGTAACACACCCAGAAGTGATGTGTGAGAGTGTGAGAATGGATCCTTTTTGTGGTACCATTGAAAACCCTCCTCTCTGGGTTTCCAGACTTGCCTGTCAGCTGTCTGTGGGATCATGCTGTGGTTCTTCACAGGATCAACTTTAGTCTTGAAGGGGTGTGGGGAGGTGGATACCATCCCATATCCTGATCTTTTCACTAAGGATTCAGCCTGCCTGGGAGACTCCAGGTCCTCCACATGTATCTACACTCAGTTAAAGATGTATCTCTGCCCTGTCTCCCTAGGGTCACCAGCCACACACATGAAACAGCTCCAAGATTTGCATGGCAGGCTGCTCCCCAGTCACAGGTTCTAGGCACCTTTTGGGTATTAAGTTGAATTTCCTCAAGATCTCTTCTAGCACAGTCCACATTGTTCTCTGTTTCCTGTCACACCTCTGTCCAAGAGATGCTCTAGTTTCATTCCAAGTCACAGGACCCTCTATTACAATCATAGGACACTAAAATAGCAATGTCTCAAAAAAAATTCCCAACAGTGGTTTTTCAAAAAATACAGGCCCTTGACTGTTTATGTGCCTGTCTCAAATCCCTCTCTATCAGCACATGAGCAGAGGAAGTACTGCTTTGACCTAAATAGAAGGGAACACCCCTTTGATGCTACTCACCCATATTTACAAATTGCTTTCCTTTTCCTCCCTGCCAGTAAATCCTTACCCATCCAGAATTACCTCCAGACTTCAATTTTATTATATCTATGCTGGTTTAGAGCAAAGATAACAGATGATAGTGAAGGTTTAAAAAGAAGAGGGGAGAAGAGAAATAGGTGAGCCACCTCCCAGAATTTCTTCTACCTTGGCTTTTGCATGGTCTGAACTTTCATGATAGAGGCCTATACTATTTTGATATATTTTAAAAGGATGTATTTGATGACCAAAATATATTTCTTATAAATATTTGGTCTGACTTCACAGTTCCTGACTCACAGTTCCCAAACCCTTGAAATTCCCTAAGTGATGAGAAGGATAAAGGTTTATTTGTTATGTTTTCGTATAATCTTTAGAAAGGACTGAGGGTGGACGCTAATGGAACTGACCATAGAAGCAGATTGTTGGAACTTGGAAGGAGAAGGTTGGAGATTGAATTCAATCACAATGGCCAATGAGATAACCAACCATACTGAAGTCTCCAAAAAGACTGGGCTCCAAGAGCTTCCAGATTTATAAGCAAATGGAGATTCTGGGAGAATGACACACCTGGAAAGGATATGAAGTCCTAAGTCTTTTCCCCGTACTTTGTTCTATGTATCTCCTTTTTGTTTTTCCTGAGTTATATGATAGAAGAGGTCGTTTTTGGTTTTTGTAGTCACACTTACTCTGTCCTCCTAGTTCTTTATCAGAGAAAATAAAATTCCTTTTTGATTTCTATTCAAAACACAGGCATGAACTATGAGTACCATTTATTGCATGGCCAACAAAATTTGAACATTCAATTGTTCCAAAACACTTCCTGTTTCTCTGCAGCTCTTCTTCCTCAGGAATCCTCTGGAAACTCAATTCCCCTCTCTAATTTGCAGAACACTTGAGCTCACTATTCCCTGTGGCTTGGCTTATGCATATGACTCTCTCTTACAATTTGGTAATATGCGTCATCAACATGGACCAGTATCTCTGAGTTCTCAGAACTGTATTCCCAGAGGAGTGGGACAGAGGCCAGTTCTCGTCCCTTCCTTTCCCTTTCCTCTATCAGATCCACATAGAGGTTCATTTCTCTCACTAATATAAATTATTCTACCTACTTAAAAATCAAATTTGTGACTTTTTAAAAACACTTTCTCTTAATAACATTTTAATTGTTCAAAATTTTCACAGTAATTACCAAAAAAAAATCTGAATATAGGTAGCAAGAGTTAGCTTACTATTCTCCAGATAGACCAATACAACTATTGAGCTGTAATAATTTAGAGGAAAGTATCATATTTAATCAAATGCCATGTATTTGACATTGATTTACAACAATAGATAATTTGAGGGAGTGTAGCTTCATACCTCTATATGTTCATAAACCTCACCACATGCACCCCCAAAATTCTAGTGTCATTTCCACTATCAGACTGACCCCCTCAATACTTTCTTTACATCACCTTCTTGTCTCCACCTGGTAAGCATCATCTTTAAGGATCTAAGAATTATTCTTGTTGTGCTTTTTTAAATTTATTTGCCCTCATTATTTTCATTCCACCTATGAGAAGAAAGCATACAGTAATCAATTTCACTTTCTGACTTACTCCATTTACAATTATCCCCACAAGTTCTATCCAGAAATCATAAAAGACAAGATTTCATATATTTAATAGCTGAGTAGTCTTCCATTGAGTACACATACCATATCTTCTTTACGCTATCATTGGCTGATGGTCACTTAGATTAGCACATTATTGCATTAACCCCAGCCCACAATTATATATTCTTGAGTTAATACTTTTCCACAGGAGTGTTAATACTAACAACAGTATATCAAATGTCCCATGTTTTAGCAACATGGGACAAGTGGTAGTTCTAGAGCATCTGATGACAGCACAGTAGGCAGCACCCCAGAATGTCATGACATCGCCCCAGAATGTCAGGCAAGCTCAGAAGGGCAGCAGGGAATCTGCTCAGAGCTGCTCTTGTATTTTACAAAGGAATTAGGACAGGGAAATGGGCTCCTTTGAAAGAGAAATCGAGGATAGGGCAGAGCTTTGGGGTGCCTGATATCACCAGTGCATGAATAGAAGTATTTGTACTATTATAAAATAAAAAATATTAAATGGTTTCTAAAACAAAGGTTAATGTTTTATGTAAGTTCGATCTTCATGGTTGCAGGTATTTTATATCTGATTTCAGCTTTCCTCCAAATGATGTTCTTGGAAACATTTTCTGAAACCTCAGAGGTAAAAGATAAAGGCAAGCCAGGACCTCCAGCATTTATTAATAAGGTTGGTGTAATCCATCTCAGTTTATTCTGCTTCAGGGGAGACTGGCTTTAACTCTCAGGTGCAGCCCATTCTGACCTGCTACCCACAAAGATAAGAGGGGGCAAGCTTTTACAATAATGTAATGTCATCTCTAGAAAGGATTCCACAAATCCTCCTACAAAGATGATATGAAAAAATACTCAATTTAGCAAAAGGTTCGAATATCGAGATGTGCACGCAAGATACAATGTGCTGCCAATCAACCAAACTCAAGGCAAATGGGGAAGGGGAGAAACAAATACAAACCTGTATGCCCCAAGACACATCATTTCAGAATGCAAGGTTTAATTCTTCTAAGTTTGAAAATAGATATTGTAGAGGTCATTTAAGTGAATAATAAGATCTTTAGGTGCTAATTGTTTTTCCATTTATGTATTATTTCCCTTATGTATTATTATGTATTACCCAAAATTTTTCAAACAAAAATGGCTAGTTTTCACAAACTCAATTTTACTTTTTCTTCTCCTTTAAAATATATTACCATGACTTCAGAATAAATTCCAAAATTTTTCTGATTTTAAGTTTGCAGTTTTCTGCTTACAATAGTATCCATATTTAATGAATAATCAGTCTAATAATTTGTCAATCAACAGCAGTACAGACAAGATACTTTGTTTCCCTGGGAAGTTTTTGACCAACATTATTACAAAGACCTTATCCTATAAGCAAAATGATCAACTTCCCCCAAAGTACCTACATTCTTATTCTGCTTTGTGCCTTTGGGTTGATACAGTGAAAAAGTCTGGGAAATGAATCATTGCATTATAGTCATGTGAACCAAGTAGAAGAGAAACTGCAGTGACATATGTGGAGTTGACACAAAGACCTCACTTTGTGTAAGCACTACAGAATTGCATAAAGAGTGATCTTCAAACAAAATTGTCTCGTGTTTGGAGAGAGTGCAAACTATTATGGTGAATTATTTTATAAAGTATTATTTAGCAGTGTAGATACCAAATCAAAGGTATAGTACAGAAAACATTTAAACAAATGTTCGTTGAGGCAAGTAGCAAGAATGTGAAAAGTAAAGTACTATACTTTAAGCAACTAAGCTATACTTTCTTTATGATTAAAACACTGAAGCTCCATAAAATATTTGAAATTAGAAAAGAAAGTAAACCTAAGGAGATGAGGATAATGGGATGTTACAGAGGAATAATGGCCCACAAAATGGCTAGCTGACAATGATTTAATCTCCTGCACACACTTTATTGAACTATAGAAAAGGTAATACCTTGAAGTATTAAATTCTTCCTTTAAATAATTCTTGTTCATACAACTTAGTGCACTGAAGTCCTGAAAAAGTATGCTGCAGAACATCACGAAGTCTTTTTAGGTGTTTACTACCTCAACTACTTTCTCCATCAAGTCTCTGCTCAGTGACCACTGGGACATGAACAAGATAGTCTTGAAGGAACTACAGGTCATTTGTTATTACATTTAACTACTGGAATGCAGAATCATGTCCAATAATAAAGACTGTTCAAGGAAGACAAGACTCAGAAAAGCAATGATCCAGATCCAGTGAATGGATGAGAGGAGACCAAATAACTTTCTCCTCTAACACACATGCTGACACATTCATAGCTACCAAAAAAAAAAAAAAAAAAAAACACCCTAGAGGATGAAAACTCAAGGGGAGAAAAATACTGATATTTTGGTTTGATAACAATGAGAAATACATTTCAATAAGTTTATATGCAAGTTATTGTATACTTGAAAACTACTCAAATCTACTTAAAGGAAAATGCTAATATGAATTAGTGCAAAAATCTTTTAATTATAGGCAGCTTTTAAGAATATGCAGTTGCATTACTTTTTAGTAAATGGAACATACCTAGTAACTTACCCAGTTCGGCCAAGTAGAGATCTGCAAGATCTACATTAATGATTAGCTAATTAGCAAGATGAGCAAACAAAACCATTTATAAATATTCTGTTACAGTACTTGGAAAGTTTTATAATCCTCCTTCCCTCTTCTTGTCTGGCTATTCCATTAGTAATCTTTGTTCTTAGAAATCTTTTTCTTCATACAGGTAAATGCCAAACAGTTTTCATTCAAAGTATACAATATTGACATTGAAACTAATGAGATTTTTCTCTATTTATGCGAAAACAACACCAATTTAGTATCCAACAATGTCATGGGCTGAAAAGAAAAAGTGATTCAGTAAAATTACTTTACTGAGCAAGTGAACCATGTCCAATTTTCTCTACGGAATGTTCTACAGAACCCTGTGGCTTCACTTATCTTCAAAATAACTAGCCTGAAATTTCAACTTATTTTGAATTTTTTTAAAGTGAAATCTATGCTCACACATATTCACAGGGATGGATATTGATATTCTTCCACTATTATTTGAAAGTAAAAAATCAGAGGCAACTTACATATCTTTCAACAGAGAAATGTTACAATACATAATAGATGGAATACTACTCCCACTATGGAATACTGGGTACCAAGATAGAATCCAAACCAAGAAGACTGTTGAAGATTTTAAAAATCAAGTATGCACAACATAGCCTCATTTTTTTAAAATATGAATCGATATTCTGTTTTGTCTACATGCAGAAAAAAGTTGTCATTTCATCATTTTGCTAGTGAATGCCTTGGAACAACCAAGGGAGACTGGAGTAAGAGAAAAGTTCTTTGGTGATAATAAAATATTCTTCAACCACATGTCTTTTGTGTAATTTTCAGATATTTTTTAAATACCAGGCATCCCAGCTTTTAGCCACTCTGCTTTTACAACACCAAAACAACCTGGCATAAGTCAGTAAAAGTAAACAATGTTAGAAATGTTGGTGCATTTTCTAGGGAAATCCCACCTGAGGTATATGCTGCACGTTTGAATAAAGGAATCTGGCTCAGCAAATGTGGGAACAGGTCATTGGAGGGAAGCTGTAAGACACCCTGCATAAGAAAATAGGTCCTTCACTGGTTTTCATTTAATCTTATATTACCTGGTCAATAACATATTTAAAAACTAAGTATCAATTCCCAGGTTTCCCTTGATCATAGAACAATCTAAGCAGGGATTCCTTCCAGGAATCCTTTCTCTATAGCCTATAGATTTGGATGAGCAGCCTAAATGCTAAAGGTATAGTATAAAAAGTGTGGCATTGAAATAAAAAATAGAATTTGGAGCCCAGAAATAAATCCACACATATATGGACAGTTAATTTATGACAAAGGAGCCATAAGCATACCATGGAAAAGGTAAGTCTTTTCAAATAATGGCATTGGAAAAACTAGACAGCCACATGCCAAAAATAAACACATAAATGAAAGAAATGAGATCACCACCTTGTACCTTACACAAAAATTACTCAAAATAAATTAAAGACTTGGATGTAAGGCAAGAAATCATAAAGTACATCGACAAAAACATCAGCAAAACACCCCACAACACTGGTTTCAGTGATGACAGCTCCAATGGCAAGGAAACAAAAGCAAAAATAAACAATGGGACAACATGGAGCTAAAATGGTTTTGTACAGCAAAAGGAACTATTGTTAAGACACAAAAACACTGATTGAAAAAGATATCTGTACCCCCACGTTTATTGCTGCTTTATTTACAATTGGAAAAACATGGAAGCAGCCCAAATGCCCAAAAGTAGATGACTGAATAAAAAAGATGTGGTACATATATA
>NW_004567114.1:29300882-29332561 GCF_000260355.1 Condylura cristata | reverse complement strand
CTTTTGTAATAAAAAAGGGAACTATTGTTAAAACAAAAAGATACTCTAATGAAAAAAGAAAAATAAATACTTGCATATCAAATTTCCAACAAGAGACTAATATCCAAAATCTACCAAAAAAAAAAAACTCAATAAAATTCAAAAAAGCCAAAAGCCCAATTAAAAATTGGGCAGAAGAGTAAACAGATACTTCACCAAAGACATACAAATGACCAACAGACATTTGTAAAAATACTCATCAATGCTGTCATTAAGGAAATGGAGAGAATAACTAAAAATGTAAATGTAAATTCTCACACCTGTGAGAATGATCCACCACAAAAAAAGCCACAAACAGCTAGTATTGGAGAAGGTTCAGAAAGGAATCCTCATACACTGTAGGTGGGAATATAGATTGGTCAAGGCCCTCTTAGAAACAGTGTGGAAGCTTATCCAGATATTAAAAATAGACCTACCACATGATCCAGCAATTTCATTTCAAGGCATCTGCCAAAAGAATGCAAAACCCCTAATTCAAAGGGATATAGCACTACTATGATCTTTATAACTCTATTTACAAGAGCCATGGTATAAAAACAACCTAAGTGTGGAATGATATATGAATGGATTAAGAAGATGTAATATACACAAACAATGGAATATTTCTCAGAGATGGGGTGGGGAGGTGGATGAGTTTTTGCCATAACTGCAACACAAGTATAACTGGAGGGGATTGTGTAAGTCAGAAAGACAAAGAAAAACACAGGATGATTTCATTTTTATATAGAAAAAGAAAAGTAAAACAAAGTAACAAACAAATAAACTGGAACAAATCCTAAAAGTCTGACTGTAAAATTGAGGGGACAGCAGGTATGAGGTCCTTACCTCCACACCAAAGGAGGGAAAGGGCTCAATGAACTACAGTTAAGATTAATTCATGCCTTGGTGGTGGATGTGATGTAGTAACATACTTCTGAAGAAGAGTTAACCTGTACCTCTGAATCGATACAATGTTGTAAACCAAGTAACGAAAATACAATATAAAAAAGGAAATGCATTAAATATATTTAAATCTTCTCCCTTCATATTATTTTTGTATTGCTAAGGTTCTAATTCTTACACTGAAATTTATCTTTTGATGTCTACTAAATATATAACATTTGATTAATGAAAGCATATTTCAATCATTATGTCCTCTTTAATATTTTGTGTTGATAAGTGGAGAACATTAATATGTGACAAAAGAGGACGTTATGAGTGGAGAGAATTAGTAACAGACTTCATTGTTAATAGAAATGTAATTGAAAGAGCTCATGATCATCTTCATTTTCTAGAACCAACCACTAGATATTCCTAACATTCATTTTGTCTCTCAAATTGAAGCCCTATCATGAAATAGAAGAAAAAAGAAATTCACTTATGATGTTCATTTCTAAAATAAATTGAGTCTCATTATGAAATGTCCACATTTTTCTACTGAAATTAATCTGTTCACAAAAAGGCCAACTGCATTAAAAAAATGGATCATGACTGAGTGTTCCTCTATACAGTAAAGTGACTACTGCCAACACATGACCACTGTCCACCTTTTCTACATGTGCCACACCACAAATGCTATTTCCAAAACAGCTTAGCTCATAGATTTTGAAATTTAATTTATAGTCTATTTCACATTTACAATTATAAATCCCTGAAGTTAAGGGTCACAGAAAAATGTTGGTAAAATCTGCTCAATAGCTGTACATAGGCAATTGATAGCAACAATACTTATGGGGTGCTTGGGGTCCAGTTTGTGTTCATCAGTTTACTGAAGGAGTTAATGTTAGGTTAAAAGAAATAGCCTTGTAGCCCTCTCTGGTGAAACAATGGGTTAAAGCAGAGCACTAAGAAGCTAAAGCCACTTCAGCATGAGTCCCATCCCTGCCATGGAGGTGACCCACATAACACAGCAGACCTCTCCTGGCCCCCTCAGCAATTTACTTGGTCCATCTGCCTGTTCTGCTCCCCACTCTGTTTCTGGTGAATCCCCTCACCATCCCTGAACCTCTAGCCTGTACTGCGGTTCTGTATGCATAAATAAATCTTTTTTTTAATGCTTTAAAATAAAAAAGAAATAGCTTTGTAAAACTACACATCATCAACTAAAGTCAGTGCTACATGGAGCTGATATTTAGCTGGTGAGCACATTTATGGAACAGCTGTGAGACAACAAACTGTTAAGAGCTGAGGCAGGCACAAAATATATGAATGACAAAAATCTTATTCTTAAAAGAATTTACCCTTTATTTGAGATCCAAAGAATGGGATTTAAGATTACAATTTGCTATGAACAGGTATAAATTACTCTGAAACAAAATGATGATGTAAATGTAAAGACTCCAACAAAGAGAGATGTCCAAAAAGCAGAAAGTAAATACAGTCTGGAGATCTGGTGGGTCATTTAAGCATATGACTAAAAACTGGCAAGAACCTTATACAGTAACCTATTGTATGCCCAGGTGAGATTTGAGACACTTGCTAAAAGCAGACCTCTACAAACACCATTCTAGTCTTGATAAGCTCCATGATGATAGAGCTGCCACAGCAGACCTCCTGCAGACATCAGAGCATTCTCTGTTAAAATGTGCAAATGAATGCCAGCAATAGCAGCACACCCACAGACATCAACATGACGTCAATAAGCTTTATGAACGGGCCTGAGGGAGGACCTGCAGTAGAAAATACTGTGGATATCAGGACAGACTGGGTAAGGACCATGAAGGGGCCTGAAGATGGACCTTCCACAGAAGAAATCCTGGACACATAAGCATGACCTCAATGAAATTTTCCCAAGAAAAAGATGGGCCACAATAAAAGATGCCAACAAACAACATATCAGACTTGGTGAGCTGTGGCAAGGGGCCTGAAAGCAGACACACAATAGCTTCCACAGATAAGACATCTATTCACTCATTGAAGGACCTAACAATGATTAGTTCTCCTTGATATCATTTACTGTAAAAGTAGAAGTTTTTCACCCTTAATGATTAGAGAAAAAACAATGATGAGAACAAAAACATAACAAGTAGCAATGTGAATACTCAGGGGGAAATTACACCTCAGAGAGTGAGCAAATCTCCAAAACACAATCACAAAGATATGGAAGGTATGTACTTCCTATAAGATAATTTCAAAGTACCCATGACAAATAAATTCAAAGAATAAAAGAAACAGAAAATTTGATAAAGATATGTAAGGAAATTCAGAAAAAGAAATGAATGTTCTGAGAATAGTATTAGTGTACAGAAGATAGAGATTTAAGTTCCAAATAAGAAAATAATGGAAATGCAGAATATAAAAAAGATTGTTGGGGGGGGGGTCTTTAAATTCTGGAACAAGCTATGTAAGTAAGAGAGACCATATAGAAGATTGAAACAGTGGTCTTAAAGATGGGTATGCACAAAAATACAGATGGGAAGTAGAAAGAGAAATATGAAGAAAATGAAGAAACACTTCATAATTATCAACTCAATGAAGAAATGCAATATAAGAATAATGGGTTCCCAGAGGAGAAATAGATATAGAACAGACAATTTATTTTATTTTTTTAAAAAGATTTATTTGTTTATGCATACAGAACTGGGGTATAGTCCAGAGATGCGGAGGGTGAGAGGATTCACCAGAGACAGAGTGGGGAGCAGAACGGGCAGATCGACAAAGTACACTGCTGAGGGGAGCAGCGGGTGGGTCAGGAGAGGTCTGCCATGCCATGTGGTCACCTCAGGGGCAGGCGGGGATTGAACTCATGCGGAAGTGGCTTAAGCTTCTTTGTGCTGTGCTTTAACCCGCTGCACCACCAGGGAGGGCCCAGACAATTTATTTAATGAAATAATAACAGAAAACTTCCCAAAACTGCAGAAAGAACTAAATTGACAAGTCCACAAAGTCAAAGAAACAGGTACCTAAAAAGAAAACTAGATACCTAAACAGAATGAAATCCAAACCAAGACCCATAGTACTGAAACTTCCAAGCGTTAAAGACAGAGAAATAATATTGACTAGTGGGGAAGAAGCAGATAGCCTATAAAGGAACCATGATCAGGCTCACATCAGAGTTTTCTAATGAAACACTACAGATTAGGAGAAAATGGAATGATGTGATCAAAATAATTAAAGATAAAAGTGGCCAACCAAGAATATTCTATCCTGAAAAACATTTCTTCACATATGAGGGAGAAATAAAGGCCTTCTTGAACAAACAGAAGCTAAGGAGTTTACATGACTAGAACCACCTGTAAGAAATATTGAAAAGAGCTGTTATATCTAAATCAAATAGAGCATAAAGAACTGAAAATGGAAATAGAGCCATAAAATTAAGAACAAAAATGGCAGCAACAGAATTTTACATTTCAATATGACTATAACTATGACTATAACTATAACTATACCAATTAAAGACACAGAATAACTTGTTAGATTTGGAATCCAACTTTCTGTTGTTTCCAGGAAATGCAGGTGAGCTCACAAGTAAAACAGAGGCTTAGAATAAAGGGTTGTAAAACAATCTTCAAACTAAAGGGACCCAAAAAAAGGGACAGCCAGATTTGTATTGTGTAAAATAGATTTACAGCCAAAAAAATAATAACAAGAGACAGGGATGAGTAGGTAAAGGGAATACTATATATGGAAAACATAACACTCATCGATAATATATAGAATATATAAAATAGAATATATTCACAAAATGAAGGAGCACAAAATAAATAAGGCAATTGCTATCAAATCTGAAAACAGATATTGGGGAAATGGGACTTGAACATACAGCTCTCACCAAAGAATATATCAACCAGATAGAAAGTAAATAAGGACACAGCAGCCTTAAAGAAAGAATTAAAATGCATGGGCTTAATAAGTATTTTTAAAACACTTCATCTTAAAAATCTAAATATACATTTTCTGTCAAATACAGATGGGACAAACTCCCAGATTGACTACAGACTCAGTAACAAAACAATTATCAAATTTCTGAAGATTAAAATCATACCAAGTATCTTCTCTAACCACAACATCAAACAAGAAATCAACCACAACAGGAAAGCAGGAAATACCTCTAGTAAGTAGAGACTAAACACTACTCAGTGACTATTCATTTAATGAGGAATTCAAAAAAGAAATTTAAAAATACCCCAAGAGATAAATGATAACAAAGAAACAAACTTTCAGAATTTCTGAGACAAAACAAAAGCAGTACTAAGAGGTAAGTATATACCGATATAACCCACATCAAGAAATAAGAATTCAAATAACCTTATCTCTCACATTACAGAATTAGAAAAGGAAGAAAAAATCAAAAACAAAAGCTAGTAGAATAGAAGTAAGAAAATACTAAAAATTAGAGCAGAAATAAATGAAATAGAAACTGAAAGGACAGTACAAAAGATTGATGAAGGATAGTACAAAAGATAGTTCTTTGAAAAAAAATAAGCAAATGAGCAAATAATCTCTTGCTAGGCTCACCCTAAAAAGAAGGGATAAAACTCAAATAATTAGACTCACAAATAAAAGTGATGTTACAGCAGTTACCTAAGAAATTTAGAGGATCCTAAGATATTACTGATTAATATTTGTAAGCTAGTAACTTGAACAACCTAGAAGAGAATATCAAATTCTTAGAAATATACAAAAATCTGAGAGTGAATCAAGAAGAAACAGAAAAACTTACACTGGAACAGTAACCATAAAGCAAAAGTCCTGAAAAAAGCAAAAGGACTAAAGTTTCACATTTGAGTTCTACCAAAACTTCAAGCTCTTTATTAAAATTAAGTAAGATAGGATACTTCCAAACACTTTTGACGAAGCCCACATTATCATTATACCAAAACCAGGTAAGACAACACAAGTGTGCATTGTGTAATATTTACACTAATTTCCTTAGTGAACATAGATGCAAATAGCATCAACAAACTCTTAGCAAACCTAATTCAACAATGCATGAAAAGGGTATATACACCATGATTAAGTGGGATGTATTCCAGGAACACAAGAATGGTTCAACATCTGAAAATCAATCAACATAAGTCACCACTTCAATAAAATAAAAGTTACATAATCATATAATAGCTGTTTAGAAAGTACGTGATGATTTAATATCCATATATGGTGAAAATCCTCACAAAACTGGAGATAATGGATCATACCTCAACATAATATAGGCCATGTATGACCAACTCACAGTTACTATCATTCTTACTGGTAAAAAAAAAAAAAAAAAAAAACTGCAAACGATTCCCCTAAGATCTGGTACAAGAAAGACAAGGATGTCCACTCCCACCACTACTACTATTCAACATTTAGAAGTCCTAGATAGAACAATTAAGGAAGAAAACTATATAAAAGGAATCCAAGTTGAGAGAGAAGTAAGGCTATCATTATTTGCAGATCGCATGATACTATAGAGAACCCTAAAGACTCCATTGAAAAGTAATTAAAAAAATAAATCAGTTAAGCAAAGTTATAGCCCACAACATGACCACATATCTCCTCCCATCCAGTCCTGTTTCATTACTGTATTAGTCGGTCTTCAAGAGTCACAAAATAATAAGATATCTACTTCTAAGTCAATATATATGTCCACATTTCTTTCTATATCTCTATCTATATACAGATGGAAACTTAAGAGTGTTTGGCTCACATGATTATGGAGGCTGGGATATCCTAACATCTCTTTGTTAGCTACAGACAGAGGAAAATCAGAGGTATAATTCCCTTCCAACCCAAAAGCCCAAGATCTGGTGGAGATGGAGGGTGGAGGGGGAGGGCAGAGTAGGTAATGGAGTAATTCCCAGTCTGACTCTGAAGGCCAAAGAACCAGGAGTGCAACTGCCCAAAAGCAGAAGATGGTTCGACTCAAGGAAAGAATAAATTTATCATATATTTGTTGCTCTTTCTAAGTATTTCATTTTTTTTTTATTTTTTATTTTCACATTGCTCTTTTTATGCCTTTGCTCACACACGATGATGAAGTGGTCTTGTTTTGTCTCATTTTGTCACAGTCATAAGGTGACCATCACAGCCTGGCTGTAAGAGTCAAACTAGGTACTAACTGTAAGCAATTGAAAGCTGCTTTCCCCACCCTACCATATCTGCTTTGGTTTCTTAATATTTATACACAATAAAGCAGAGTACAACTGTCTAAAACAAAAATTACAAGAGGTATTGAAATACACTGGTAATAGATCTACATTTGTCCAAAAGAGATTAATTTGAATGAAAATAAGAACAGAGAATACCTAAACTTGTAATATAAATCTTGTACATAGCTTGTAATATAAGTCTCGTTGATTTGTATCTGAAAATAGATATATCTTATCTTCATGTGTGCATGGAACATTCATTAATATTTCTTGCATATTAGTCCACCAGGAAAATCGTATTTTTCCCCAAAGAGAAAAATATGTAGACTATATTCACTATTCACAATGAAACAAAATTTTTAAAAGACAAATTCTAAAAGACTTTATTTTATTTTTTCCTTCTATTCTCTTAACTCTAATAGGAAATACAAAGAAAAAGTACAGAATTTCTAGAAAGCAGTAACAATGAAAGCATTACACATCAGTACAACCTACAGGATACAACTGAAGTCAGTAGAAAAGTGTATGACCTTAAAATACATCTTTAGGCCCTCCATGGTGGCTCAGCAGGTTTAAGCGCAGTACTGCAAGCCAGCCACACCTGCTTCAGTGCGACTTTGATTCCCACCCGGAGGTGACCACGTGGCGCAGCAGATCTCTTTGGTCTCACCTGCTGCTCCCCTCAGCAGTGTACTTCCTCGATTTGCCTGTTCAGCTCTCCACTCTGGTGACTTCTCTCACCACCCCTGCAGCTCTGGCCTGTACCCCAGTTTTGTATACATAAATAAATAAATCTTTTTTAAAAAAAATACATCTTTAAAACATACATGTAAATAAAACACAGAGCTCAAAGAATTTTAAGGAAATCGCAAAATAAGCCAAAGGAGAGGTATAAGAAGGAATTAGCAAAGACAAAAGTAGAAATGAGCTATAACAGAAAATAGAACTATTACCTAAAAAATAATATTAATTTAGGCCCTCCTGGTGGCTCAGTGGGTTAAAGTGCAGCACTAAGAAGCTCAAGCCACTTCCGTATGAGTTTGATCCAGCCTGCCCCGGAGGTGACCACATGACGTGGCAGACCTCTCCTGACCCACCCGCTACTCCCCTCAGCAGTGTACTTTGTCAGTTGGCCTGTTCTGCTCCTCACTCTGTCTCTAGTGAATCCTCTCACCCTCCGCATCTCTGGCCTGTATCCCAGTTCTGTATGAATATATAAATAAATCTTTAAAAAATAATAATAATAATTATAATATTAATTTAAGAACTACTATATATAATCATTGTACTACAAAAAACAAGATGCATAAATGATGAATAAATGAGAAGAGAAACTTTCTGACATCAGGGAATTTTATTAAATAATTGTTTCTTTATAAACATATTTTACAAATACCTAATATTGATTCTTCATAAGTGAATATTTTAGCAGCCAGGAAGGTATCTTTTTGTTTCATATTATAAAAGATTGTTGAAATCATTTTTAAACTTTATCATTGAGCTTTCAAGACTATCAAAATCACAGGGTCTAATTTTATAAATGTCTTATGTAAACAGTTGAAATCTGTAGAACAAAATCATTTTCCTTAAAATATAATGTCTACTACTTATGTGGTGGGGGGGAGTAGTTAACTTAATGTGAGATAAGTAAATGATTAGATTAAAATAGTGTTTGAAGAATAGCATAAACTTTATGCATGTGCTTCATTTGTCTAGTGATTACATAAAAGAGTATAATTGAATATTATTTTTTTAAGGAAGAAAATTATATAAATTAGATCAGGCCCTGGAAGTGAAAACAAAGTCAAGTAAATAAAACGTTTCCCTCCAACTCGGTTTTCCCATTAATAACTAATCATGCCTAGAAATGACGTCAGGGACTCATCACATTCTTCATGAGGAGGACAACAGGCCAGGTGATTTAAGAAGTCATTTGCAGAAGTGGTAATTTCCAAGTTAGCTCCAAGGTGAACTGAATGGAACAAAATGATTAAGAGAAGTCAAGTGCAGAGGGAAACGGAGGCAGAATCTGATGTGAGGTGAGAGTTCAGGAGAAAAAGTAGGGAGCAAATCTAGGCAAATCCTAGACTCCCCACAGCTTTCTAGGAACATTGCCGGCTTGACGTAGGCAAATCTGAAGCATAGCAGGAAGACCGCTCATGTGTGTTTTGTGCACCAACAGAGGGCACTCTAATTCTTCTGGAAATTCTGTATTCTAGTAAATGGTAGCCCACCTGCTGATGAAGACTGTGGAGGAATATAATCTTGAAATCCAGGTATGAGCAATGATAGAAATGATGGATTAGGTTACATAGATGGATGGCAAGAAAGACCCATGATTCATACATACATACGTACAACGTGAATATATAGATTCCCTCTCCTCCTGACTGAACTGCTTCCTGTAGCTAATGCCAGTTTTCCATTTCCATGGCTCTCTCCACCATTTTTAACTCCCATTCACCTTTCAACCTGCTATGTACTAGCTTCTGCACCCATCATTCCTCTGAACTTGCTTCCACTGCAGTCATTCATGACTACCTATCACCAACACAGTTCTTGAACAGAATACTCTGCAGCTCAACACTGTCCTCTGTTCCTTATTTGAGAAACCCCTCTCAGTTTACAGAGCACCACTATCTCCAATTTCTTTTTCTCCCTGGCAGCACCTTCTCAGTCTTCTAAATTAACTCCTCTTCATCTCCTCTTCTCTAAAAGATGGCATCTTCCAGGAATCCATCTTAGCTTATCACCTTACTTTTTGATCTAAGCTCTCACCTATTGTAATGACTTCAACTACCCATATGCAGACGATTTTCAAATTTACTTCTACTTTCTCTTGCCTGACTTCCAGTCAATTCCATTATTTGGACTTCCTGCCATCGAAAGACAGAGGAGTGTGGAGTTAAGAGTGTTAAGAGAGTGGAGTCTGGAAGCAGGATGGCTGGGCTATGAGCTTGGGGAAGTTACCTGAGCTGCCTTTGTGCCAGCTTCTCATCTATAAACTTGGGGAAGAAATGCTTCATAGGACTTTTGTTCAAATTAAATGAGTTAACACATGTCAAATATTTAGAATAGTACCTGACAAACAGTAGATAAAATGTGCTTCCTATTTTTTAATTAGGTATCACTTTTAGAATTTCTAATAATCTCCAGTTATGTCCTAAATCTGTCTTAATAAGCTCATTTCTCTCTATCTCTATTATCAAAACCCAATCCAGTTTCAACTTACTAGAGGGCCAAGACATATTTAGTCCTATAGATTTATTTCTCAACATTTCCCCCGCCTCTCCAGTATAAACTTTGATTTCCTATCAGAAACTGCAATCCAGTTTTGTTCCTTGACTTCTGTGCTTCACTCCCACCTGCTCTGAGAGGAGCAGTGGGTGGGTCAGGAGAGGTCTGCCACACCACGTGGATCACCTCTGGGGCAGGGATTGAACTCATGCTGAAGTGGCTTTAGCTTTGTAGTGCTGTGCTTTAACATGCTGCGCCACCAGAGAGGGCCCTACTTGCTACTTCTTTAATTCTCTACTTAAAAGGCCTCTTCTTACAGGAAGTTCTTCTGAACTTCTCTTGGTCAAAATTAGAGAATATCTTTTCTCCTTCTTTGGTACCCCATGCTATTGGTCAACGTCCTTTTCACAAATTTTCACCTGTTTTCTTGTATTAGCCTCCATTACATTGTCAGTGATTCAAAATATCCAAACCAAACTCATTTGTTGCTCCACATTCCAACTCATTGAATCAGTTACTCACTTTCCATCACCCAAACTTTCCTTATCTATCTTTTGTGTTTAGATGGAACTATCTATTTACCTAATTCTTCAGCCCATCCTCTGACAATTTTCTAATTTTCCAGTCAGAATTAATATCCATTGTATTTCTGGATAGATTTCCATGATAGCACATTATCAGTGTGAAATATCTTGTAATTATTGTTCCATGAGCTCCAAAATTTAATAAAGGAACAAGATCACCTTCTTATCACTGTTCCTGACATACATAGTGCTTAAATCTATTCTGCACTGAGTATTTTCTAATACAGAAAAACTAAATAAAATTAATTTTATAGGAAAACAAATGATAAATCCAAATAAACCATTTTTTTAGGACCTGCTATTTTACTTACATATGTTGGGCTCTTGAGACTTTTTTTTGTAAATATTCTTTATTTTGATATAATTGTCTTTATTCATTTAAACTACTGATTTTCATTCAGAGAAATACTGAAATGGGAATTTTCTATACTAAAATGAACACATCTCTTCATATCAGTAAAAATAATTTTAGTAACACTCACATATGTTATGATTTACAAAATCTACTTCAGTGCTAAAAATGTAACTGGCATGAAACAAATATTGGCAATTATGATGAGAAAAGGATGTTGCCTTCAAGAATACTATAAATAGCAAAGCCATCCAAGACTAAAACCAGAATTCTAAAAGATATTATTTTAAGTAAATTCCCATCACTTCTCTTATAGCAAAGCTTTATTACTTAGAGATATGAAAACAAATATTTCCCCTTAAAAATAAAGTATTGCCCCATCCCCCCCCACCTCCAAAAAAAGGAAAAATATAATCACTATGTTTAAGTCTAGCTTTTGAGTTTTATTGATTTGGAGATCTTGAACAAGTCATTTAATCTTATAAAGTTCAGTTTCCTTATCTGCATATGAAATAGAGAGCTACGGTCATATGATTTCACAAAATTAAATATCAATATTCAATTTAACTTGGTATACAAAAATGATTTCTAAACATGAAGTGTTAGGTCACTATCATTTATACTATTCACAAGATTCCTACCAGACAAATCCTTTTCCAAAGAAAGACTCTGTTTCATTAGGAATTTGGTTCACATAGCTATATGTCTCTTTATTACTGAAGCTGACTGGACAACGAATTTTGAAAGTAGAAAAGAAAATGTAATGTGTACAAATGAACCACAGGCACACATTCATTTGGGACCTGCATTAATTAGCTCTGCACTAATCATTTCAATGATTTTTAGAAGACAAAGCCATAAAAAACCATTGCTTCATGTCTGATACTAAGCCACCAAATAGTGTAAGAAGGTCAGCATGCTTTTCCTGTAAAATACCAGGTAGTTAATACTTTAGGCTGTGACTGCCATATGATCTCTCTCCTAACTACTTACTCAACTCAGATTTTGTACAAAACAGATTTTGTCATTAACAATATGCAAATGAATGAATATGTGTATTCTGACAAAATTTTATGCACAATGAAATAATTTTATAAAATTTCACATTACAAAATAGTACTCTTCTTTTCATTTTTTAATTATTTCACAATATAAAAACCTTTAACTCATGGGCCACATAAAAACAGGCTGTAGACAGGATTTGCCCAGTGTGCTAACATTGGATGTAAAGATGGCATGCCCTATGGGATATTTTTTTGGTACAAAAGCAACCCAATTATTTCCAGTGCGTTCATTTAGTCATGGCTGATAAGTCTAAATTAGAATGCTTTTGAGATTACTATAGGTGAAATTCTTGATCACTCCTGGGAATATTGTTGGAAAAAATCTGGAAGGCCATTCATTATGTTAACTCAAGATCCATCAGAGTAATACTTGGGAATATCCTCCAACTCATGCTCTGCCTTCAGGTCACCTGTCACCTGACCCGGATAGCTATAAATTGTTGTTTCTCATTATATATTTGCACATACAAAGTCCTTGCCTCCTGCTCATAAGGTCTATTTTGCAGGTAATGCAATAAGAACCTGGTTTCGGGGCCATGCAAACCAGGTTTAAATTCTAGCTTGTCCACTTAATAACTGTGACATAAAGGGAGTTTGTCAAATTTCTCAAAGTTAATTCTCCATTTGTAAAATGAGGAGAAAAATTTCAGGGTTGTTTGAAAGTGAACAATTACTATGTATCTAAAGCCCCCAGAGAGATGTTTCTTTTCCACCTTGCATTTCCAATTTCAAAAATAAGGTTCAAAACTCATCAGTTATTTTAAAGTAAGGTGAAGTTGCATCTTTAATTTCTCCTTTTGTCTGAATCACTATGACCATAGGAGGACCACAAATATTCTTGGAATTCTTATCACACATGCCTATCAATGATAACATTTTCTTTACATATAAAAAGTGCCTTTTCACAAATAACTGTGCTCTTTTATCGAGATATATTGGAAGCCTGTGTTTTCAAAGCAAAGAGATTTTCAAGAACATTCAAGCATTAACCACAGATGTACCAAGTGTCAAAATTTTTCAGAAATTGTACATATTTAACCCTGTAAAACATGAATACCTTTCAAGTTTATCAAAAACACAAGTCTTCTTTGCTTTCCTTTTAGATTTAAAATTGCACGCCTTTCTATTCTTCTTGACATCAAACCAAAACTCTCCTGAGAATTCTCACTAAAGTGGTAATAGCTAAAGGTAAAAAACATCTCTTGCTATTGAAAAGATCTGGAGCTATAATGAGCAGTTCCCTTGCTGACTCCTCAGATCACTGTTTTGGCAGAGGGAGGTTTCTGGAGACAAACTGCCTTTGTTCAAATCCCAGCCCTTCAATGAGTATGCAGAATAACCTGAGGCAAGTTTAATATTCTCTGTGCCTCAGTTTCCTCATCTATAAAGTGGGTCTAAGCATAGGGTTCCTAATAGGAAGTTGTCTTATGAGCATTAAAAAATGTGTGTCCACATGATTTGGTGATGGGAAGCCTACAGGGATTACAACTGAGATGGAAATAGATGTAAAAATAAACTATTATATATTTTTTTTAAATACAAACTAAAAAGAAAAAAGTGTGTGTCTCTGCTTGGGGTCTCCCAAAGGCAGAGCCTGAAGTGGGACTTACATTCAGGTAAATTCTCAGTGGAGGAGGGGGGCTGCCCCCAAAGAGCACAGAGAGGAAGGCAGGGGAAGGCAGGGGAAGAAGAAATTTTGATCTACTTCAGGATGCATTGTCGGGCTGGTCACCACTTGGGTAACTGGGGCTCCACACTACAGGGTACTTCTGAGGAGTCTCATAGAATAGGCCTCAAAGTATGCCTCTAGCTCCCATTCCTCATATTCTGGCCTCCACTCATGGGGATTACAACTGAGCTGGAAAATGCACAAAATGAAAAAAGATGTAAAAAAATATATGTTTATGGTGTTAAAAAAAAAAGTATGCCTCTGGCTCCCATTCCTCATATTTTGAGGTTCGTGAGAGCTTTAATATCCCCCTTTCAACTTGACTGACTTGTTCATGGGCTGAGCAGCCTTCAGAATTATTGCTGATGCCAAGGATTCCATGCACTTGGGGGTCATTATTCTTTTCCCTGGAATCTATGCATTCATTTTCCAAGAATGAGTTTCCTGCCCTCTGATCAAGATAACCCTCAGAATTTGAATTAATGAGTCGTTGTTCTGCCTCAGTCTTTCCTTTCTACACAGTTCTGCATAACAGCTCTAGCTAGATCAGTGAAATAGAGGGATTATGCCCCCTTGTCTTCATACTTTCCAAATAAAATAATGATGCTGAGACAGTCCTCCAGATTGGATGAGGGCAACAAGCCCCCAAGTTTTCATTAAAATCAAGCTGACGTAGGAAATATAGCAGGGCTCGGAAATTATCTGTTACAATGTGTGAAACATTAAGCACAGTGGAAAGCAGTAATTGTTAATAAGTCATATTTATTATTATTAACCTCCATTTTGTTATTAGAACCAACACTGTGCTGTGGAACAAACAACATTCATCCTTTGAGCGCTGAAGACTAAATATTCATGACACATACTCAGGTAGGAAAGGCAGGCAAGAGTGCACAAAATAATTCGTATGGCAAGGATTTCACAGGGTGCCAGCAGGATACTGTAGTGGGTATACCAAACAGGCCAGCAGGAATTTAGTTCTGAAACCTAGAAGAGAAGGGTGAGAGTAGGAATCACCAGTATCTGCATTAGACTTACAGTGTTAATGTCTGACCATGGAAGAAGACAAGATGAATGGGCAGAAGAAGGAGACTAAGGATAGAACCTCAGGCCATTACATTAGGAGGCCATAGTGGGAATATGGTACCCCCATCGTCCATCATTTGCATTGTTCAATGGAGAAAAAAAGTTTTGTCAAGCAGGAGAAGGGTGATATCACAGTAGAGAGGAAGTAGGGACGGAGTATTCAACAGTGTCAAAGACTGCAGAGGTCAACGTGGAAACCACTGAAACACATATTCTAAAAGAAGTTTATAGTTTTAATATTTCAGTTGATAAAAACAGAAACGAGAAATTTTTTAAAATGTGGCACGGGGATCAAATTCATTTTAATACAAAAGTATGTTATTGAGCACCTAGAAGGGTGCTCACAGCATTATTGAGAATGATGGTCCAAAAAATCACATAAAAATAGTAATTAGGGCCCTCCCTGGTGGCGCAGCGGGTTAAAGCAATGCACTGAGAAGCTAAAGCTGCTTCTGCATGAGTTCGATTTCCGCCTACCCCGGAGGTGACCACATGTTGTGGCAGACCTCTCCTGACCCGCCCGCTGCTCCCCTCAGCAGTGTACTTCGTCGATCTGCCTGTTCTGCTCCCCACTCTGTCTCTGGTGAAGCCTCTCACCGCCCCTGAGCCTCTGGCCTGTACCCCAGTTCTGTATGTACAAATAAATAAATCTTTAAAAAAATAGTAATTAAAGATTCTTTAAATCTCTTCTTCTCACCTTTTTTCTGTCCTTGATAAGTGGGTTTATGATGTGAATATTTAATTTTATAAAACTGGCCTCAAGTCTTAACTCCTTTTATTATTTGATCAGCAAGCATTCCTAGCTGTTCATTCTCTACTAGAATGCAAAGCATGTCATCTGAACAATAGAAGCTATACAAGCCAACCTAATTATTAATACACCCACTGCTTTTTTGCCAAACATATGCTAAAATGTCTTCTTCATCCTAGGATTTGATAGCCAAGCATTGCAAAATAAGGAACTTCATTTGTCTCATTGTCATAACTAATTGTTTTTTTTTTTTCTTTTTTGTTTGGGGGGCCTTGGCCCTTGGTTGGGGAAGGCCTTCCGTTGCCCCTTTCTTTCCCCCCCCCACCTCCCACCGCACCCCAGGCAAAGGCATGAACTGAATTTTTAGTTCAACAGATTCACTTAGTGGCTTCTCTAGACAGTAGATTGGATTCAGTTATGAACAAAAAGAGATCTCTATGAATGCTGATGCCAAGGATTCCATGCACTTGGAGGGTCATTATTCTTTTCCCTGGAATCTATGCATTCATTTTCCAAGAATGAGTTCCCTGACTTCTGATCAAGATAACCCTCAGAATTTGAATTAACGAGTCATTGTTCTGCCTCTGTCTTTCCTTTCCACACAGTTCTGCATTAACAGCTCTAGCTAGATCCATGAAATAGAGGGGATTATGCCCCTCTGTCTCCATACTTTCCAGACTACTTTTACTGGGGACCTTAGAGGGAAAAACAATCTTTAGGATCCAAAGGAATAAAACTAAAAGGCAAAATTTGAGAATCAAACTAGCCCTCCCATAACCCACCCTAAGACCTGTCTTGATCTGGAATCATAGCAAATTTCCATTATTTCTGAATAACTTGTGTGAATAGCATTTTACAAGGAAATATGTTCCTCCAGTAAAGACATTTTATTCAATTAAACTAATTAACCCTATTAAGTATCTGTGCTATATTCTCTATATTCCAAGCCTTTAAAATTACACCATAATTTTCTTTTTAAAATTTTCTTCTGAATATATAACTTTCCTATTTTTAATTTATTAATCACTTCCACATATGACCCTAAATATAAACTTTTAACTTTTTCTTCCAGTAAAGTTGTACACATCATTTTTTCATCCCTTCTCTAGTTAGGCATGTGAACCACTTACTGGAAAATATTTTTCCACTTTCCAAATGATTGCTGTGGGCAGAAAAAAATATATATAATAAAAGTCATAACTACTTCACAGATATGATTATCTTATAACCAAGGTATCCCAGTATCTTCCATTCTTAACCTCATATCAAAAAAAGGACAAGATAGGGCCCTCCCTGGTGGTGCAGTGGGTTAAAGCACAACACTGAGAATCTAAAGCCGCTTCCACATGAGTTCGATTCCCGCCTGCCCCGGAGGTGACCACATGGCGCGGCAGACCTCTCCTGACCCGCCCGCTGCTCCCCTCAGCAGTGTACTTCCTGGATCTGCCTGTTCTGCTCCCCACTCTGTCTCTGGTGAATCCATTCACCACTCCTCCTCCTCTGGCCTGTACCCTAGTTCTGTGTGTATAAATAAATAAATCTTTAAAAAAAAAAAAAAAGGACAAGATAAAAGTGGAGTAGCAGTGTCAGAGAGGACTAATAAAATAAAAAAGGAGGGCCCTCCCTGGTGGCACAGTGGGTTAAAACACAGCACTAGGAAGTTAAACCCACTTCAGCATGAGTTCTGTCCTCACTCCAGGGATGATCACATGGCGTGGCAGACCTCTCCTGACCTGCCCGCTGCTCCCCTCAGCAGTGTACTTCGTCAGTCTGCCTGTTCTGCTCCCCACTCTGTCTCTGGTGAATCCATTCACCACTCCTCCTCCTCTGGCCTGTACCCTAGTTCTGTGTGTATAAATAAATAAATCTTTGGGCCCTCCCTGGTGGCACAGGGGATTAAAGCACAGCATTTAGAAGCTAAAGCCACTTCAGCATGAGTTCTATCCCTGCCCCTGAGGTAACCCACATGGTGGGGCAGACTTCTCCTGACCCACCCGCTGCTCCCCTCAGCAGTATACTTTGATCTGCCTGTTCTGCCTCCCACTCTGTCTCTGGTGAAACCTCTCACTGTCCCACACCTCTGGACTGTACCCCAGTTCTGTATGCAAAACTAAATAAATATTTTTTTTAAAAAAAATAAATAAAATCAGAAAGGAAACCCCAGTGAAAAACTCACACTGTAAGGGATGGTTGGGAAAACACACAATGGCATTGTCTTAGGGTTCCAGCTGAAATCCTTGGTGTTGGTTTTAAACCCAAATCTGTCCCTTTCTAACCCTTGCTCTTTTTAGATTGTATTCTGTTGTGACAGGAATTTTGTTGCCATTTTGCCGTGGGAACACAGTGAGGGACGCAGCAGAGATGAAGCAGGTTTGCAAGGTCAGACTCTGCTGCTTAAGCAAAAGTTCTTGTGCCATTTATTGACATCACACATGTTAGTAAAAGCGGATCATGCAACAGTGGTATGAGGAACAGGGTTCGGAGGGTGGGATAGGAATGGGGGACAAAGTTTTATGAGGAACAGGGAAGGGCACATCGTGACCATATATCAAGGGACATTTGCATGAGCAAAGTCTGATGTTATCACAGGCAGAGTTATTCCAAGACTGCCGTGGAGATAGTCATGTAATCAGGTCAACAGCAGTCTGGGCGTCCCCAGCTTCCCTCGTGATGTGAACTATACCCCATAAGTAGTCTAGGAATGCTCTGCTGTGACTTTTAGATCACAAATAGGTCACACTTGTCCATGAGTGGCGGCCAGCTCATAGGGACCGGCATTCTCCCTCACTCCTTTCAGCTAGAGAGTTACTGCTTTCCCTGAAGTGTTAGTTCTTCTGAAGATACCAGTAGATCTAAAGCTAACCACTAACTTTGGTTATTTACCTGAGGAAATCCCATTAACCAACGTAGTTGGGCTGCACACTGTGAGATAAAGACTTTTGCTCTGCTAGGTTATTTCAACCTTTCAGCCAATATGCCCCATGCCATGCACAGACTCCATGTACTTAGCGTGGGGACCTGAGAAAGACCTTTTCCTGCCCCTCACAGGAATGACAGGGCAGCTCACCACATCGATTGGTCGTCAATCATTCAAAACATGGGCAGTGTTCCCTAGTCCTAGTTCAGTGCTCACCCCACATCAGGATTTTTGTGGGATTTTCTTGTGAACTAAAAATGAATTCAGTCTAAACTGTGTTTGCCACACTGATGGAATAGCAGATACTCTCTGATTTTGACCATGAGAAATAAACAGTGGTCTGTACCACTCAGATTCTCCAACTGCTGAGATTTATCATCTGAGGGCTAAGAGGGCCATTAGCCCAAGCCTCAAATTTAGACTTTTCAACCTTATCCCCAAATATGGTTAGACACTCAGTTATGGAAAGACACAAACAGAATTGAAAGACATTCCCCATATGACTTTAAACTTGGGCCCCTTCCAGAGACTACTCTATAGGGATACCAGGGCAATATGAGTAACACAATCATATTGCCTGATACAATATGTGTGATATACGTGCACTCACACACACCGATGTATTAACAGCACTGATTTCCTAGATGTGATTTTATAAATTACATATCTGCTTTTCTATTCACTTTTTCACATACCAGAAGATTCAAAACATGAAAGTGCTATGACCTCGTTGGCCAGCTGAGATGCCTGAGATGCTCTGCTGACAGGAATAGAAAGTCGTTTTGTGGGAAAGTAGGGAATTCCTCCAAACGAGGCACTATTCATAAACACGTACCTTCATCTGGACATTCTAAGTGGTGCTCTGTCATACCCTATTTTGTATTAGTAAATGTCTCTATGCAATCCTCAAAGTACCCTCTGACATGTGTGATCATAGGACCAATTCACAGATGAGGAAGTGATGCTGAGGGGACATACTGGAGCACAGACAAGAAACAAGTGTTAAGCCAGGATGAGGGAGAGCCCAGTTCTACCTGATGCCCAGGCCCTGTTCCAGGTCCTGCATAAAACACCTCTCCGTGATGAATTAACTTCAATGAAGTACCCCAAAGCTTCAGGAAAATCACTAGAGACTCTTCACCTCCCATTCAGTAGCCTGTCAATCACTTATTAAGCTCTTCCCCTCAATTTGCGCTGCTGATATTAACCAGGAAAAAGCAGGGCATTCCAGCTTGTGCCAGAAAGTGGAGCATTTAAGTGAGGGTCTGAGTGTATAAGAACCTTCAAAGTTGAGTGTTCACCATGGAAAGAACCGCTGCTGGGGGATGTACCTGGATCCAGCGTGCCTTCCCTGATCTTCACTCCTAACTCATCTCTGACATCAGCTAATTTCTTGTTCTATATAATAATCCACTGGCTGGTGTAGTGATGGCCTACTGCCCAACTTTTCTGCCTACTTCCAAGTAATAAACAAATCCTGTTGCTGTTTATTTCCCTAGGGACCCTAAAGGACAATTTTTTTTGCCCCAAATCCTCTCCATCTCCAAGATATTCCACACCACAAAAGCCTACACAAAAGTGATGTGGCTCTGGTAGAATTTCAGACATGACACACCTGATAGGGAGACATTTTTAGGAGTAAGTATCCATTAGAACATGTAAGCGGTTATTTGTTCACATGAAGTTGATTCTTCATGAAACTAAATACCACGTCTCATAAAGGCCACTTCCCTGAAGCAGGATGAGGCAACCTAGGAAAGAACAGACATTGAAGCAGACCAACCCAACGGAAAGAACCAGGTCTCAAGGTCAAGTTCAGCCCAAGGAGCTGAATACTATACCCAGAGGATACAAGACAAGAGGAAAAGGAAGTGCTCTAAGCAAGCTGTCAATCTCAGGAACTAACACAAACTGACAGAAGCATAGAAACAGGCAAGTGGAACAAAAAGGAGATGCACCCCAGAGGGTGGCACATTCTGAGATCCTAACAGAAAAGAACCACTGGGGAAAAGGTGAGCAGTCACCAGGCAGGAGAGCAGGAGCCCTGCATATGAACACTAGACCAGCTCTAAAGGGCCCAAGACATCAACCAGGTATCTGAGCTATCAGTTTGGCTCAGGAAGTAAGACAAGAACTGATCTCATAAATGAGCAGCTGGGTCTCAGGGCAAAACCACCCTGTTCAAAACAGAAACACAAATTCAGAACCAAACGTAGTACTGTCTCAGGGACAGAGTTATTACAGACTCTGGTTTGCAGTCAAGATGGAGCTGCCCTGGAAAGCTGGGTGCTGCTGGTCTGGCTGCTGAGAGAGCAGGTTTATTCTGGAAATGTACTAGAATCAAGGGCAAGGGACACGTTTTCCATCCTGTGCCTAAGTTATGATTAGGCCCAGTTCAGGTTCTGAGATGTGGTCGTGTTGGTCTATAAAACCTATAGCACACCTTGTGCCAACTAGGAGGTGGCATCCTTTCCTCGTGGACATCGTTGTGTTGTCTATAAACGGATGCCCCTCCCCGTTGTATCCACTTCTAAATAGGGCACAGCCTGGTGTGAAACTCAGGCTAGATTGGAGCTTCCTTTCTAAGCCTTAATCAGGCAGCCTTAGGCAGCAAACAACCTATCCAACTGTACCCAAAAGACCTGAAAAGTACTGTGGTTTTATAGCAGGAGGTTTCTTCTGGAAAGGTACTAGAATCAAGGGCAAGGGACAGGTTTTCCATCTCATGCCTAAGTTATAATTAAGCCCCGTCTTCTACCCTATCGGATATGAAAAGAAGAATCAAGCAAATCAGCAGCTGATAAACATGTTTTACCTCCCTGAAAGGATATTTCAATATGAATTGAAGCTAAGAAATCTGAGAAACTCCAAAATACATGCTTTGGCAAAAACAAATTTCATTACGTTCTTTTCATAGTCAAATTATGTCCCTTCTTTCTTTTTCCAGGCCTTCCTAGTAGAATTCTCATTACCTATGACCAAGCAGAAGACAAGTTGGACAGATGCAGCATTCAGAGGCCAAGTTCTACACAGAATCTTTTTCTAGAAGTAACATCTGGCTCTATGACTTTTTTCCTGTTGGAGATCCAGTGGCTGCAGACGTGGCTGGCTGCTTGGCTTGCTCTCAGCTGTGGAGCAACGTCCCAAATCGCTTCTGGCGTAGGTGCAGCTGAGCAGCATCTGACTTGATCCTCCCATATCCCCCTCATCCTTTCATGTAAGGACCACAGGGGAGTCAGGAGAAGCTCTGGAGGGTGTCAGCACTCTGGAGCTAGACCCTCCCTAACCACTAGGAGGAACCCTGGCTGTGAGGGGACCAGAATTCTGTGCCATGTTATGCCTTAGGAACAGGGCTAATTCCTTCCATCAGGCAGGACCTGGAAAACAATAAGTTTCCATACACAGGGGAGATGAAGTGAAAAAGCTTTTTGGAGAGTAGGGCCTTTTCTGCCGGTGAAGTTTTCAGATAAAGAATAAGGAGAAGAGTCTATAAAGATACCTACGATAGAAAAGAGGGCAACAATCCCTAAGGCTTCCAGAAATACCTTTGATTGGATGGATTCTGGCCTGGTAACTGCTTGAAAATAATGTGCTCATTTTCCAAATGATATCTATTCATTAAAGAACTACAGGGGAAAATAAAGAGAACAAATAAGACATGCTTAGAGAGAACCGGAATCCATCACACACACAGCCCATTTAGGACATGTCCACCCTCTCCGATACAGAATGTTGGGTGGGAAGGGGAGGCTTATCCTCTAAATCCTCTGGACTTAATTATACATGATATGTGTCTTTATGTCCATGATTTCAAATTATACAAACTTGGTCATGTTAACATTCTTCTTCCTTTCTATGGCTACATAATGGAGATGCTCTGTTAATTTTCTAAATCATTCTATAATAATTTGGGTCCAGTGGGGAAAACAATTGGAGTTAAGCAATGAAAAGCAAGAAAATATAAACTACAAGATATCTACAGCCTGGGAATCTAGGAAGGTGATCATACCAATAGTAGAAATACTGAAGCTAGAGGGAGACTTGGAGGCTGTCTAGTCCCTCATTACTCAAAACATGGCTGTGACCCACAGATCAAGCTCAACTGGGAGCTGGCTAGAGATGTAAAAATTTTATCCTACTGAATCAGAGTCTGAATTTTCAAAAGACCTATGGCCAGTTCATGTGCACAATAAAGAATGAACATCACAGGTCCAGAACAAGCATTTCCCAACCACAGCAGCAAAATCACACAGCTCTAGAGTGCCAGATTTTATAGTCTCTGCTTCCTTCCACTAAACCAAACTTATCCTATTCAACTATTTATCAATTTATTTATTTATCAATGACTACCAGAAACCATTATAATTCCTCTACCTCTAATCTTTACAACAAATCCATTAGTGTTTCTATTTTATAGATTCTTTAAAAAAAAAAAAAAAAACACTGAAGCTTATGTGTCTTGTCCAAGGTCACATAAGTAACTGGCAAAACCGAGACTTGAACCTGACTGCAACTCTTGTTTTCCTAACCTCCAAAATGAACTGGATGGATGGGTGGAAGGAGGGAGGGGAGAGGTAAAAAGAGGAAAGGAAGGAGAAAAGGCAGGAGGGAGGCTGGGTCCCTTTTCCATAGTTGGCCCAGCTTATCTGCCAAGTAGCACATTGAAGTGTGTTAGGGTGGTTCAGTAAGCTACGGAGAGCATGCATAGCCAGATGGCTTTAAAACAAAGAAGCCTAGTTCCAAAGCTCCACCAGCTCTCAGTCATTATGCCATAGAACTGCAAAGGCAAAGTGTGCATCCTAACCACTGAAAATCACTAAGACACCGTAAGGCATTTTACTGAACAAGAAGTCAGCTGCTAGGCTTCCCTCCTGATCGAATTTTCTATTATTTTCTATTTATCCATCTTTTTCTTCTAATTCACTGATTGGTTTTTTATTAGTTATTATGTACTTGTCAGGAGTGTGCTGACTAAAATAGGACATCTCTGCCCTCAGAATCTGCAGTCTAGAAAGAAAAAAAGATTAAGTAAATAATAACACCAATACATACATTTAACTTCAAACTGTGCTGTGTAGGAAAATCAGGAAGTGCTGAGAAAAAACAGCAGGGGGTGTGACCCCAACCATAGCAGAGTCTACCTACTGCTTTACCACACGCACATACTTCACTTTCTACCACTGTCTCTTCACCAAACACCAAATTCATTTTGCAAATATTCACATTATTCCAAATCACATGATTTCCTAATTCCTCCAGTCAAAGTTGGCATCTGTATTACTTTCCTGCTGCTGCTATAACCAGTTACCACAGACATGGAGGTTTAACACAAACCAAATGGATTGTCTTAAATGCCAGGAAGCCAGTCTGCCATGGAGACCCCTGCTAAAGATGAATTGTCAGCTGGGGGACAGTCCTTTTAGAGCTGTAGGACAGCCAGCGTCCTTGCCTCTCTGTTTTATAGAGGCTGCTCCCTCCTAACCAGCACTAACCAGTTCTCACTCGAACCTCCACTCCTGTGGCCACACCTTCTCTGGAGTTTCCTGTTTCCTCTTTTACTTATTAGGACTTTTATGCTTACAGTGCACCCACCTAAGTAAAGCAGGATATTCTCTCTATTTCAATCACATCTGCAAAGTCACCTCCATAATGTGTGGTAACTACTCACGTGGAGTAACTTAATCCCCTGACTCAAGGGGTCAGGATGCCCACTTCAGGGCCATCACTGTCCCTGCCACAGCAGGCCCGTCCTGTCTCAGTTGTCTGTACCTAGACTGTCTCTGTCTATTACCTCCATCCTATGACCCACTGTCTCCTTCTCATTCTTTCCCCTCATAACACAACCATGTAACAATTCCAGTAACACATCAGCCAAACAGGAAGAAGGAGCATAACAGGGCAGCCCCCAAGCCATGAGTTTCCACTGGAGCATAACTTTGCTGCTTGTTTTCAAACAAAGCTTTTGTCTTGGATTTGATTTTCTAAAAAACAGCACATTTCCTGACTCAATATACGCCTACAAAACAATAGAGAGACTATCATTTTTTCCAGGTAACCTTTATAAAGGAACAAGTTATACTCAAATTGTTTGTTATATTGAAATAGATATTAGGTAAGTCGGTTAGAATCCATCAAAAGGAAATTCCATTCCAAAATCTAGCCTAGAAATGGCTAGGGATGAGCATAAAGACATACTACTTTTTATAATTATGAAAAATAAAAGACAACCCACATATTGAAGATTAAAAGATTAACTTATTGAATGTTCATGTTATAGTTCACTATATTGCCTTTAAAATATTGTCTATATTAACTGACATAGAAATAAAGTATGGTATCAATTTTCAGAAGAGTACAACATGGTTGGCTAATCTATATGATTATTATATAATCTAGGTAACATTATAATGTTATATAACTAAGGTGTTTTTAATATTCTTTTGGTATTAACTGTGATTTTCTAAACTGCTTCACAATAACTTAGATCATCAAACAATAAGGAAGCAGAGCTATTAAAAAATAGGGTTTACTGATGAGAACAAACAAATATTTAAGATTTTAAAATAATAGCAACATTAACTAGAATGCACTTAATTATTTTCAGTTTGCAAAGTATGTTCTCACACAAATGCCCAGATGTATAATATGCCCCCAGGTCTTCACATAACTAGCTCCTTATCATTTAAGATTCAGCTCAAATGTCACCTACACAAAAAGCTTCCTTCACCACCTGTTTCAAACAATGTCATCTCCCAACCCTTGGCCCAAGCAAAGTTTTCACCACAGTATATATCTGAAATTATTTTTTCCATTAAGTTCTTTGTTTATAATTTGTTTTCACACACACCTTATACCTTCCAAAAATACAATGCATATGAGCCAGGCTAATTTTTTTGCCCCTTCACCAAATCCTAAAATATGCTTTGTAGATAGGAGGGGCTCAATTACGCTTTGCTTAATCTAATAACTACCCATTAATATTTAAAAAAACTTTAACCATTTCATCACATGAGCTACATGAGCCTCTTTTCTCCCCCATTTTCATAATATTTTCAGTTCCTGACCACGATTCTAGGATTTTTTTTAATTTAACTTCTTTTTTAAATTTTCACTTTTTAAATTTCATTATTATTACATACAGTGAAATGCACAAATCTTGTTTGGTTAATTGTAATTATATAATAGGTAATTAGATAAGTTCGTTTTGTACCCAACATGATACAGAGCATTTCAACCTCCCTAGAAAGTTTACTTTCATCTTTTAGTCATCTCTACAGAAGCAATTACTGCTCTGATTTATATCACTATTGATTATTTCTCCCTGTTCTTGAACTAACATAAAATAAATTATAGAATACAGTGCTCTTTTTTGTCTGGCTTATTTCACTTAAAGGTTTATCTCTAAGACTGTCCCACTTGTCACATTTCACAATAGTTTAAATTCATTGTCTTTGGTGTGCAGTATTCCATTGTGTGAATCTCTTTTCTATTTTATTTTCCTATTATCCTTTCATGTAGTTTATCCTATTGAAGATAAGATAAATGAATGTGGTATATTTTTTACAATTTATTTATTTGTGCAGAGAACTGGGGTACAGGCCAGAGGTGCAGGGGTGGTGAGAGGATTCACCAGAGACAGAGTGGGGAGCAGAATGGGCCAACTGACAAAGTACACTGCTGAGGGGAGTAGCAGGCGGAGCAGGGGGGTCTGTTGCACCATGTGGGTCACCTCAAGGGCTGGGGATAGAACTCTTGCTGAAGTGGCTTTAGCTTCTTAGTGCTATGCTTTAACCCACTGCACCACCAGGGAGGGCCCTGGTACCAATGTTTTTAATCAAGTCCTTTTTTTTTAAGCATACATCTCTTGATTAAATATCCAGCAGCAGAACTACTGGGTCATAAGGCAGTCATATATGACAGACATTTAACTAAAAAGACTGTCAAGCAATTTTTTCCAAAATTGGTGTTTAAAATTGCATTTTCCTGATAACAAATGTTGAACAGTCTTCCAAGTATAATGACCACTCAATTCTTTTGTCCACTTTTAGATGGATTATATAGGTTTTAATTTCTAATTTATAGAAGGTCTTTGTTATGTTATTTATCAACTCTTTGTCAGATACATGGATTCCCAACCTCTGATCTGCCAGTTCATTTTTTAATAACATGTATGGTGAGCTGATGTTTTAAGTCCAGTTCATTGATTCTTTTTCTCCTATAGCTAATGCTTTGTGGATCTTGCTAAGAAATCCTCGTGTGTCCCCACTTCAGAAAGATATTCTCCTATTTTGAATGATTGGTACTCATTTGTCTCAGATAGTTATCCAGTTCTTCCACCACCACATTGAAAACCATCACTGTATTGAATTGTTAGGGTGTCTTTGTTGAAATCATTTGACTATGAAATGTGACTCTATATAGACTCTGTATTTTCTTCCCTCTTAGATCTATTTGTCCCTCCATAACCTAATATCATGCTGTCTTGATTACAGTAATTTATAGTTAATCTTGGAAGTCAGGATATGTTATTCCTCCAATTCAATTCTTTATTTTTCAAGCAAAAACTGAGGGTTTATAATCTGGGCCGCTCACCAACAGTTCCTTTTTGGAAACATCAATATTTCCGCATCACAGTTCCCAAAAGGACTTCAAAGTCTCAAAACCCTGCATCTCTTTTGGCTTGTTTCTCTCTCGATTCCTCCCAGACTTTATTAATGGGTCACTTCATAGCAGCATCTCCATCTCTGAGTTTCCTTTAGAAATTTCATCCATCCTTCACTAGAATCGGTTTCAGTGTTCTAGGAGGGCTTCAACTGAATCGGGGATTATTTATAGTTTCTATTTCTTGTGTCCATTTAATTAGTTGTATCTTGCAAGGAATTTAAATCCCCTAGATTCTCTCCTGTCCTAGATTTTGAGAAGTGGAATCGCCTAGTACTTGTCATAAATTCATTATGCATTGAAAACAATGGTAGCTACAAATCCCTAGACCTCTGACACTGAGCTTTCCCCTACTCACATAAAGCTCTCCTTAAATTGCTCTGGTTCTCTAACTTGATGTTACCGAAAGAAAGCTGCAGTGAAGATGTATGGCTCCCGGAGATCTTGTAGCCCCTAGAATACTCCTCTTTGGATGCCGCCTTGAGAATTCCATGCTATACAGATGCTCAAGCTAGTCACATGGGGCAGTCACATACATGAAGAAGCACAGTGGCTCCCTTGCTGTTCAGTTGAGCCTAGTAGAGAACCAATATGCCAACTAATATAATCACATGAGTCTTCCCAACCAAAGGAAATACCACCCAGCCAATCTGAAGAATTGTGAAGATTAACTGTATTTTGAAATGGTTGTTCTGCACCATGAAACAATGCGTAAGGTCACACTCTTTGGCACAAGATACCTACTCTCCCATTTACTGTATGGCTGTAGGAAAGTTATCCAACCTCACTGTGGAGCTTACTTCTTCTATACTACAATTTAATAAGATACATATTCACCCAAGTAAGCTACATTTCCCAGCCTCCCTGGAACTAAGTCTCCACATGGCTGAGGAACATGAGCAGATTTAAGAACATGTGTCATTTTTTTTGTCTGGACTTTAAGGCATTCAACATGTACTTTTTTATACTCTCTAGCTTCAACCATGCAAAGACAAAGACAACAAACAGCCTAGAAAAAGTGGAGAAATAAGATAAAAAGGAATGTCATTTCCTGAATGACTGTGGAACAGAACTTTCCACATGGTAGACTCACTGGATTACAGCACAGATACTACAGAAAGAGATAATGTCTATGCTCCTTAAACTACAGTTTTATTGGGGTTTTGCTGTAGTTCTTTAGCCTTCAGCCTAACTAATATACTCCTTGTCTTAGTTTTAACTAATGCATGAAGTCAAATATTTGAAGGTTGTTGTTCTTTTCATGAAAGAGAAATATTTGGAACTTTTTGTTTTTTAATTATCAGGGTTATTCTCCTGCAAGAAAAAATCTCTTTCTGGGACTAATGCAATATATCTAAAACAGTTATTGTGCAAAAAAAAAAAAAAAGTTCCCATAGGGCCCTCCCTGGTAGTGTAATGGGTTAAAGCATTGCACTAAGACGCTTAAGCCACTTCCCATGAGTTCGATCCCCGCCTGCCCCGAAGGTGACCACATGGCGAGACAGACCTCTCCTGACCCACCCACTGCTCCCCTCAGCAGTGTACTTTGATCATCTGCCTGTTCTGCTCCCCACTCTGTCTCTGGTGAATTCTCTCACCCTCCGCATCTCTGGCCTGTACCCCAGTTCTGTATGAATAAATAAATAAATCTTAAAAAAAAAAAAAAGTTCCCATAATCCCCCCCCAAAAGTTCCTATAATTTATTAGAAATTGTGATTACTCAAGGCTACAAAAAAAATTTTGCAATTCTGACTCATTTGAAAAGTATTTCAAGAGCACCCAAAATATTCTATTGGACTAAGATTAGGTGATCATATTATGTGTGTTTGTTAAATGTCCAGTCTCCATTCCTGACCAAATGAGGTGACATTCCTGTTTCAACTTAAGTATTCAATATGTTTAATTTATTAAAGTAAACAAAGCAATTAGTTTTACCAGATTTGATACAGTGAGTCAACAGGATTATACATACTTTCTTTTTTGATGCTATTCATGACCTTGGGCTTCCATCATAGATAAAACATAACTGGGTGGAATACATTATCCCTTATTGTTTTCAACACAATGGAGCTCATGTGAGGATTAAATAATGGAAATGCAGGATTAGGAAGTCAATTTTTATGGACAAGAGTTAAGCAAAAATGCCTAATTTAAATATTTATGATTTTTTAAATTCTTTCTGAATTTTCTCTCCTTTAGAGCAATTCTAAAGTAGCAGGAATTTTGGTGAACTTGTTTCAAGTTTTGAGACGATGTGGAACTAGGCAAAATGTGACCTGATATAACCAGAATCTGAAAAAAAAAATCACAGAACTTACTATTTCACACTAGTTTGCCAAAATTCATACGGGATGACTCATTAGCAGTTTATAAAATAAAAATGGATAAAATATGCATAAAGTCTTACACAAGTATGTTGTTTTCTCATGTTTATGGTTGTTGCAGGATTTGTGTTAAAACTAATGATAACAAGCCTGAGAGCATAACCATTTAATTTTAAAATAAAATGAAAACAAGCTCAGTTGTACATTTCTTCATATTTATATGAATAGAGTCTTGATGATTTAAGGCCTGTTTCTGGCATTCTAAGATTAAGTGTGGGGAAAAAGAGACAAGGAAAAGTGCCAATACTGCTGCTCCAGGATATTAAAAATATTAAAATCTTTGTACAAGGGGGAAGATAATTTGGATGATCATTGACTAATAATTGGCAACCTCTCTTTAGAATTGTGCTGTGAGGGGAAGTAAGGGTGGCAAAAACCAAATGTTTTCTTCACTATGAAAATGAGCTGGAGCCGCTTCAGGAATATGATCTTTTACCAGCCCCTTCCAACTCAGCTATCTGGTGTGATTGAGATATTTAAACAAGTGTGTATCTGAAGCTGAACAAATTAACATTGGTCCCCATGCCTGATTCGGCTAGTTGATTCCTAGATTCCTAAAGTGTTCTTCTCCTAGGCATCTGGCAATTAGCAAACGAGGTTCTACTCTTACATCTCAAAAATTTTTATTAAATAAAGTTGTATTGATTTAGCATTGGTTTACAATTCCATAGCCATGGGGAAGGGGTTACATCTTCCCCTCTGTATACACAAGCTTTACCTCACCCAACAATAAAGTCCTTATCAGGTTGATGCCTTCTGCCTTCCTCCCCCATCCCCAGAACACTCCCCCTCTGGTAAACACTATTTTTCAGAATCTAAGAGTTATTTTTGTTGTGATTTGTTAGTTTGTTGGCTGTTACTTATAGTCCACCCATGAGAAAACCATGCTTACCTCAAAATGTAACTATTTCAGATTACTAAATTATTATAAAGGGACAGGTGACAACTTTATTAGGAGGAAACTTGGCAAACAGCACTTTAACCAACTGACCAAACTCTACATCGCCAACACTCAGATGAACCGGCATCCTCTACACTTGACACCACACACTGAGAAGGAACAGTCCCAACTCTAACGGTATTCCTACCAACAAAGCACCCTCTGAAGCTGGTCCTGGGGAAACATCAGACCAGCCTACTGGGAGGAGTATTTTGTGAAACCCTGGTCTATATGCTTCAAGAATCACATCTTAGAAGAAAACAAAGCTAAAGAAATGTCCAAATTGAAGTTTACCTGCACATGATGACTAAAGGAAATGCCTGCTCTTAGGTTACCGCCGCTATTGAGGGGGTTGCTATGAAGAAACTTGAGCATGAACTGAAAACTACAAAACGATATGATAAAGATGTTATACATTTCCTGAACGTGGTATTTGTACTATACATGAGATGTTCATTCTTGGGAAATGCATACTTGATTATTTAGGAACATAATATCTGCAATACAGTCCCAAAGGTTGTAGGAAACTGTGTAGACATAAAAAGAAAAGGCTTGATCAAGCAAATATGGCCACAGGCTAAATACTGGTGAATGTGGATAGAGAATCTATAGGATTTCTTTTACTATTCTTGTAACTCTTCTTTAAATGTGAAGTTGGCTCAATTTTTTTTTTTAATTCAGTAATTTACCTTAAATTCCTCTCCAGGCATTGGATCCACTGGCTTAAGATTTCTCTCGAGGTTTTTTGCTCCTGTGTTTGGAATATGCTCTTCTGCCACTTCATTTTTAGTTTTTATAGGTTGTTATGGAGATAGATTTCCAGGCTGCTGCCTTTGCAATGGTTTAGGTGTCCAGGGAATTAGTACCACCCAGGTTAATAGTAGACAGGAGCCAGGAGTGAGGGTCAAATCCAATGAATGTCAGGGATTTCGTTTCCTAACGC
>NW_004567114.1:29274569-29299837 GCF_000260355.1 Condylura cristata | reverse complement strand
TTTAAAAAAAAAGATTTAAAAATAAAAAAGTCATTGTTTCCAGTACCCACCGTCTTGGTTCATAGTGTTGATGACTTCTAGAAATTTTTTTTAAAATGATGCTTACCTCTTAGTTAACTATGAATGCAGCTCACTAGAGCTATTCATCAGACAGGCAGTTGTAAGTACTCGTGTATGTATTTAAAATGTCTATTCTTCAGTGTGCTTCTTTCACCGTAGTGTCATTTTGAGTGGACACTGAACTGACATCCTGAGAGCTCATTTTTGAATAGCATGGGTCTGTACTACATAGGGTGAACTTCAAATGCAGAGAATCATGACTTCTCCACAAATTCACTAAACCTTATTGGGTCCCCATTTTCTATCAGGTTAAATATTGTGTGAAAGGCAACTCAAGCATAGCTATAAAAATTGCCAGTTCACATATGAATATCTGCAAACCCCGCCCCACTCTTTCCAGAACTGCATGGGCCATGACCTACTGTAAATCTTCATTGAATGGCCTTCCTTTAAAACACAACAACTTCTGGGGCTTCCTGGTGGAACAAGGGTTAGAGTCTCATCACTATCAAGCTATCTGCAGCCACTGCAGCAAGAGTTCGATTCCCAGCCAGAGAGCTGACCCATGTGACACAGGAAACCTCTCCTGTATTACTCACTGCTCCCCTCAGCAGTCTATTTGGGTAGATCTGCCTGTTCTGATCCCCACTCTGGCTTTGGTGAATACTTTCACCCACCCTCTCCTGCATCTCTGACTGATACCCTAGTTATTGTATTCATAAATAAATCTTTTAAAAAAAAAAAAAGACAACAATTCCAGCTTCTCTGATTCCAATTCCTCTCTTAAACCTCTCCAATCAGGTTTCTGTCCCCATCATCTCTACCAGAACCACTCTTGTCAAGTCAGAATTGCAGAATTTTTTTTATATCCTTGAATATATCACAATTTTAATAAACTATAGGAACTTTTTTTTGCACAATACTGTTTTATATCTATTGCATTCAATCACGGAAGGACATTTTTCTTGCAGGAGAATAACCCTGGTAATTAAAAAAAGTTCCTAACATCTCCCCTTCCAGAAAAGAACAACAACCTTCAATACTCTCTAGCTTCAACCATGCAAAGACAAAGACATCTTTTCAATTGCTTGAGCAAAATTCTTTAGGACCCATCCTTAACTTTTCTTATTTTCCCATAATATATCCAATTCTTCATAAAAACTTTAGATCGTTCACATACCCTTTTCAGGACCTTTTTCTCTGTTTCCTGTGCTTCCCCACTCACTCAAGCCACCATATTTAACTTAGATCATTAGGCCTGATCTCACTTTCATCCTCCTTCAATTGTTAGCCTGTGCTCTTCACAGACACCAGAGCAGTTCTTTTTAAGTTCATCCATTATACCACTTGCCTTTGCAGCCCTTCATTGGCTCCCCATCACATACACCCAAAGTCCACACCATGACACCTAACACAACATGATGCTACGGCCTATCCCACTTTACCCCCCACTCATTCCATTACATGAGCACTGGATTCATACAATCCAGTGAGGATCTCACCTCAGGGCCTTTGCACTGGCCAGTCCCTCTCTCTGGCTACTCTTCCCCCCCACACTGGCTATCACTTATTAAACATTCAGTCTTTTAAGTGCCCCCCAAAACACACACCCATATCTTGCTGCAGTTTCTCCTTTTCCCATACAAATCAGGTACTGTGATCACTCTCATGCTTACTGCATTCATTATTTACTCTTTACCACTAGAATGTAGTACACAGAGGCAACACTGATTTTTAGCTGCTTTGTTCGGCACATGGTAGGTGCTCTATGGAGAGCTATTGCAGAAATTAATGAACCATGCCTATCATTTCCCTTACCTACACTAGACATTTCTAAGCATGGGGACAATGGATTATTAACAATGATTCTAACATGCTTGCAAATAAGTGTAATACGGTCTTCAGGTTCACTTTGACTTGACTCCCTGCTCTGTCTATTAGCTCTAACTTTAGGCAAGAACCTTGGTGGTCCATCTAAGACAAAGGAAATCACGACACCTCTCTCTGTTGAAAGGATTAAAGGTGTTAGGTGTGCAAAGTTTCTCAGCGCAGTGCCTCAGGCTCAGTAATTGTTCACTTCCTGTCAGGAGGCCCAACGTCCTGTTGTCCTTCCTCCTCGACTCTAAGAAGACTTACTTTTTCTCTCTAGCAGAAACAAAGCAGGGCTGGAGAAGGGTTTGACCGCACATGCCAGTCAGTTGTTCGTAGCTGCCTGGAGCACTTCTTACCTGAGTTAAAGATTTGGTGGCCATGTTTCAGATCCAGCTAGTACCAGTGCCATACTGACTTCTGCTGGCACAAGAGAGGAGGCTGGTGGTGCCCAAGCAGAATGTAATATCCTGGCTCCCCTGGTTTGCCCTACTGACTCAGAGAAGCACACTCTACTTCTCAAAATGCTCCTTTGATTTTTCAATGATAACTATGAGGGAGCTCTGTTGGATGACATCGATTGCAGAATTATTTCTAAGATTAAAGAAATGCTTAAGGAAAAACAGTAGGAAATCTTTTCTTTTACAAGGTCTTATTAAACCAATTGACCTGTCACTTCATTTTACGGAGTCTGTCTCTTTTAGTATAGTCAGGCCTGGGTTTAACACCACAGAAAGTTAGCTAATCAGATTCACAAAGCTCATCTCTTCAACCAGAGGTTGAGAGCCCATATTTACTCTAAAGGAACTTTCCGCAATGATGTAAAGAGAATTTTGACATTTATTAAAAATGTTCAGTCCAGCATAATTTAAGATAATAATACCACTGTATTATTCCAGTGGTATAGAGCTATGAATAATAATTGCATGATACAGATGTTAACTAAAGAAAAGAACTTTAGAAATGGTTATAATTAGTCACCTGAAGTGGTACATTAGTCTTCAATTTGACTGGATCAGGTAACAGTATCCCTTATGTTTTCAAGGTTTAGAGAAAATAAAAGTGTGTTTTTTAAATATTTTTTAATGTCCAAAATCTATTTTGGACCACGGAAAAAGTGAGAAAATGGTACTTAGCTGCTTTCTTAAAAACATTATCAGTCACCTTATCTGAGAATAAACTTTTGTGTCTAAAGTTGAAGGAAATTGATGTTTCCTACCCACCAGAAAAAAAATTAATTCAAACAAAAGGTTAGATTGCTCTTGTTCTATATCTAATCAAGGAACATGTAACTAAACATATAATCATATCCCAAGAAATAAATTTTCATAATTACTCATGATCCCAGTCCTGTTTTGATTATACAAAAGATAGCCATGAAAACAAGCATCCTTAATTAGATGGCTAGAATCAGCTGCAGAGACGATACACTGGGAAATACAATTCTTTACCAACACCTTCAGCAAGAAAAGGCACCGATGATAACCTAAAGTGCAAGAGTTCAGAGTTCAGACAGCTAGAAGAATTCAAATATGGCTTATGCCATCACTGCAAACAACCTAGAGACATGGATTGTGGGCCTCAGGACTGACATTGCTAAGTGGCTCAGACTCTTAAATAAAAGACCAGAGATTATCACTGGGAGGTACAATTGAGTGCAAGGCTTTCATGGCTTGTGATTCCAGACACTCCTGTCACCGCCAGTGGATACACCCAGAGTGCTCTGCAAATCCTACTCTGCAGCTCCTTGTTGTGAATTCAATGTCTGTCTTAGTTTCACATCTATAAAGTGATAATATAATTTTACCTATCTCAGAGTAGAAAGGATTATATGTGTTAATATATGCCAAAAATACAGTATTACTACCTCGCCAGTCATCATTATTATCATTATTGCTACTAGTAGTAATACTGTTACTTTACGATTGCTATTATTTTTTCACTCCCCTTCCTAATCTGAAGTTTCCTCCCTTAGTCCATCCCCATTTCAGTCCTGTGGTCCCATGGAAATCCTATTTTCCCAAGGAAAGCCCACTTGGTTTATACTCATTAGCTTATTTTACTTAGTCCAAGCCAGCCAGAAACCAGGCCCTTGTGCAAGAAATGGAAAAACATCACCCTTCTCCCTCCCAGGCTAGGCAGTAAAGGAAGTAAAGCTGTCCTCCATGGTGCTGTAAATGGCCTCAGATGATGCCAAGCCCACTTGTAGAACCTAAGCTTAGAGTTTACCCAGCTGTAGTAGCCTCAAGTTTAAATTCTAGTGGCAACATTAAATCCTGGATTAGCCAAACTCAAAACAAATTTACTTGGAATATTCAGTTATAGAACTATAAATCCCTTTCACTTAAGCTCCTTTAGGTCCAGCTTTGTTCCTTAAATATTTTATATATTCATAACTACTTTCTATACAGATGTTATTAATGTATTTTTATTTAGAAGACTAAAAGTTACTTTTCAATGAGAATTCTCTCAGAGTCTACACATAAAAAGGGCTTAAGTGATTTGGACCTAATTGTTAATTATGTGTTTTAATCTATTCAGGATGCTATGATAGTATACTACAAACTTACAATGGACAAATTTATTTCTCATGGTTCTGAAGACCAAGGAGTCCAAGATCAAAGCAAGGCTAAGTGTCTGGTAAAAGCCTGCATCCTGGTTCATAGATTATTATCTTCTCACTGCCCCCTCACATGATAGAGGGGAAGGAGATTCTATGGGGTCTCTTTTATAAGGGTGCTAGTTTGATTTCCCCCACATCATCTAATCACCTCCCCCCCATGGTCTAACACATGAGGGCTCCGCCCCATGATCTAAAACATCACCTCCTAAGTGCCCCCACCTTGTAACACCATCACATAGCATTTCAACATATGAATCTAGGGATGACACACACATTCAGTCTATGGGATCATGTAAAAGCATAAGCATGAATTTGAAGAGAAAGTCAACCAAAATATCACTACCTGTGACCAGAGTACTCCTTCAGCCTTCCTCAGTTTTGTTGAACAAGCATATACTTGTTTAGCAACTCAGGTCTAAGATGCACTGTCTCCAATGCCACACAGGGTAAGCATAATTTTTCCAAGACTTCCCTAATGCTCGCTCAAGCATGTGTCAGGGATTTTTGAGACACAAGTAAAGGAAGTCCATCTCAGAAGAATTTAAATCAAAAAGGGAAAGTCTTGGTTCATTCAAAAGGGAACCGCAGGCCCACGTCAGGACCAGAGAGATACAAGGGCTCAAATGATGTGATCAGAAGTTTGTTCTACTCTGTGAATTCCAACTGTGTTTTTCTGTAATCTAATGGTAAAAATTTCGGAAGCAGGTGCCAGATTTAAAAACTGTATCTACCACTTCCTAGATATTTGGCACTAATCAAACGTCCTGACTTCACCTGGTCTACATTTCTGTCTTTTAATCATAAAAATGGGGGTAATAATGTCCACCTCCTAAGCATTTTTGGAAAAGCAGTCAATTTAAAACATATAAACTACCTACCCCCAGAATTATTATTGATATCATGCAGGATCTTTCCATAGGGAGGCAAAGATGCAATTATGCACCCCCTCCTACCTCACACCATACCTCTTACAACTAGAAATCTGACTTCCATATTGGCCCCAGAGAAGGCTTTCTCTGGATTGAAAATGACTAGTGACTGGATGGGGCAATATCCCACATTTCTGATAGTGGAGTCCCCATAAGCAGGGCCAATCCAGAATCAGAGAATGTGATTCACATGCATTATTTCCCTATGAAACTTCTAGCTTCAAAAGAAAAACACACAGAGGCCCTCCCTGGTGGTGCAGCAGGTTAAAGCACAGCACTGAGAATCTAAAGCCACTTCCTCGTGAGTTCGATTCCCACCTGCCCCGGAGGTGACCACATGGCGTGGCAGACCTCTCCTGACCCGCCCGCTGCTCCCCTCAGCAGTGTACTTCATCGATCTGCCTGTTCTGCTCCCCACTCTGTCTCTGGTGAAGCCTCTCACTGCCCCCTGAGCCTCTGGCCTGTACCCCAGTTCTGTATGCACAAATAAATAAATCTTTAAAAAAAAAAAAAAAAGAAAAGAAAAGAAAAAGAAAAATACACAGAGAGAGAAGTCTAAACTCTTTTATTAAAGTGACACTAACACTGGAAGCAATCAGAGGAGTCAGAATTGTATGCAAAACTTCTCTATTGGCACTTGAAGAAATTCATTTGAATTCAAAGCTCAAAGAACTAAAGAAAACTTGCTTGTGAAAAAGTAGGAAATATCGCCCAGCAAGATTTCACCATGCACTGGTAAGTTCGTGTAAACTTGGTACTTGAGGTAAACCAAATAATCAAAGGCTCTGAAACCACCACTCAGTCATTTCCATGGCCGAAGATCTAAAAGTACAGTGCATCTAGTAAAGATGTATTTTAGCAAATGGTTTTCAGGCCACTTGTTAATTTATATCTATAAATATTTGGAATTATAATATATTCCTAACATTTGACATAGCCTAGTTACAATTTTTTTCTTTTTTCTTCCTAAGACTTTTTTTAATTGCAGTAACACTGATTTACCATACCATAGATGATTTAGAGGTACAGACTTCAAGTGTGTTACCACAACACATCTACCAAGTAGTCACAATTCTATAGACTAATGGACCATTAAGTATAATACTGCTCCGTTTTTACTTTTTTTTATGATTTTATTATTCTGGTTCAGGTCAATTAAAAAAAATACTTATTCTCACACAGACAAGTACAAAGAGCAGGCTGGAATTTAACTTTGCTTTTAGCATTTTCACTTGGGGGCCTCAAATATTTTCAACTATTAATACTCACCTTGGGAGCACTTAACATCAATGAAACAAGTTTATTTTGAGAAAGACAGTCAATATTCTCAAAGGCCATCATCCACCTTTGCAGATGTGCGAGCCCTTTAAGTTAGAGGTAAAGTACTGATGGTTTCAAGTTTCTTAAATGTCTCAATTTGCAATCCAATCAGCACAGATTTAAATATCTGCAAATTGTAACATAAGGTTTAGGTTATATAAAGTGATAGCAAAATTTTACCTCATCTGATTTAATAGTTTTTTCCTAGGTCACATGTTCATCAGGCTGGGATGTGTTTATAGAATACAGGCGGAGCAGCGTGGTGGAGAATCCACACTCAACGGAATACTGCTCCAAGTCACTCTTCCTGCCTGATGTCCGGTGAAAGTCAAAATCCCCTCAGAGTTCTGCCAAACGCATAGCATCACCCTGGACTCCAAGTTCATCTTCAGAATGGGGTTCTCTCAGTGTCAATCCCCCCTTTACCTCCACAGGTCTATTTGGCTGCCCACTTCACATTTGAGGGTTTTTTTAAGAAGGAAAACCTAAGTTTTCAATTTACAATTGTGTTACCACATATTCCACATGTTTCAGATACATTATATGAAAATAAAATTATATAATCCACAGACAATCACAGATACTTTCAAACACTTTACATTTGCACTAAGGGTAACTCAGCTTCTCATTGCTAACTTAACCTCAAATAAACTATGTCTGGTTATCTGAACTATCTTTAAATTATTCAAGTTGTTCAGCAATAATCCTGGTGCATGGTAGGATTATACTTCTGATCCTGCTGAATCTATCGGGGGTAAGTGACTTGCTTTGGTCACTGAGTGTGAGCAGAGGTGTCACCTCCATAAGGAAGCCTTAAGAGCCAATGCCACTTCACTGCATTATTTCTTTGTCTTCCACAGAGATCACAGTGTTCACAATGTGGTCACTCTACCAGCCTAGGTCCCTAGATGAAAAAAATACATGAGCAAGAATCAGACATGTAATTTTAAATCATTGCACATTGGGACTTTTTGTTAAAGCGACACAACCAAGAAGAAACAGCACAACCTGATTGTTACACCAACCCTATGTAGAAAAGAAATATTGGCACACATTACCACAATCCAAAATACAAGACATTTGGGGTTTAATCTATTATGCAATCCTCACTCACTGTTATCAATGGAGTCTTGAAAATGAGACTTTACCAAAAAGATTTATCATAAAACTAACTTTAATTTTGCCTTAGGTAAACTGACCTAAACAAGAATTAAGTGTTAAGTCACAGAGACATCATCAAACTTCTAAATAAAGACCCCCCAACACCTCTGACATTCAACAATAATTTGTACTGATCTCCAACCCACTAATTCCAAGTCAGGGTCACAAACGACCAGAACCTATTCTGGCGGCTCAGAGCATGAGGTAGCACCCTGCTCTGGGCAGAACGCCATTCCCATGCAGGGTGCTGTCCCCTCACACCACCTTCACAGCCACTCAGACTGGACAACTTAAACACAACGGTGACCCTGCCATGCACATCTCTGGGAGGTGGAAGGAAACTAGAGAGCCTGGAGAATTTCCACACAGACATGAGAACAGCACAGGCAGTGGAATGGATATTTTCCTCACCAACATTTTAGCTAATTGATGTTGAACAACACAGTGATATTCAAAGAACTGCTGTACATTACGTAGACACATAAGGGAAAAAAAAAAAATATATATATATATATAATAGGCACTCATTAAAATAGACTTCTCTCCCTCCCCATCCACAACATGAACCTCCTCACATCAAGTGGATAATCTGAATCTTACCAACAAGTGCTTGACAGTGGACTATGGTGGCCTCCGTGGTATTTTGTTGGTGGGGACCACACCTGAGAGGAGACATCCTACACTGTGAAGATGTTACCAAGGATGTAAAACAATGGTACTTCATTCAATAAAAAATGAAAATAAGTGTTTGAAAATCTCAAAGAAACACAGAATTCCTCCACCAAAAAGTCTCTGACCCATTTATCAAAATCATTTGCAGAGTTCCATTTCTTTTCTGAGCTCAAATGCATTAGTCAAATACAGGGCTTCAAAGGGGCTTCATTTTGAGTGACCCAACAGACAAACACATTAGCCGCCAATGGTTCCTTTGTAATTGAAGTGGGCCTGGCTGACCCGAGGGGAGAGGACTAAATGAAAAAAGAAAAAGTGTAAGCAAAAGCAGCATTTGGGGGCTGAAACAAACCAATAAAGCAGACTGTTTCCAGGAGTGTGAGCCAAGCACATGTGTATTTATTCGCTAATAAGAAGATGCAGACATCCCACATCTGATTGACTTCTCATATGCTACAACCATAAAAATGTGTGTGTCTGGAATACACATGTGAGCTTTGTGCTCACATATGACAGCTTATAAACCTGATCACACGTAGCCTACCTATGATGTACGAAAATGTTTCCCTCGGGAACACTAACTCTGGAAGGTTTTCTTCTTTATTGCGAGGACAAATTGCTCAAGTTTTCTCATTTAAGTATGCGAAGAACTGTCCATTTTTAATCTGCAGAGTTTTTAACCGGTGACTCAGTGAGGAATGATGTCATATGTTATCCTACAACGGCTAGTTGTGGTTCTCTCTGCTCACTTAAACCATCCCCTCCGGTTCTGTGGCAGACGGTGCTCCCCAGCTTCCACCCTCCATCAGCTTCTTCCCAGTCGGTGCAGGCAAACAGCCTGCCCAGCAGTGGATGAAACAGGAAGTCTAACAGCTTCAGTCTGCAGTGGGACCCCTAGTGTTTTCCTACTCCGTGTCCTGGCAGCGTTCCCCAGAAGTACAAACACACACACACACACACACACACACAGAGCTCCATTGTTGCAGCCTTCCCCAGCCCACTGATCCTAATATGGAATGCAGCAGGAAACCCATGATTTCCTGACACTCGGCAAGCTGGAGGAAGCAAGGGGAAACTCCTTTAAAAGCCCAGCTTTCCTCCATGTTAGAAGTGAAGTGAAAATGGGGAAGATTTAGCAAAATTCCATCGTGTCTTCAGTCAGGTTTGAAAGGAGGAGAATGGAGTGAGATCCTCAGGCTGCTGGAATTTCTGGACAGCCAGAAAGCCCCTAGAAGTCAGTGGCAATGAGGTTTCTTCGTTTAAACTGATAAAGGGGACAGGCCCCTTTAACCAGTCCCCCAAGTGTGAGTACCTTTCCTGCTCAGCATGGTAAGCGAGAAGGCACATGCCAGCCTCCTTGGACATAGCTGTGTGATCCCAGACACGGCAAGAGAGGAGCAGTGATCACCAGCCCTGCCACTCACTTCCCGAGGGCTCCCGGGCTTTGGAAGAAGCAGGAGAAGCAACAGCAGCAGCCGCACAGCCCCGGCCAGAGCTGGAGCCGCAGGCATGAACTGCAAGGAGGGAACTGACAGCAGCTGTGGCTGCAGCGGCAACGAGGAGAAGAAGATGCTGAAGTGTGTGGTGGTCGGAGACGGCGCCGTGGGGAAAACCTGCCTGCTGATGAGCTATGCCAATGATGCCTTCCCCGAGGAGTACGTGCCCACGGTGTTCGACCACTACGCAGGTAAGGAAAGGGGGTCCCTGCACGTGGGGTGAGCCAGGCGGGAGGTGACACCGCCACTCCAGGAGGGCCTGGCTTATTGTTGAGGTCAGTATTGAGAGCAGACCTGGGATTGCCAGGTAATTTAGCACAATCTGCTATCAAGGGCTTTGCTGGAATTGTTTGAATAATCAACTTGTGCTGGAGCACTTTTTCCTCCTTCAAGCAAATGAAAAACTCTGGAAAAGTAGTCTGAACTGCCTTCTAGGTTTTCGCTAACATGCTCCAGAAGTTTCGTTGACTTTTGATTGTGTACATTTTGAAATGCTGCTCGTAACTGCAGCATCCTACATTTTTTATTCACCAACCCTATAACGGGTGAAAAGTGTTCTTGCCTCTTTTCATTTATTCATCTCACGTTATCTATAAATTAAAATGCTAAGATTAATAAACATTAGAATACTGCCCCTCACCCCCAACAACTGATGTTATATACAGTACTACATTTTCCTGGAACTGTAGATAAGATAAAAGTTAAGTTTTTTTAATATCTGTTAGGCAATCTATCTGGAACTAGAAGAAACAGTTTTAATTGATATTCTTCAAAGGTAAAAGAGAAAAATAAAATGGATCATTGTAAAGTATGTTCCATAAGGACAAAAATGGGTATAAAACACTGCAAAGCAGTTATCAAAATACTGTTAAACAGTTAAGAGGTGGTAGCCATAACTTGTCTTTCAGTTATATATTTTTGAGTGTCCTCAAGTTTGTGGGTGTACTTAGCATGGTGTTAGGTGGTCTAATGTTTTCCATTTTGACTTTAATTTTTCTCTTGATTTCAAAAACAAGTCCTAAATGTCTCAAAACCAAGTTCATAAAATTGTTCAAGTTTACAGAAACCAAAGGTTATGATTTTTTAACATAGCTTGGTGAATGACAGAGATCTGAGACATAAAAAAGAGGAAAAAGTCTCTTCTTCCACCTGGGCGCTGGGTCAGGTTCAGCAGAGGGGAAGCAGCCCCAGGAAGCCGGTGTGAGTGTTGGCTTTGTAATGTGGCCATTTGAAATCCTCTTTCCGTAGGAAGTGGCTTCTCTCCCAGAGTTAAACAATCACCTTCCTACATGTGCATGATTTATGAAAATATGACACAGCAGACAGGGAGCAAACTACAGTAAACATCATATCCAGCAGGTTTTCCTACATTTGTAGAAAGGAAGAACATATTTTCATGCTGGCTCCCTTAAACTTTTCTGAAAATAAATGCTCAGAGAGGAACATTGTAATGAGACCAAAATAAAGAGAAACTTTACCTTTAATAAAGAACTTGCATCTTGAGAACAATCTAATTATAAAATTAACGGGTTTGTATCTTTAAAAAATTACTAGTATACTTTGTTAATCTCTTAGCAAAGTTTATTTATTTTATACCTTCTTTCTGGTAAAAGAAAATGGTTGGCACCTAATTTTGAAAATTTTTAGATAAAATACTATCCAAAAATAAACAAAGATGTAAGGAAAATAAATAATTTTTAAATAAATTAAAACTTTTTAATTAAAAAAAAAACTTAGATCAAGCAGAACCCAAAATATATTAAAGGGAAAGGTTCAATTGCTTTTAAAAATTATGTCTCCCAATCCCCATCAACTGGGTGAACCAATTACACTTCAGTGTCAAGAAAGAAGAGGACAAAACCATCAGTAGAAATAAAGTGAGCTATTCAAAAAACAGATATCAAATACTGAAACACTGCACGATTCTACAAAGTAATGCTTTGTACACAGTGGACATTCTCAAATATGTTTACTTTGATTTAACACGTTGTGCTTTTTTAAGTACCCAACCTTCTCACATACTTTGTTAAGTAGTAAAGAAAACACAGGTATGAGCCATATACAACTAGAATCATATGAAGTGAACATTTCCATTAATAGAGGGATCTTCTCCATCACACTCTGGCTCCTGTTATTACCATCTTCCCCACACATGATTTCATTAAAACGAAATTCTTAGGCAGTCACATGAGAACCAGCAATCAATTATAAAAGAACTAATACGTCCTTCTCCATGTGGAGAAATACCTGTTTTCCAGGCCCTGTGTCCTACTAGCACACTCACAAAAGACAATCCACAACTGGGTTTCTGAATCTTTAGGAAACTGCAATTAAGTCAAAGAGCCTATCCATTGAAGAATTTTCCCTAATTGTTGTCCATCTGAGGGTCTTACAGATAGAATAGTAAGGATGAAAATGCAGCATAAAGTTCTACATTGTGAGCTCTGAAGTCAGGCAAACTAGTTCTAATACTGGCTGTGCCTATACTGTGTGGTCTTAGACAAGTTACTCAAACTCTCTGTGCCTCAGTTGTCTCAAAGTTTGTGAAAATGAAATTAATACCAATAAAGCTCTTAAGTGGAGCCTCACACATGTGTATGTTAGGTACATGAAAGTTCTTATTATTAAGAATTATTTTAAAACACAGATATGAAAGGAAATTACAATGAACTTAAAACATGAAGACTACAAGGGAAATATATCTTCCAAGAAAGTATCTTCCAAATGGAGTAGGATATAATGGAAGATATGGATTGGTCTTACAATATACTCACCATGTGAAGAATGTCAATATGGAGGAATATTCACTTGAGATATTTTCTTGGGAGAGGAAATATTAGCTTTACCTAAGTGCAGAAATATCAAGAACCAACTAGAAAAAAATCTTGTTTAAGTTTTATGACTCTTAGTATGTAGAAAACATTCTCTTCCACCTACCTGCCAGAATTCAAAAGTTCATCTCTTCCCTGTAACTCTTCTTGACTCCTCAAAGAGAGGTCCTTGTTCCATCTCCACCCCAGCTCCAGAAACTATTAAAAGTTTCTATAACACGGCCCTCCCTGGTGGTGCAGCGGGTTAAAGCACTGCACTAAGAAGCTGAAACCACTTCTGCATGAGTTTGATTCCCACCTGCCCCGGAGGAGACCACATGGCGTGGCAGACCTCTCCTGACCCACCCACTGCTCCCCTCAGCAGTGTACTTCGTTGATCTGCCTGTTCTGCTCCCCACTCTGTCTCTGGTGAAGTCGTTCACCACCCCTGAGTCTCTGGCCTGTACCCCAGTTCTGTATGCATAAAATAAATAAATCTTTAAAAAAAAAAAAAGTTTCTATAACACAACTGCCATCACATTGCATTGGCCTGCTGCCTTATGGTTGAACCCCAGCCGACCCCACCCCCATTACACTGTGACCTCCCGGGGGTCAGGGTCACATTTTTCTGAAACCCACTTAGTTCTCAGTTCTCTATCTCATTTGATCTCACAGAGGCTCATCTTACAGGTATTGCTTCTCTCTCTTGAAACACTTTGTTGGCTCAGTTTCTGGGGTGCCACATTCTCCTGGATTTCATTCTTTCACTGGCATTTATCTTCCATCTCCTCTGCTGCTTTGTCCATCTCTTCCCAATCACTAAATGATGTCACACCTCAAAGTTCAGTCCCTTGATTCTTTTTTCTCCATTTGTGCTATGCCTGCATTGATTATACCCAGTGCAGGCTTTAAGTATTATTTATACACTAGTGATTCACAAATGTACATTTCGAGCCCCAGTGCCCTCTTGAGAACCAGAATCATATATCTAGATATCTAATCTAATCCCACTAGATATCTAATCAACATCACAAACTTATCCTCTCCAACAAAGAATTTTTTAATTCCCCCAATATAAACTCCTCCCTATTCTTCACCGCAGAAGTACCTGATCAGTATCTTCTACCAAGTTGCTCAGGATAAAAATTTTGGTATTATCCTTGACTCCTTTCTTCCTTTGACAAAAACTCCCATCCTCTCCATTCAAACCACTGTTGTTTCCCTTCCTACTAACAGTCAGCTGAACATTCAAAATATATCTCAAACCTGACCACTTCTCACCACCTGCATTGCCTTCTTTCTTGTCTAAATCACCATCATTTCTCATCCAAATTATTATAGTTACCTCCCTGTTTTCTTCCTGCAATAATAGCCCCTATGACAACTCTGCACAACACTAGTAAAGGAACTATCCACAACCACAAATCTTCACATCACCTCCATTCACACTCAGCTCTTCCCCCCTTTTTTCTTTATCATAGTCTACATGGCCTATAATTTGGTCCCTTTTATTTCTTCAACCTTATCTCCTAAATTCTCCACTTCAATATTTCTGTTCCAGTCCCACATATTAATATTTCTCCAATACACTAAGCTCCTTTCTTCCTTGAAGATTTTGCACCTACTCACTCACCCCCCAGCCTGATACTGTTCCCCCAGATCTTCTTCCACTTGAATTGACCACATTACTTTACCAGTCACACACACAAACACAGAGTCACTCTCTAATCTACTTCCTGCTACATCCTTTTCCATAATACTTTCTACCTGACATTGTGTGTGTGTGTGTGTGTGTGTGTATGTAGCATTTGTTTTACGGGCTATAGGATCAAGTTTCCACAAATGTGTTTTCATACCTTCCCCACCACCAAAGCCCCAATAATCCTCCACTGTGCTCCACTGGGGCCCCTCTGTCCCCATATTCTACCCTCTCTTCTGGTTGCCTCAGTTTTGCAATTAGATGTCAAGGATTTGTATTTCATTTGGTTCTGTCTAAACTTTGTTTTGTTTTTCTATATTCCACATCCAAGTGAAAACATACAATATTTCTTTTCTCCTGTCTTCACTTAGTATTATCTTTCCAGTTCCATCTATACTGTGGCAAATGGCATGGCTTGCTACTGTTATCACATTCTGGAATATAAGCTCCCTGAGGACTGGGCCTTTGTTTACTACTCAAGCCTCAACTTCTGAAATAGATCCAGCATACAACAGTAGACTCTCAATAGAGAGTGTGTGAATAAGCAAACCAGTATATCTTTTTTTTTTTTTTAAGATTTATTTATTTGTGCATACTTAACTGGGGTTCCAGCCAGAGCTGCAGGGGTGGTGAGAGGATTCACCAGAGACAGTGGGGAGCAGAACAGGCAGATCTTGGAAGTACACTGCTAAGGGGAGCAGCAGGCAGGCCAGGAGAGGTTCTGCAGTGCCATGTGGATCACCTCCGGGGCAGGCAGGAATCGAACTTATGCGGAAGTGGCTTTAGTTTCTTAGTACAGTGCTTTAACCCACTGCACCACCAGGGAGGGCCCGCGAACCAGTATATCTTACTCATCTCAGTTCCCCCAGGGGTTATGTAAGTCCTGTTCTATTAACACCAATGAATACATGAGTGATACAAGTTCAATAAATATCTCTTTAACGATGAACATAAGAAAGTATTTATTAAATTAATTATACTCTTCAATTATTTCCTTCATATTTTAAATCACTTTATCTGTGCTGTAAGTGTAATGCAGCATGAATTTTCTTGAGCTAAGTGGACAATGTGCCACATGTACTAAATAATGTAATTCCACATTGTATACATTTAAGAACAGAAGAGGTGTGCACAATTTCCTCCATTTGTATTATACCTAAATCCTACTGAAATTTTGGACAGATAGGACTGAATTCAAACACTTATAGTTCTTATATAAAGAGTATGTTCTGGGTCCTCCCTGGTGGCTCAACAGATTAAAGTGCAGCACTAGGAAGTTATTGCAGTCCTTGCAGTACAAGTTCGATCCCCAGCCAGGGAGGTGACCACATGGCGCAGCAGACCTCTCCTGAGCGGCCCACTACTCCCCTCAGCAGTGTATTTCAGTCCATCTGCCTGTTCTGCTCCCTGCTCTTGTCACTGGTGAATTCTCTTACCCCTGCACCTCTTGTCTGTACCCCAGTTCTATATACATAAATAAATAAAACTTTAGGGAAAAAAGGAATGCTCCAAGTTATATAAATATGTGTACATGTAGGTATAAAAGTGTATGTATATAAAAATAAGTCCATTACAGTTGAAATTTGTACATGATGTATTTTGTTCATGAGACGTGATTTGTCTTTTGGCTCTTTTCTCTGTTACCCATCCCTCCTAGCGTTTGTCAGGGCCACTTGTTTGGAAACACTTTAAGTCACTATTTAGGAACCCAGGCTGCCTATGCAGGAAGTTAACACAATTCATGGAAAGGGGGTGCAGGGCTGCAGTTACTCTATCAGCTGTGTGAGATGTAAAAGTTATTTTCATAGAGCTCTAAAAGTCAGTCTTAACTTTTTCTACCTAAGTAAATGACGATCAGTCCAAGGTAGATACAATCACAATCTTAATGGCCAAAGCATGAGGAGGAAATAGATACAGTTTCAGCAGGGGTGCTAAGTAAGGATAGGAGTAACACAAAATAATGAAGAGTAAATTAAAACAAAGTTGAGATCTGTAAAGCCTTGTGACATAGCTCTGCCCAGTTGGGAATATTTTCTCTGGAGCTTCTATTTTGCTCTTTCTCTTTTCTGACAGTTCCTAGTGCTGCACTTTAACCTGTTGCGCCACCAGGGAGGGCCCAGAACATACTCTTTATATAAGAACTGTGTTTGAATTCAGTCCTACCTGTCCAAAATTCTCTGGAGAATGAATCAGATTCATTTATTCTAAGTCAAAGGAGTCTAAAACAACTCTCATGGGAATATGAAGTAACTCACCAGACTTTTAACCTTAGACAAAAATATAAAAGCAGTTTGTGGAAGAGGAAACAACTGAATCACTTGCCCTTTCGATCCCTGGGGTCTCCTTTGGCAGCAGTGTGATGTGTGTCTGATGCTTTTTTCTGGACTCTGAGAGGTCACACTGAAGGTGCAGTGACATGAATGTCATGGACAGCTCCGGCCACAGAGTACACCTCCACGCTCATGACAGCAGCACACCCAGAGGCTCGGGGATGGAAATCACACCCAGAAAGCCAGAGCATGTTGCAAAGGTGGGCATGAGGCACTGTGCCACTTAGAAATAAGAAAGAAGACTGGAAGAAGAAAATTGAGTACATATTACCAGAATGACCCCAGAATGCCATGGTCCCAGGATTAGAGAATGAACCTGACGTTCCTAAGCCCATGAATTCCTGCTTCAGCTGGCAACCCACCAAGGCCTGCAGCCAACTCAGGCGTCAGTGGCCAGGCTCTCCTGTGCCCAAGACTTGCCATGACTGGCTCCCTTCACAGTCCAGCTTGGGAAATGCTCCGGCATTTTATAACCTAATTGAGGTTGGGCTTCAACAAACTGTACACTTTATTTCTGGGACTTTCCAAATCTGCTTTTTTCCCCTCTATTTGTGGAGGAAATCATGAATTTAGCTCATAGGTAGTTCTGTACATTGGAGGTTTGTGCTTGGGGATATAGGTGATCTGTGTTACAAAGGTAGCATAAAAAGAGCATAAATATGTCTTCCCAAAAAAGAACAGGTAAGAAAACTCGACACGACTGTCTCCTTCATCCATCCCGAGCAAAATGTTCCCTAGATCTACAGAAATGCTGACCTCTATATAAGAACACAGCTAGAGACTGGACTAAAAATTTATTTGCTTTCCCACAAACAAAAGCCCGCACCACTCCTTGGATAAGTTTGTAGACGCCGAACAGTTAATATTCCGGGTGTAACGCAGTCAGAATAAATTCCATCATGATTTCAATAAGAACCACTGTGAGTCACAGAGTGGTCTGGAATCATTCGTGAATACTCTGAAGTCTGCCAGCTTTTGGCTGTGCCTAGTTTTCATGAAAGAAATGAACCTTATTGACGTGTAGTCACTCAGCATTTTGTCTCAATTCACAACACAGCATCTGCCTATTCCCAGTGCCTGTGTAAATTTCATGCTGGGCATGTGTGATCCTACCAACAGTGTGATCATTCCAACTATGAAATTCAATGTCACTAGAATATGTGACAAGAGCTATATACTTACATATTCCTTGCTACCTGATGTATTATCATACATCAATTCATGACTTCCTCACAGTGATCCTAGGAGGTACAATATTTTTCCCAGTTTTACTGATGAAGAAATCAAAACACGAAGCTATTAACCAATTTACCTCAGGGTCAAATAACTTGTAATGTAGTAAGTAGAGCTATGAAACAATAAACAAATAATATCAGCAGTAAATAGGTTTTAACATTATGACTAATGTTAAACCGTTAGTCATGGTATATTAAGTTACCACAACAAATAATCTCCAACATGTAAGAGCTTAACACCGTGGCAGGATGCTCCTTGTTAACATTATTGTTTTAGCACATGTTTAAGTCAGTAGGACTGCTAGCTCCATGTAGTCATTTGGGGACCCAGTTTTCTCCCATCATGTGACCATGTCATACCCTAAGTTCCCGTAGTTATCTGCAGCCAATGAGCCTAATGAGAAAGAATGTAGATCAACTTAAATGGAACGTCTTCTGTGCCAGGCCTGGAAGAGCCAGATATCATTTCCAGCCACACTCAACAGGAGATAACTTAGTCACAATACCACACCTCAGCCTAAGGAAAGCTGAAAAAATAAAACTCACTTACATCCCCATAAAAGGAAGAATGAATTTGGATGGAAACTAGCCATCCCTGCCTGCATCTTACGCTCCAGTCACCTAATAGCCTCGCATATTTTCCTCCCATGTAAAACAAACTGACCCTTTGCCCCAGGGGAACTACCCAGAGGGTTACTCTCCACTGCACCAGAAGGTATTAGAAGTGAGTTTGTTTCCACTGAATGGAAATGTGACTCCTTGTGGTTCAGCTGAAGACTAATTATCTGTCCCATAAACTCTGTCACTCCTTAGACAACAGTAGAACAGGAATGAGATCATCAAAATACTCAAGCCCTCTTTTGACAAAGAAGGAGAGACACGTAGCAATAACACAATACTAGTGGTAGAAGTTGGGAAGATCCTTTGCCCTAGCAGTGAGGAAAGTTTCCGAACTTGACATAGAAGCTTTTCTCGAGGAGGAATGTTTATTTTCTCCTGATTCAGATCTCTAAGAGGTTTTTCCTTGTCCACTGTCCTCAAGGACACACATCTAAAGAAGGCCATAGGAAGAGTGTCTTTCTTACCGGTCCACAAAATTGCTGTCCCATTTTGGGGACTCAAGTGTTGTTTTATAGTCACATTATATTTAGTTTAAGCTTAGAGTTTCATTGGAAATACTACTATCACAAAAACTTACCAGGATTCTGGTTAGTTCCATGTGTCAGAAACCATGTCCAAGGTAAATTATGTCTGTCTTACTAAACGTCCCTATTTGTATGCTTCCTGTAACCAGTGTCTTATGCTTTCAAATTAGCAATAGCTGCTCATAGGTCATATGGCTTAGATGGGAGGGCATTGCCATGGGTTTTATCTTTAACTTGGAGTCCCCTGTTTAAATAGAGAAATGGACTTCAATTGTTAAAACCCTTTTGTAATTAATTGCATCTTCTATTTTTGACTCCAAAAATCATCAATTTTCAAACTCAGTAAGGACATTAATATCTGTTATCTATCAATCTCTGCTGGAATAAAAGAAAACAAATTGCTCTGTTCTTTCTTGTAATATCTTGCTAATCACAGCAAGGACCAAGTCACATTCTATGTTTTCCACTTTTTCTTTCAGTGCAATAGACTCTAAAACTAGGTTTATCTTCCAGACAATAGCTTTGCAAAATGTTTTTCCACATGATCACATAGATCTCTACTTTTCTGTCTAATCTTTTTCCTTACCACTACCAATTAACACACCTATACTAGTAGCACACTTTTTTTAAGGTTTTAATCATGTGAAACAACATTTGATGGGCTAAAATGTTATAACAAACAAACTCAAATATATAATGATTTGAGCCATTAGAATTCTATTTCTTGTTCATACAACAAACCTGACTAAATATCCAGATTGATAAAATGGTTCTGCTCCCCATGAACAGTAAAGATCTACTTTTTCTATCTTGTAACTCTGGCATTGTGTAGGACCCTGTAGGGTTTCGTCCCTAGAGGATAGAAGAAAAATAAATAGGAGTAAGAGTCAGCAGCAGTGGTGTGAGCCAGGTGTAAGTCTGCTGTATCACTTCTGTTCACACTTCCTAAGCGACAAGCTAGAACCTGGGCTACGCACTGTTGTAAGAAGTTAGCTCTAGGCCCAAAGAACTGATTTTAATGGATTCTTAGAAATCTTCATCACAATCACTAAGTTACAATTCCTTACATTTGATACAGCAGAACCACATACACAATATGAACTGCACTAAACACCGTATTTATTTATTCAACTACAAATGGCATATCTGCATTTCCAAAATTTGCCTGATTATTAAAAAAAAACTATTAAAAATTTAGCTTCTTTGGTCTATGCCAGGACTATTATATCAGGCCCACTAAGAGAAAGACCTGTATATAAAATTTCAACAAATATCCTAGGTATATGTCTTTCTAGATGGAAACTATCAAACTGCCATTTGATAGTTCAAAATCATTTAGATAGCAAAGTTCAGAGAATCCAAGTCTAATATAACTTAGCAAGTTCAGAAAACCCTTCTCCATGCTCTAAAGGTGCCGATAAATCAAGTTAACAAGGTCAATACTATAGCCAAAGATCTATCAGTAATTAAACACATACATGTTCTTTCTTGATTGGAGCTTCTAACAAGAGAAATTAACTAGAACAGAAGAAGCAGGTAGAATCTCTCCAAAAAAGCTAGCAAGTTCCTAAATGAGGAACCAGATGGCATTTTTCAAAGCTCTATACCAAAAACTGGTACACAGAGAAAGATCCTGGAAGAAAGAGACTACACAAGGCTGAGAATCAGACAGGGCTGGGAGAGGGCTGGTGCCAGATGGGAAGAGCTTTTCAGAGCATTGAAAAGCGGTAATTGTACAGCACTGCAGAAAGGACACTAAATAGGTAAACTCGGAGCCCCTAGGGCCAGCTGCTGCGTGAAAGGCCTCAGCAAGACAGGCAAAAGCCAGCAAGTGTGGATCTCTGTTCACTGAGCCTGCTCTATAAAACAATAATCAGCCCAACTGCAAGACCTTCGGAGGTTTCACGGAGGGATCTTAGAGAACACAGCCCCTTGTGGGAAGAAGCAAAGGAGTCTTAAGAGCAAGCACGGAGTTCGGGGTGGTTTTGGTACAGCCTTGTCTTGGACACAATTATTGTTCTTCCATATCCACTCTGTCCTACGATTATGAAATGAACATAAACATCTGTTTCCCTTCTGCAAGTTCTGTTCTTCTTCATGCTTTGACCTAACATTTGGGGAAAAGGAGAATGGAAAATTGCCCAAATTCAATGTCTCAGAGCCCAAAAAGAAAGAAACAAAAAAGCTTCTACGTGGGCTAGCGTGTCAGTCCTGTAAACGAAAAGCATGGAAATCGTGGAGAGGCAGAAACTTTGTAACTGGGACTCAAGTACCATTATTTGGACAACCAATGGACAAGCACCTCACTAGTGGGGATCAAGCCTTCTGTTAGACCCTCCCCAGCTGTCTTAAAACAAATTAGTTCATCAAACCTCAGAATCAATTCTCTTGACAAGAGGAGGAAAATGCTCTATGTGGCCTGAGGAGAATTTATAATTAACAAGATCTCTTCCTGGTCCTCTTGTGGTATTATTTATAGCTTATTAATAAAATAGCAATTTCCCAAGATCAATAAGATAGATATTACATTTGTGTCAAGCCTGATGTTGCCTTTGCTATCTTCTTTGTGTCTCGTGTTATCTCTTGGTAGTATCTTCATTTCATAGACAAGAAAAGTGAAACTCAGAGAAGTAACTTGTCCACCATCTCATGGCTAAGATGTGGAAGAACTGGGATCCAAATCTGTCAACTCAAATGTTACCTGCTTGGCTAGACCAAGAGTCAGACTGCCCTAACTAAATTGTACTATTAACAAAACCTGCTTATTTCCTGTGTCATTATCATATTTGTTTATCTAATTTAATTGCTTATCTTCTCCTAAAATGTACAACAAAGGCAAATTCTTTCTGTCTGGTTTACTCTTATGTCCCCAGTATCTGGGAATGAACACACAGCATAATAAAATGGTCAACAGAAGTGTACATTGAATGAATGACACATATCCAAGAGTCTCACAGTCTTAACCACTACATCACACTAAAATTATCAACCCATGTCAGTAGTCAGGATCATTTCTATGTTGAAATTTGATCCTCCCCACATACCAAAATGATAACATCCTAAACATGATAACATTCAGAACTATTGTGTGGGCTTTGTTTAAAAGTTGTAAAACATTTTTTTATTTTCCTAGGAAAAAATATACCAAAAGGTTTTACTTCCAGTCAAATTTCAAACTTCTGAAATTTGGCAAAAAGTTCTTCTCCCAATTACATTAAAGATTCCTTTTTTCTTCTTTGCTTTTGGATGCTATATATGAGACTGGAAGAAAATTTCCATTCCTTTAAGTATGTGCTATACAACTTCTTTAATGTTGAGCTTAATTAAGAAAAAAAATAAGTCAACAATCTCCTTAAATCATACCACATAAAACTCCTAAGAGTTTTGATGTTAATAAAACATCACCATTCAACTATAATGGAAGACTATGGTGCCTTGGTGGTAGGTGTGGTGTAGTAATGACAACTGTAGGGTGTCATATACAGTGTTGAAAACCAATGTTACCTCAATAAAAATAAAAATTTAATACAATGACTCATTTGCTAGAAAGTGTGCTAATTTTCAGTTAGTATACCTGCAAAAAAATGAACCTATTCATATATATTAATAATGGGGCACTTTATACTGGTCAAAGTAAGAGTTACCAAGATTAAAAAATGGCTATCTTCCCTCTCTCAAGACTCCTTTCTTTCTGCTCGTAATGCATAAGCTAGCACTATGAGCCCGAAATGTGTCTTTCCTCAACTAAAATGGATTTCATATGACATTTGCAATAGTTCAAGCTGCTATGTAAAATGCTTAAGAATTTTCAAAAGAAAACTTGCTTTTAACCAAAATTTTCAAGATTTAGAGAATGAATGTTAAATCTTAAGTGTCAATATTAGGCACAAACTTGGCTTTAGAGGCTTTACTCCATTTATTCCATTCACTTACCCTCTTAACAGCTCTCCCTACCAGTTCCTTCTTTAGATAAATTAAACCTATCAGGCTACAGATCAAAGCCATTTCCTCTTGCTTGACTTCAACAGAAATGGAGAAATCCTCAGAACAGTGGCTCGTATATATTTGAAGAATGAAGAATCTTACATCCTCTTTGTCAGATAACCAAGCAAAAAGTTTCCAGCTCCCTTCACAGACTTTTTTTAACCTATTATTTCCTCATTTTTTTCTTCCCTCATTTTTAATGACAGCTTCTCATAAATTCACCTTAAGTTAATCACAAAAATTTGCATTTCAAATTCATAACCAGCATACAGTAGCTTTTGTAAGTTTTGGGTAGGAATGGGTAACTCATCAATGTGGTTAATAGCAGTCTCAATAGGCTATAGAAGTCTAGACTAAACAATTAGATCATCTCTTTCTTTGGTTTTATTCCCTTATTATTTAAATTCAGTTAGGTCAACATTACTAATGCAGGGGACTAATGTCACCAACATGGAAGGACCACATTTATCTCCCCATGCTTTAATAAATCTCTAGTAAATTATCCCCAGGCTTATCTACATTATAACATGGTAAAACTTTCAAAAGAAAGGATATCCTTGACTCCCAGAATTAATGTATTTGTGGTTCTTTGTATGAATTCAAGGAGCCATATATACCACTTTTAAGAGCAGTTTTTGGTATTACAAAAGACATTTTATTGTAATAGATTTTACATTATCCTTATAGGCTTTAGTACACAGTAGATCACTAGCCATCCTGAGTGTCCTCTGTTCCTTCAGTCACTTCCTACCAGCTAACACATTAAAACCTTCACTACACATCAGCCAAGCACCCTATTCAGCAGCCTTTCTAAGTACCACATATGGATTCCAGTTTCACAAAAGACCTTCTATTCCAGAGTAACTTAGTACTCCATTGGGTTTTTCCAAACTAAGGAAGAAATTCCATACTATAAACAAATCCTAAAGTTTCCACAAGCGACCATGCGTATTTAGGACCCTCTATACCAATTTTAATTGACACGGTGATAGAAATGAATTCACATTGTGTCTAATTCTCTATGTGTGTCCTACAGAGTTTTCTAATTTCAACTGACATCCAAATGTTAGGTTGCGAGGAATGAATTAAAGGGGTTTGGGAAGATAGAATATATGCAAAACTTTCAAAGCATCTACACAGCATTTGAGAATTCTGAGCCTTTCTTTGGTATGTTCAATAAGAGATTTCCTCTCCCCACACCCGAAGCATCTCTAGCTAGTGAATTCTACATGAAAGGGAATTTACATCTTCCAAGAAAAAGACAGAGTTATATTAACTTGACAGGTATCTCCTGATCAGCTAAATTTCATGCTAATACTATTTAAATTCTATCCTTCATTAAGGAAAAAAATATTTAAGAAAACATTTTAATTGTCCATGTGAGAATCATAGAAATTCATTTATGGAAATTGCACTGTGAAACAAGGGGACTGAGGAAGGGCCACATATTTCTTAGTGAATTAATGAGTGATTCAGAGAAATAATGCAAGTTCTACCTCTGAGCAATGTCTAGCAGATCTATTGAAAGAGAAAATTAAGTAAAAAGATTTTTTTCTGTGTAATTCTTCAAGGACAAGATTCCTTGGTACTTTCGCCACTAGAATCCTTCCTTTAGTAGAGACAGCAGGCCTCCTCTATTCTCCTCCCATTTCTGCTCTTGTTTCATGTTAATATCAAGTCTCAGAAACAAGAAGATTATTGTATTCTCAAGATGAAGGCAAGCACAGGAAATACCAGGTCCCTGGAATCCCTGACTGGGAACTGCGCTCACTCCCAGGAGAGGTGCTATTTGAAGGCAGGATCTGCCTAGATCCGAGTAGGCGGGTAACATGAGAGAGCTGGATATTCTTAGAAAAAACCCAAGTGCTGCCTGAATTATAAAAGACTGGCTTGAACTTGACTTCCCAAATCCCTTCCTCCTTCATACACACAATC
>NW_004567114.1:29268324-29273884 GCF_000260355.1 Condylura cristata | reverse complement strand
CTAAGGGGAGCAGCGGATGGGTCAGGAGAGGTCTGCCGCACCATGTGGGTCACCCTCCGGGGCCACGGATCGAACTCGCACTGAAGCAGCTGCGGCCAGCTTGCAGTACTGCATCCTAACCTGTTGCACCACCCGGGAGGGCCCGCTGGTTATATCTTTAACATCAAAGAATAGTGATAAAGGATACCCTGTATCAGAACACAATGGATACCCTGGTGAGGAAAACTGCATTATACATCTCTCACAGACATACACAAGGTAATCATCCTACGTGACAAAATGAATGAGTTAGACTAGGCAGGTTTCAATGTAACATTATTATATAATCTCTAAAGTGGTTCTGGCACCTCCCAATCAAAAGACCTGAGATTATTTCAGTGTGAATGGTCCCACTTCATAACAGAAGCAGCAGTTGTATTGAGTTGGGTCTGAATGTCAACAGAGCAAAGAAATGCAGCTTCTTTAAGAGATGTTTTATTACATCTTATTCTTCTCCCTTCTGTGTGGCTGGAGAACACAAAGAAGGCAAGGAGAAAGATGAAAGGACCCAAAATGGCTCCTGTGCTCTAAGTTCATTGTTGAAGGACAAGTGACAGAAATGAGTAAGAGCAGAGTTTGGGCTCACAGGAAGATAAGTGGACCTGAGGTTTGTTTCTCATACAATTCAGAATTGTAAACCATTTTCAAGGATGTCTTATTTTGAAAGCAATCTTGAAAATGTATCCACATTTTTGGATGTAACTGAGAAGTAGGAATGATGGTCAGTCACCTGCACTAGCACTTTTAGCAAGTCCGAATAATCTAAAGAAGAGACCCTATGGTCCTGTCTGCCTTTAATGCCCCAACCCTCTTCTCTGCTGAGCCCCAATATTGACAGATGTCTCTTCCTGAGTATTACAGACTAGTTTTCTCTCCATTCAAGCTCTGCACTCATGCATGACATTTTTAGCATTTGCTTTCCTCTGCCATCACCTAAGGGATGGACTCACAGAGGTGCATGGGCAGGGGCAGAGCATATCCTTCATGTCATTCTGTCATCTCAGGATCACAGAAAGGTTACTATTTGCAGTTTCATGGGAAAGTCGTAAAATATTGATAGAGACTAACTTCCATACTCATCTTACCAGCTCATGCTGGTAACAGTGTTTCCAATATGAGCATCCCAAACTTGAATTTCCCAGGTACTTCTAGAAGATTGAAATAAGTACTATCCAACACATGGTTGATTTCATGTGTGCACATGCATGTTTGTGATAGAAAAACACAATGACAAAAAGAAACAGAGAAAAGCCAACTTTGTACAAAAAAGGAATGATGTGTATTATCCCTCAGTACTGCCCTTATACAACTCTACTTTTCCAGATTAGCGTTCAACCTCTTCCTTATAAGACATGTCTTATATTTTGGAAAAGTTTTACCCAAACCGGCAAAAACATTAATTTGAAGGGATACCATGCACTCCTGTGTTCACTGAAGCCCTACTGACAACAGCCAAGTTATAGAGACCAAGGACAGGTGAGTGCACTCAGATGATGTGGTCTATATACACAGTGGAACCCTACTCGGTACTTAACAAAATGGCGAACTCTTAACTCTTTCCCTTTGTGACCACGTGGATGGAACTGGAAAGATGACACTAAACAAAATAAGTCAAGGCAAAAGAAAGAGACCAGATGGTGTCACTTATATGTGCAATATACAGAAACCAAATAAAATATCAGATAAGGCCAAACCAATAACAGACCCTAGAAACCTGACTGTAGGATTAAGGCTACCAGAGGGTGAGCAAAATAGGGAAAGAGCACAATGGACCAGGGAGAGGACCTGAGTGCCTTTGTGTTGGGTGTGGTATGGTAACACCACTTAAGGGGGTGATCCTTTAGCTCTAAGTCATATTCAATGCTGTAAACCACTGTTACCTCAATTTTAAAAATGCAAGCTTTACTAATAATAAATTATCACCAGTGACTCAAAAAAATGGCATTATCTCTGCAAGTTCTTCAAAAGTTTCTATAGTCTAATTTCATAATCTAATTTTACTTCACCCCAAGGCCTCTGAAAAATCTCAAGAAAATTCGTGTAACTCTATTACATATAACATTCATATAATTCATATAACACTATAACTTAATCTAACATCTCATGGTTGCTTTCAAACCAGGTATCTTGGAGCCAGACTGTCTCCTTGATAACACAATGTTGGAGGGGTCATGAGGCAACTAGTCTGTATTAGCCAAATACTCCCCAGAAATAACAAACTATATAATGTAGATGAAAGCATTGTGTGTGCTAGAAAACACTATAAAATGTTATGTTTATTATTAGCAATAAATTATGTTACTTATTAAATGTACCACTGACTCAAAATGGCATAAGATGTAATTATCCATAAGGTACAGCAAAGGCATAAAGCTAAAGAGACCTTATTCCCCAGAACAGCAACTTTGTAAGAATGTAGTTAATCGTTTGTTCCTTCACCTATACATTAGCATGCATCCCAGCCATGGGGTCTCTACTGTGTACTGTAACTCAGTTTGTATGACATGCTTCTTCCTCTCAATGCCTCAAAACTGTTGCCATTATCTCAGCAGCAGGTGTGGGAGGAGGGTGGGGTACTCCATAGCCACAATCATCCAGCTGCAGTACCAGAAGAACCGTTTCTAATCAAGTATGTAAATTCACTTTTATGACTTTAAAAAGATTCACAGTAAGAGTATTTGGATATTAAAACACTCTATTCTAAAGACATAATTATAATTGTACTGTTTGCTGTTGATAATATACCTCAAACAATGTATTGCCTGGTAAAAAATCCAGGCCTATTTTATACCAAATTCACAGAGCAGTTAATAAGTGCAATTAGTCCCTATGAGGATAGATCTGGGAGTGGGTTGTTGGGAAGATTTTGTTTCTTGCTGATTTCCCTAGCATGTTCTTATGTCTGAAGGGAATGCTTACCCTGATTTCACACCCCACTCTGGGGTCTCTCTTTAATGCCTAGGTCCTCAGTACTTCAACACCATCACAATTTTGGAAGTGACTGAGATCAATCTTAAAGGAAAAGCATTTTCTCCAATTGCACACAACTATCACTTAAACATATCATGTAAACAACTGTTATTTAGACATTTTAAGCCCTAGTTGGAAGTTGATGAAGGAGGAAAAATTTCCCTTGGAGCAATATACATTTCCTCTAGCTTTCTTGGAAAGCATTACCTTTTCTACCAAAGACAAGAAGATAATTATCTGGTAATCATCTTACCTCTATCCCCATATATACTGATATCTTTTATTCATCAAGTAATTTCAACTCTTTTAAATAGTGTAGAAAACCATTTAATTTTATATTTACTTTTATAAAAGTAATGTTTCACTGGGACATTTAATATGACTCTGATGGCTTAGGTCCGTGTTTCTGTCTTTCTGAAAATCATTAAAAAGAAATGAGAAAACAAAAATATAAGCTATGTTTTCAATAAAACTAGGACATAGTCTCCAAAATATTTTAAAATGGGTGCCAAAGACAGCAGAATTGGTCTCAAAGAAGAGACAAAGGGAGGAAGTAGAAAGCAGCTTAGGAGACAGACCCCAGTGGTGACAGGTTTCAAGAACTGTATGATGAAGCTTACTCTCAGAAAAAAATAATGCCACATGTTGGAGGAAGATGGTGAACAAACATTTTACTATAACTCAGAAGATGAAATAAACAATTACCTCTAGTGACAAAAACAAAAAAAATATGCAAAAAAATCTGAGTAGACATGATAAGACAATTAAGACAATTGGATTAAGTAGAATGTGGACTAGCAGAATCCAGGAAAGAATAAAGAAAAATAAAACCATCAGAGAAATGAAGATAAAATTTGAAAAAACACAAAACAAAGGCACTGTAAGAGAATAAACAGTAAGTAGTATGAAGATAAAGATATCAAAGCTGAACAAAATGTACTATAAATAGATTTAAAGGATTAGAGAAAAAATAGTGTAAAAAGAAACAGGAAAAGGAAGGATACCATATATATATATAATTGAAATTCCCAAAGAATGAAAACAAACTATTATCATAGATAGTTATGTACAACATCATTTTGAAAAAGACTCAGAATGAAATGAAATCACATTTGGAACGGCTATACCATATGCTAGGATAACTGAGCTGAAACAGTTAACACTCACTAACATATAGGCAAATACAAAATTTCAGTTCACTAATAAGGGGGAAAATCATGTAGTCCTGAATGATATTTTTCCCAAGTACTAGAAAATAATAAGGAAATACTAAAGATAATTAAGGAAAGGAAGAGTGAGCCAAAGATGTTTATAGTCGGCTAAGAACTATTTCAAGATGAAGTTAAAAACAAACTGTCCTATACCCACAAGAACTCTAGGAATACTGGTCTTATGAGCCTTTCTAGTGAATAAATCTATGTCAAAGTGAATTTCAGGCAACAAAACTAGGGAAACTAAACCAATAGTATTAGTGATTAATATTATACACGTTTAGCAATAACACTAAGGCACAACAAATGCAGGAAATTAAACTTATGAAACAAAATATAAGTGTAACAGGCTTTACAAATTTAAAAATGATAAAATTATCAATTAGCAACAGAAGAAAAGAGGGGGAATAAAGAATATATTCAGTTATTGCTTTTTCTTAAAAACTGAAAATAGAGAAAGACAAAGCTAAAAAGCTTTGCAGTAGAGGCATACATATGGTAAACTCCAAAACATAGTACTGACCCAAATTGGATAGTGATGAAAAGGGAGTGAATTAGAAAAAAATATATTAATTTTGTAAAAGAAAGGTGAAACACGTTTATTTGGGATAAAAAAAAATTGCCATCTGGAGGCACTGGTTCAGGTAGAAAACCCAAACAGTGTCTCAAAAAGGTGGTAGGGAGAGAAATAGGGATTTTATGGGAAGAAAAGAGGAAGATTATCTAAGAGGTAAAGGCAAAAAATTAATTAGTGTTAATTAACATGCTTAAATTATTCTTTGCTATACATAATTGGTTATTGATTCCACCTTACAGCAAAAAAGTCCATAACCATCAGTCCTCCTCCTCCAGATGACTTCTTCAACTGTCTGCTTAATGACTTCTAAAAGCAATTGTTGCCCTGTCTAATAAAAGTTTTTCACTGAGCTCAAATTAGGTAAAGGAGAGAAACACATTCATTTTATCATTTGTTCACAGTAAGGAAATAATACCCTTTAAAAATACCATTACTCATTACTGGCCCTCCCTGATGGTCCAGTGCGTTAAAGCACTGCATTAAGAAGTTAAGCCACTTCAGCACGAGTTCGATCCCGGCCCCAGAGGTGATCCACATGGCGCGGCAGGCCTCTCCTGACCCACCCGCTGCTCCCCTCAGCAGTGTGCTTCGTTATTCGGCCTGTTCTGCTCCCCACTCTGTCTCTTGTGAATCTTCTCGCCACCCCTGCACCTCTGGCCTGTACCCCATTCTGTATGCAAAAATAAATAAATCTTTAAAAAAAAATACTATTAATGGGCCCTCCCTGGTGGCGCATCGGGGTAAAGCACAGCACTGAGAAGCT
>NW_004567114.1:29183599-29268203 GCF_000260355.1 Condylura cristata | reverse complement strand
GCTCCCCTCAGCAGTGTACTTCGTCGATCTGCCTGTTCTGCTCCCCACTTTGTCTCTGGTGAATCCTCTCACCCTCCACATCTCTGACCTGTACCCCAGTTCTGTATGAATAAATAAATAAATCTTTAAAAAAAAATACCATTACTATATGAAATGAACAAAAATGTAGTAATTTATAATTCAAAATTATGAGCATTCCTAATATCAGAACTAATGTCAGCATTTTAGTTAGATTTTATTCTAAATAGATAATATGAAATGGCAGAATTAAGATCAATCATAATTATTATGTGAATTAATGTAACTGCCTAAATACATCAAATTTTTAAAAGAAATTTTTGGTGGCCTCCCTAGTAGCCTAGGAGTTAAGTCTCAGTGCTATCTAGGACATGAATTCGATCCCCAGCCAGGTTGCTAACCCACATATGGCACAGCAGACCTCTCTTGTCTCAGTGTATTTCAGTAAATCCACCTGTTGTGCTCCTCACTCTGTCTCTGGTGAATGCTCTCACCTGCACCTCTGGCCTACACCCCAGTTCCTCTACACACACAAAAACAGAATTTCAGATTGAATAAGTAAAACACAAGCCAATGTTTCATAAATTCAAATATGCACAATGTTCTGATTACTATAGCTTTGTAGTATAGTCTGCAGTCTGAACATGTATGTTTCCATTCTGTTTGGTCAGGATTGCTTTGGCAGTTCAGGGTCATACATCGCTTCATATAAATTTTAATTATGTTTGATCTAGTTCTTTGAAGAATGCCACTGAAACTGTGATAAGAATTGCACTGCATCTTTATATTGCTTTGGGTAAAATAACCATATTAACAGTATTAATTTTTCTAATCCATGAGCAGAGAATATCTATTTCTTTTTGTCTTTTATTTCTTTTAATAATGTGTTAGAGTTTTCATTGTTCTTTCACCTCCTTTATTAATTTTTTTCCTTGGCATATTTTTTAAAGGAGGCTGTTTTCTTGATTCATTTCTCTTCTAATTAATTGTTTGCATATAAGACTACAACTAATTTTTGTAAATTGATTTTGTAACCTGCCAATTTGTATAATGATTCATTATTCCTACTGGTTTTCCCATGGAATCGTTAGGATATTCAATGTATATTATCCTGTCATTGACAAACAATAATTTAATATTTTCTTTTCCAATTTGGATTACTTTATATATTTTCTTATTGAATTGCTTCAACTAGAACTTCCAATAGTATGATGAATGGTAGTGGTGAAAGTAGACATCCTTATTTTGTATATATCTTTGTGGAAAGCTTTCATTTTTGTTCACCCTTGAAATGATGTTAGCTATGGGTTTATCACATATGATAAAGGTCTTATAAGGTAGACAGTATATCTATAACCTCAATCCACAGTTTCTGGGCCCAAAAACCCTACTTTAAGGAAAAACGAGAAGAATATTAGTTTACATTTTAATTTCTTTTAATTTCATATATTAGTTTTTTATTGCTATAACAAACTGTCATAATTTGTTAGCTTAAAATAATATCTATGTATGGGTGAATTGGTGGTGGGAAGTCCATGAGGATTACAACCAAGATGAAAAAAAAATACACAAAATAAAAAATTATGCAAAAAAATAAATATTTTTAAAGATTAATAATAATACCCATCCATTAGTTCACATTTGTGTTGCTTAATAATTTCTTGCACACATGAAGATAGGAACTAAAGAGATTATTTGAATGTTGTCAACATTATTTACAAACTACTCCTTTACTTCCTTCCATATAAAGAACCTAATATGAAAGAGATTTGTTTTATTGATGTTAGTAACAGTAATGACAATGTTAAGTTTTTTTCAAATCTAAAATTGTTGATATGGAATACACACACATATCTAATTATATATACTTTCATACTTGAATTTAAAAGAAATCATAAATTTTTCACATTTTAAGAAATAGACATGTGATATATTTGTTCTTGTACACATAAAAAGGTGAAACTCCCAAAAGATTCCCATCTCTTTTCTTTAAATGCAATTTCTTTTGTAAGCTCCAAACCAACACTCCTACCCATTTGCTAAAATATCCACTGAGAAAAAATGACCTGTTAAAGAAGTCGGTTCCCATTCTTTTCATTTGAAATCTAAAAACCAGTAAACTTGAAACGCTGATCCTAAAATATTACTGTGCTTCATACCAAATCTATTTTGTCTAATTTAAAACTCCTGGGGTTTTATATTAATATGAAGGTATTCATTACTTTGGTAACTATATTTATTATTACACTAGACCAAGATTTTAAGTTGCTACTTTCATGATTCTAAATTATCAAAATTAATGTCAAAACTATTACTAGTTCCAGGATATAACATATTTCATAAGAAAACTGACCTGCACTCCAAATAACCTCCAAAAAAACAGCAAATATGGTAGGGAGGAGAAAGCAATTTAGAGACCATTCCATATTAAATGCTCAGTATTGATCTGACTGGATCCTAACTTGTGAAAGAAAACTATTGAAGAAATTTGTGGCAATTAAAGATATTTTTTACTGAGGTAAGAATAGTTTATGGCATGATAAAGGTTTTATGTATACAGCATTATAATTTGATATCTATATACCTATCTATATATATTTTATTTTGATCTCCACCAAAAGTCTTATTTCCATCCTCTAACATTCAGGTGAAAGGACTTTTACTATGGTATAATTTAGGTTATATGAGGGAATTTATGTTAATTAACTGGATATAATAATGCTATACTGGTTAACATGAAAGAATATCAATACTTTAGGAAATACTGCTAATACTTATGGGTAAAACCTCACTATGTATAAAATTGTACTTCACATGAAGGGGGATTGTGTGCATAAATAGAGATATATATGTGCATAGGTAGAAAGATTGTGTGCATATATAAAGAATGTGGCAAAATGTAGATCTTGTTGAATCTGGTTATACAATCCAGGGTTTTCTTTCTTTCAGTGCTTCAAAATTTCCCAAACAAGAAATTGACATAAAATTCCTTTTAAGAAAGGTGGGGGTTTTTGTTTGTTTAAGATTTATTTATTTTTGCATACAGAACTTGGGTACAAGCCAGAGGTGCAAGGGTGATGGGTATTCACCAGAGACAGAGTGGGGAACAGAACGGGAAGATTGGCTGAAATACACTGCTGAGGGGAGCAGCAGGCAGGTCAGGACAGGTCTGCTGTACCATGTGGATCACCTCCCTGGCCGGGGATCCAATTCCTGCCAAAGCGGCTGTGGCTAGCTTTGAGATGCAGCACATCAACTGTTGTGCCACCAGGGAGGGCCGAGAAGAAAGGTTTTTTTACATTGCCTGTGTGGCACCACACACTTTCAATTGAAATGGTCCTTGGCACTAGAGGTAAGTATAGGGATGCAGTGTTCACTTCTGATGCTTAACTCTGGAACTGTATTTAAATTAGAAGATGAAATGCTCTAATCTTACTCTAAAATACACCAAAAGTCTTGAGGTTGGATTTATTTTCTCCTAGAGAGGAAATATTAAAATGAAAGTTTATGACTTTCTTTAATTAGTACTTTTTTGTGCTTAGATAAATATTTCCCCAGAGGATAAATGTGCATATGGAAAACATAAATACATCTCTTCATTATTTCAATGTTCCAAAAGCTAAACACAGCACTCACAAAGAATTTAAATAGCTTGTGCATTTTTTTACATACATCATATCTCCCCTCCTATATTTTTTCTGCCTACTCTAATTCCAGAAAGTCTCTTAAATGATCATGTTCCAGTGAAGGCCACAGGTTCTAAGAGAGAATGCAAGTTTCATGAAATCACTTCACACAGTACTTTGCTTTGAACAAAGCCTTCATATGAACCAGCTGTGGTGATAGATGAATTCTCTGGGGGATACTTTTTCTAGAATTTAGGTGACATGGAATGTTGTCTAGTGTTCAACAAGCAGAAAACAATCCCAAATTCTTATTTGGAACGCAGATAAAGCAGATGTGACAAACACACACACACATAGTGGGGATCTGTATTTCAAAGAAACTCAATAGACAAAAAAAGTATATTCATGAGATACATTTTGCCTATAGAAATTTTAAAAATGTGAGCATGAGGGGAAAAAATGAGAACTTCTCCATTGTTAAGAGCGAGCTTGGCGCTAGCAGAAAGCAAGATGACATAGCATGATGTGACAAACCATTAACCAGCTCACTTTATCTCATGAGAAAAACTTTTAAAAAGAATGATTTTCTTTAGTTTCCACAATAATCTACATAGCACTCAAAATAGTGTAAATGTCAGAATATCAGTCCCCAGAAAATTTTAATTTTAAGTATTAAAATGTTTTTGCTCTTAAGAGTCAGTATTATTTCTTAAATCCTCCTGGTCTCCCCCTCAGGCCAATGGCAGAGAGTGGCGAGTGGCATCGCATTCTTTCAGCAATTAGTCAAAAACTCCAATTACACACTTGTTAAGTTTCTGTTTAATTATGGCCCCAAAGGGTAATTTCTTGTTTGGTCTACAAATAGTATCTAAATATCGCAGAAATAAGTGCTATCACTGAGAAATGCTAATGAGAATGCAGGTAGCATTTTGCAAGTTAGATTTTATTATGGACATCTACTGCACTTGAAGTGTAGTCAGAATTAATTGATGCGCATCATCTGACCATTTCCATGACACATGGTCTTGTTAGCACAGCACAGTGAGATGAAGGAATTTTTCACATGCTTCTCATTCTTTAGCAAGTATAGCTTAGGTGTGAAAGGAATTTTCCTTGCACCTAGCCTAGCTGTTCTCTCACTCTGCTCTGTCCAAGTATTGGTGAATTTAATATCATATTGAACATTCTTTAAGTTCACTCTTGGCCTTGAATAGACCCAAAAAAACTCTCTCCACTAGTAGAAGATCCCAGGTTAGCATGGCAAATCTTTCATATGGGGGGATAAAACTGATGACTCATAGTGAAAGATGAGGGTAAAAAGTTGTAGAGTTCAGGTATATTTAGAAACTGAAGTCAAATCCAAATCTTTGAAGTGTTATACCAATATTTTGCCTATTTATCTGTCTCTGTGTTCCCCAGCAAAGGAAAAAAGGTATAGCTCAGACAAGACCACTTTTTGGAAGCTATGGACATTGTGAGCACAACAGTCATCATCAGCATAGTATAAAATTAGCTTTTCAATAACCAGGGTCAAGGGAAAGTCTTGAGCTGAGTACTTCTTGTCATCCTTCAGATGAAAATACAATCAGCATGCAATTCATAGAATCCTGCTCTTTCTTCAGAAACTATGTTGAGAACTTTCATATCTACTACTGCATGTTCATGATGATTCTGAGAGGTAACTATAATTACCCTTTTCTGAAGATAAAAAGAAAACAACATGATTGAGAAACATGACACAAGTCACAATTTGATAAGTGGTGGGAGAACAGGAGCCCAAACTCAGCCTATGACCATTCTAGGTCCATACACTGCTGAGCACAACTTGATGAATAACAAATCATTTTAAAGTAGAACTAGAAATGAAATAGGATCCAAAATGTTTGACTCTTATAACCAGAGAAAGTTTGGGGGCAACTCATAAACTTTCAGTGGTTCCCATGTCATTCTAAGAACCCTGGAACTCAGCAATCCAGATGATTTTACTGATACCTGTGGGAAATTAAAATGGCTTCAAGTTGTTTCTGAAAGTTGCTTTCAGTAGAACCATTGATTTAGTTGTCAGAACCTGACGTGACTGACCTACTATATCTGTCAAGAGTTTGTTGTTCTCTATTTCAGGGGTGAAGACAGTCAAGTCAGGTTGCCTACACTGTAGTTTTATGATGGTCACTGCTATATGCTTTCAGGACAGAGATATATGAAAGATGACTTCTCTCAAGATGATCAGAGGAAGGGGAAAAAAAAGGTTCTTTAGAAACCTCCATGTCATATCTTCTGGAATTAAGGGCAGTGGAAAGGGGAGACTGTGCTGAAAAACCAGATATGAATGCCAAAGAACTGAAAATAGAAATCTTTGTGGCTAACTGAATCTGTTTTCAATTTTCAGGAGCAACAAACCTGACCTTCATTTCCTTTATAGGAAATTTATAGTTTATTCCTATTTATATTTATTTTTTAATGTAAACAATATTATACTTTATTCTATATAAGTACTCTATAAATATGATATAGTATTTTAAAAGATGTATTAATTAATGCATACAGAACTGGGGTACAGGGGTGGTGAGAGGATTCACCAGAGGCAGAGTGGGGAGCAGAACAGGCAGAGCAGCAAAGTACACTGCTGAGTGGCGCAGCAGGTGGGTCAGGAGAGGTCTGCAGCACCATGTGGATCACCTCTGGGGCAGGGATGGAACTCATGCTGAAGTGGCGTTAGCCTCTTAGTGCTGTGCTTTAAGCTGCTGCGCCACCAGGGAGGGCCCTGATATAATATTTAAATAGAAATTTACAATATTGACAATAAGTCTTTTGGATAAAACTGAAAGGTTTTGAATCTGGCTAATGGGAAGAAGCAAACGCTGGGGTAACTCATGGTTACCCAAAAATTAAAAAGCTTTCATAATATGGTTATGAGAACACATTTTCTTTCTAAAATGATCTAGGTATAGCTGTATTTAAAAGAAAGTAAAGATTCCATCTTTTTCGAAGGTATGTATTTTTCTCACCAAAACCATTAAGTATTTTTTGGCATGAAATATTACTCTATCAGCTGAGTAACTTGAACAAAAATCTTCCCCGTTGCTTTAGGAAGTATAGATTAATCCTACAAAGCTTACTACAGTAACAATATAACAAATACTTGCTGGTTGATTAATCTCAGAGAGACAAATGCTATAGCTGAAGACGTGGAGGGCTCTAGGCAACAGAAAAGAAATCGGGAATAGAAAGTCATGGGACTATTTACAATGAATAAATGATAGAAGCAAAGAGAGGATGGTCAGTGTCCAACAGAAGCTGTCACACACTACAGGGTCACTTTATAATCTTAATATTAAGCCTCACAGGGGATACTTCATAAATACCTAGTGGTGCTATCAACAAGTAAAACCATGATGAAATCAAGTTATGTCAGGAGTTTTCCCCCAGGTAATTAGATTTTTCAAGGAAAATTACTTAACTCATTTAATGTAACTAAGACAATTAGAACAGGATTCCACTGTGTTTGTTTTCTCATTTGTGATAATGCTTCCACAAGATAGAAACTATACTTTATCAAGTATGTGTTCAACGATGAGGCATCTAAAAATTTTAATTTAAAATTTAACCCATGGCAAGTCCTCTCCCAATTTGTCACTTGCTTTCTTCCCAGAGTGTTTATGAGAAATAATGACTAATACAATATAAATTCCAGATATCAAAGACATTGCTCAGGAGGTTAGTATCTGAGGTTAGTATCATTTCTAGAATGGATCACCAAATGCTATTTACTCAGGGAGAGGTCAATCACAGGGAAAGTTCACATTATACTTGTGTTCTTCCATGGTCATTAGAGGTCTACATTGGAAAACACAGATTTTAAACAGCCAGTCAAAAAACATAATGCCACTGAAATAATAATGATCAGCTATTCTCTAGACATCCTGGGGAAGTATGGACCAAAACTTGTATCCTGCAAAGTCTTTGAAAGAACCATAAATACTTGAGAAAGAGAGAGGGGATGAGCTGTGTTATCCCATCAATTACTTGCCAGCTTTATATTTATGTGTTAAACAAATATTTGTTCCTCCATCTCTAAGTACACCCAGAAGAGTGACTTGCAAGTAGTTTCAGGTGACTTTAGGAAAGGTTTAAGATTTATCAATATGAGGAAAGCAAGCAAAAGAGACTTGCATTAACTACCTTTATGTGCTTTCTGCAGCTTTCCAGATGACTGGGATATTAATATCCTATTAACTTTGCATAATAGTTAAGTGTTCAAGAGGAGAGAAGTACAGGGTGGCACCCAAGGCCAACAGGGAAGTCAGTCTGAAGCCTGAAGGGGCTCTTGAAGGGTACCTGCAGGAGCAGAACCCCTGTTGGGTTAATCCACTAACCAAATGTCAAGCTAATTTATATTCAGATCAGGAGACAGATCAGGAGACATCATGGTATAAAGACAAATAAATTAATGGTGCAAAAATACCATTTTTAAAGACCACACTACCCTCAAGTGACTTAAAGGGTCGTGTTAAAACAGTACCTTTCCAAATTTTCCACCAAAATGTTTTTGATGGAAAACGACTACTAAGTAAATAATTTGGTGATAAACCCAAAGAGATATGAGCAACTGTGAGTTGGTGGGGAATTCACCTAGCATGGACAAGTGCAAAATATATTTGAATTTGTATGTTTTGTCTATAATAAGCCAGGTCTTGAAGTAAAACTATGATTATTTGCAGATGACATGATAATGCACAAAGAAACACCTAATAAAATAAACTCACTGACCAAATCATTTCAGTAAAGTAGCAGGTTAAAAAAATCAATAATCAAAAATCAGTTATCTCTCTATACGCAAATGACAAAGAGGAAGAAATCAATAAAGTAATTCCATTTACAGCTGCATCAAAAAAGAATTAAATACCTAGGAGTAGACTTAACAATGGAGGTGCAGGACTTACTCGATGAAAACTGTAAGACATTGGGGCCTTCCTGGTGGTGCAACAGGTTAAAGTGCAGCACTACTAAGTTAGCCAGGGCAGCCTTAGCATGAGTTCGATCCCTGGCCAGGGAGCCTGCTCCCCTCAGCAGTGTACTTTGTCGACCTGCCTGTCCACTCCCCACTATGTCTCTAGTGAAACCTCCACCACCCCTGCACCCCTGCCTATACCCCAGTTCATCTAAATAAATAAATCTTAAAATTGTTTAAGACATTGTTAAAAGAAGTAGAAGACAAAAATTGAAGAATTACCCTTGTTAAAATGGCCATTTTATACAAAGCAATATACTGATTCAATGCATTCCCTATCAAAATTTCAATGACAGTATTCAAAGAAATGGAACGCACTTACTGAAAATCACATGTAACCACAAAAAAACCTTGAATAACCAAAGCAATCCTAACAAGTGAAAGAATGGTGATATCACACTCCTAGACCTAAACTGTACTTCAAATCCATAATAACCAAAACAGTATGATTCTAGAATAAAAACACAGAACTGGAATAGAATTGGGAGCCCAGAAATAACCCACACCTATGTGGCCTATTCGTCCATAGAATCCAAGAGGATACACTGGAGAAAGTAATAACTGCAGAATCACATACAAAAGAAGGAAGCTGAACCACTCTCTCATCCACACACAAAATTAATTCAAAATGGAAAAAAGAGACATCACATGTTCATAAAAAGGGTAAGGCAATTGATACATTGTGTTTCTTTTGCAATTTGTCATTTGTGGAACTAACAAAAATAAGGTAGCCCTTGGTCAAAAGTGAGCTCTTTCAAAAATTAATAATGGCTGCTATTTGGGAATATGTATACATATGATTTTGAACTCTTGCACCAATACCACAAATCTTTTAAGATTCTAACTTCAAAAACAAGGAAACTGATACTCAAATACATGGATTAACTTAACTAAGATCACAAAACTACACAAAAATTGATTTTTAACAAATAAAGGATTTTTCAGGAAAGCACAGCCTAAGCTTAGATGTCATTGTCCTTGTCTCTAATTTAATGCACTCACCCATGTGTGTTTGTGTATAACAAGAGCAGCATAGTTCATTGAAAATAGCATGAGCTTTGGAATCAAACAGACATGAATTTAAATCCAACATGCAGGGTTTACTGTCTGCATGTCAGTGTATTTAACTGTAAAATAGATTCACCTGCCCATTGAGTTATTGACAGCAGAGACTTCCAGATCAAATTTTGTTATTCCTCTCAGAAGTCAATCTATAGGAAAGGCAGTTTGTACAACATCTCCACTTAACTTTTACTTCATTAATTTTGTCATCCCAATTTCCTCATTTTAAAAAATCGTGGATCTTTTTACAAATCCCTTTACAATCTTTCTGAGGAAGCATAATCCTGAGCACATTATGTGAAAAATTGAATGATTCAATTTTTGGATGATTCAATAAATTGAATAATTCAATAAATGATCCCATACAATGTAATATCAAGTCATTGAACACCTGAAACCAAACATTTCCTCATCACCTAAATCATATCTGTGGGAAATATTAAACTCAAGATTTCATCAAGTCCTAAACAATTCTGTATGCATCAAAGCACTGAAGCTTTGTTTCTAAACATTTCTTTGTCTTATATTTTTTTTTGTAATGAGTCAGTACAATATAAAATTAATAAGGGGGAAAAAATCAAGATGTGTTTTTGTTTCATTGAAAAAAAAGCAAAAGCGGCCCTCCCTGGTGACATAACAGGTTGAAGCACAGCATTGCAAAGCTAGCCACAGCCACTGCAGCACAAGTTCAATCCCTGGCCAGGGAGGTGACCCACATGGTAGACCTCTCCTGTGTCGCTCTCTGCTCCCTTCAGCAGTGTACTCCATCGATCTGCCTGTTCTGCTCCCCACTCTGTCTCTGGTGAATCCTCTCACCCTCTGCACCTCTGGCCTGTATCCCAGTTCTGTATGCATAAATAAATAAATCTTTAAAAAGAAAAAGGAAAATTAAAAAAGGCAGAAGAAACTTGAAAATTTTTAAAAGAAAAAAAAAAAAAACCAGAAGACTCATTTGGCTACATTAATAAACAAGGTGTATTTTTTTAAATATATATTCTTAAATTATACAAATCTGACATAAGTACAAATCAGCTTATAAATCTGGGGCTATGATCTCTTCATGGATAAATACATGCTTACTACTCAGATGTCTGGAAATTTTCTAAAATCCATAACCTCAACAAGCACCTGAAAAAAAGAAAACCACAGTCAAACACAGTAACTCCAACCATCAGAGACCAAAGAAGGCAGTGGTAAGGGCCCAGGTTTTGATCTGAACTGACCTGGAGTCTAAATATTGATTCTGTTGTTGACTAACCATGCAGCTAATATTACTATGTTATGTATTATTAGACTGATTTATGACCTCTGGTGAACCCAAATGAGACATCATAGTGCCAAGATTCCTAATGTTTCAGGCACAGCTTAGGAGTATCTCACTCTCCCTTCTCTCCAGCCCTAGTTCTCTCCTGGCATCAGCCAAGGGAACAGGGCCAGACTCCCGGGAAGGGTCAAGCCCATGTCTGTTTCCCATCACTTCACTTGCCACCCCTCCCTTCTCCATGTTTTCATTACCCATCATCATTCATCTCTGACTCTTACCTTTCACCTTGGGCTTGGAAATAGTTCTCTTGTAGTCTCTCTTTTGCCATTTCATGTGTAAGTTAAAGCTCAACATGTAATTTAAACATTAAAATTAAAGAGTTGAATGTTTATAAAATTGGGCTTACTATGCCAGTGACATCAAGAGCCTGGTAAGTATCCAGAAGTTTTCTTGAGAATATCTTCAAAACCACATAATGAGGAAAGCTTGGGCTTGGAAACCAGACAAGTCTACATTCTACTCTCAATTCTCTTGCTACTAGTGCATCCTTGGGAAAACTGTACAGCCGAGACTCCTTTTCCTTTAAATGTCAAAGTGAAAATCAGATGAGTTAATTTATCTAGCACATTTAGCTCATGCCTATATGGCAAGTGTTCAAGAAATGTTCACTGGGAAGCCTGTTATCTCCCTCATCCTGTTTCTTGCACCTAGCATTTCTTTTGCCACAAGGATTCAAGACCAATTTTTTAATATTTTATTTTCTGTAGAGTAAGAAAACTTTGTATTGATTTTTATGTACCTTTGTAAAGCTTTACCCATATTATGCACTATTGTGGGCTGGCTAGAAACTTTGACATTATGGAGAATAGAGAGGAATATATTCCAGGTTGAAAATTTAACTTCACAATCTATAAGTCACAATCTGTTTGCAGGGAATTAGAGAAGTCAAACTTCAGTGGAAACAGACTCACTAGCCCCTTCTGAAAATCAGCTGGGTTTCCACGGCGCGCCAGACCTCTCCTGACCCGCCTGCTGCTCCCCTTGGCAGTGTACTCCATCATCTGCCTGTTCTGCTCCCGGCTCTGTCTCTAGTGAATCCTCTCACTGCCCCTGCACCTCTGTCCTGTATCCCAATTCTGTATGCATAAATAAATAAACCTTTTCTAAAAAAAATTGGCTGGGTTCACATCCAGATCTGTATCACAGGTCTGGAGAAGGAACTGGAAGGAGATACAAAGGCTGGAATGAGAAAAAAATGAAACTCGCCTGGGTGACTCCTAAGAGATAAAATGAATCTTGGTTCTGTCATCAGATCAAGCAAACAAGTAAGCAGGTCACGAAAAAATCAAAAGTTTACATAACTGTGTAGAAACAATACACTGAGGTTTTCTCAGTGCAGACACTCAAGACCAAATTGGCGCCTTGGATTTTCAACAAGTCTCTTAAGTGGACATGGAAGAGCACGTTGTTAGCAGGTTCTAGAGAAGAATCGTCAGTTAATGGTCACCTACTCACCAAATACATCTAAATTTTCAAGGCATGAAATCTGAATTTTAAAATTTCCCCTTTGTAGATTCTACCCTCTTCTCATCATTCCTGTTTATGCTTCCCTCTTTCCTATAGACCAAGAAATCTAGTGTTTTCTAGTGAGTAGGTGAGATAAAAGAAAGTAAGAAGAGAAGGAGTGATAATATTTTTTCATTGCAAATTATCTGGGAAGAGGCTATGTGGGTATCCATTGGCCAATGCAAGCTGTCTTTGTTCCCACTTATAAAAGTGAATTGTCTGTAACTGAAATCCTTGGGTGATATCATCAAAGAGAAACTGGTAACCTACGTATTATATATGAAATTAGATTCCTTACATAAAGTATACTTGTAACTCCATAAAGTATCACATAAGAAACGATGGTGGAAATCATTGACTAGGGATGTTTCCTGTCATGATAGAGAATCTACAAATTCAAATATAGGCAAATTTTGATAATGTCAAATGAAGCAGACAATATGAAAGGCTAAGGAAATAATAAAATAGTTCAGTCTAAAAACTTACTGACTTACATGCTTTAAATCTGAGTCAGAATTTCCTGGACAGTGCTGTATTATTGAGTACTGTTCTTTTCTATTTTCTCTCCTCTGTCAATGTAAAGTAATCAGAAAGAAATTCCATAATTTGCTCTTTCAAGTAGATTCCAGAATCAGAAAAATGATGGCAGTTTGGATGTTTGGATAATGGTCTTTTCTCTGCAGGTGCATAGACCCAATGCTGTCTTTTGTCCTAACACTGCTCTTTCCTCTGTTTACCACTTACTCGTTCATCAAGCATTATTGCCATGCTGGAACCATCATGAACAAAGCAGTGAGACAAGCTCTCTAAGTCAGAGAGTTACACATAGTCCTAGCTTCAGATGATGAATTTTCATGACTCACAAATCTGTCAGCCCTGCGTTTTCAGGACTGGCTCCCCACTCGCTGAGATTCTTTTCACAGTTCCAAATGACTAGCAGCAGCTCCAAGAGCTACCTCCTTCACCATTCACTTCTAGGTAGAGAAGATCCATTTCTCTATAATTCAAATAAAGGACCTTTAATTGAGGATTTTTTTAGCCCCATATCATGGCCGATACACCAGCTTCTAACCAGTCACTGTGACAGGGATAGAGGATTCATGATCGGCTTATGCTAATCACAGCTCACCCTTATAATCACTGCAGAACCCACTGCAAAATACAGCCAGAACTCATTGTATAATGCTGAGAAGTGCAGGACATGTTTAAGAAACAGAAGAAGGTGTGGAATTAATGCTGGAAGGGAAGAACAATGTGTGTCCACTATACTCCCTGTCCTCCTAGAATAGCTTATCTAGAATTGTCAGAACCCTGAACCAATTTCAGTGCAGGCACGAATCATTTCTGGTACAGGAGAGATAATAAATGTATATCCCTGGGAATCTTCCCATACAGCATAGGATACAGGCTGATTATTCTGTTAAAACTACCACTGAGCAACCACCAGATGCTCAAAACTGCTGGTCACTGGCAGTAATTTAGAGGTGAACCCTTTCATATCTAATTAGCCTGTACTTTGACTCATGCAGTGCTAAGAGTTCACCTGTACTACTAAAGTTCAATGTTTCAGATAAATTTGACATAGCTAATGAATATTAGTGTGTCTCCAAGGGTGTTGGTTTTCCTGGTAAATCATGATTTAATTTTCCTTATTAACCATCAAGAGTTGTTTAGGGAAAACTGCAAATAGTTGGCTCCATTCAAACCTCACATTAGAAATACCTCTCCAACTTGTTCACAACCTTGAATATTGGATTTAATTCTAGCCTTAAATGTTACACCTCATCATCAATCTAATGTGCTAAGCAGTGGTTCTTAATCTCGGCTGCATAATGGAATCACTTGGGGAGCTTGAGAACAAGTCTCTGCCTAGGCTTCAATCCTAATTGGTCCAGGGTGCAGCCAAAGTTGAGAACTGCTCTAAATAGAACCTTGTAAGAGATGAAGATCATCCTCCTAGGGGATGTGCCCAATTTGCACATGAAACTACCTTAAATGCTGTCACCAAACAGTTAATAGACAGTTAAAATTGATTGAGGATTAAATCAGATTTAGCACTGGGAGATATATTCTCTAGATCAGCAGCATGCCACTTCCTGGGCACACCTTTGCCACCACCACAGACCATCCCACCTCTCTACTGCCACCATCTGGTGAGAGCCATCAACTTCCTCTGCCAGGGCCACTTCAATAGGCTCCCAATTCTCTCTTCCCTGCTGCCACACAGCAGCCAGAGGAAGCTTCTTAAAATATAGATTAGAAAATGTCACTTCCTTCCTCAGAAACCTTCAAAGGCTATAAAATATACAAGCGCTCCAGGCCATTGTCTGCTCTCCCCCTCTCAACAACACGTAGGCCACACTTTCATTTCCTCCACATCTTTTCCATCTCAGGGTCCCTGTTTGTGATGTTCCCTCTACCTAGAATGTTCTATATGCACATCCTTGATCCCTTCCTAGTACACACATAAACATTTTTTTGTTTTGTTCACTTGTTTTTTTATCACTCAGGTGCCAGCTTAGATGTCACTTCCTCAAGGTAGCTGTCCCCAAACCTTAATCTAAAGTGAGTCCCCTGTTTTAACACTCTCTTGATGACCAATTTTATATGTTCCTAGTGTGGGGTTATAATTAAAGTATGTGCCTTCCTACATACTTTATAAGCTCCCTCACGGATAAGAAAAAGCAAGATTAAATAAGAATTTAAAAAGGTTAGAATTGAATCCAGATTATAAGCTCCCTGAAGGCAGGGAAGGGAAGATTGTTTTGCTCACCTGTATGTACGCAAAAACAAGCCTTGGCCCAACCCATAAAAGATGCTCGATCCATATTCACTATAAATGAATGGCAGGTATTTTCTTCTTTATTTATTTGAGGGATATTGTAAGAAATAGGTTATGAAGTGTGTAGCCATACTTACTCAAGATGATGCTTAGAACCCTGTTCATTATATTCTGTGTTCTCTTTAGAAAGAAACAGGAGAGTTGCTCACAGTCTGTTTTACGACAGTTGTTTCTTTTGAAAAGCCAGTTGGTATTTTGCTTCCAAAACTATAAATCATTTGATTTGATTCTATAATGATTCCATAAGTCTTTAACTAGGCTTCCTCTTTGTCTTGACTGATAAAAAGCTCAGAGCTAAATTTGGGATGTTCCCCAGCCCTCCCATGGCCAGCCCTGGGACATACTTTCAGGTTATAGATATATATATCTTTTAAGAACAAGAAAATAAAGATGCAATAATGTTTATCAGAGAAATTAGGAAATTTAAGAAGGATTTCGCTGGATTTTTAAATAAGTCTTCTAACCCTGCTTCTTTTTTTTTCTCTCTCTCTCACTCTTTCTCTCTCTGTGTGTATATATGTATATATTACTCCTCCTCTTGTCTTTGCATGCTTGCTTCTAAGGATTTGTACTCACTTATACATTCCATCTTAAGGTAAAAGTATCCAGGATCCCGGTTAGTGTCATACAAAGAGCCAGGCAGTAGATACTGGTGCATTGTTAACCGTGAACATCTTCACTTGCCTGCCAGAGTCAATTCTTCATCCCCATCTACTAAAAGTACTCTCAGCAAGTATTTACTTCAAAATTATGTGCATTTTAGACTGTATTTTAAATCATCTGTTCATTGTTTTCTTTCACTGATTTAGATCAAAGCCCCCATCTTCCCTTTCTGTTCTCCTCTAACCTTTCTATTTTTAGGTGGGCTAGCATGTATTTGTGCATAAAACAACTCCCTTCTTAATCCTCCTGATATCATATACAAACAACCACAGGTGTCTCTCCACCCTTACCCATGATTTTGCTTTCTGCATTTCAGGTAATGGCAGTCAACTACAATCTGAAAATATTACATCCAATAAGACATTTTAAAAGAGATACATAAAATAAATTCATGTAGCTGTTATTACAGTTATTTTAACTATTGTGCTTTATTAGTCGCTATTGTTGTTAATCTCTTGCTGGGCCTAACTTACAAATTATATTTAATGCTTCTTGCCTGGGGTGTCATGTTTGAAAGTAGAGGCCCTGTAGCTCCCGTCCCACCCCACCCCACAATGCCCCTGAGCAGCATGGTGGGAGACCGTAGAGCCAGTCCCTCGTAGAGGTTGGGGTCAAGGACTTGCACCACTTGTCCCTAGGCCTTGAAATTGGCAACCTCAATGGCTGCCTTATGTCGCACAAGCCTGAGTCAGAGTATTCTTAACTGTCAGTGTTGGGAAATGGCCATCGCTGTCTGTCTTGGAATTTGCCCAAGCCGTGAGTCCAATAGCTTTCTTTGTCTTCTGGGATTGATCAGCTTCAGTTCAACAATTGTGTCCCCTGGCATCCACACCAGAGAGTTTCACAGGACCTCCCACTGTGAAAGCCTCACATTTCCATGAACTGCCCCCCTGCCTGTCAGATGCTCCTGAGATCCCTTAAGAGAGTTATCAGTTTGACATGAGCCCCTTTAAAATGTATATCCTCCATGGTGGTGAGGAAGGGGAGCTACTTAGACTATCCATTCAGTCAACAAATACCTGTTTACTGACTACCACTTACATTCAAACACTGTGGGATCCTTAAAGCTTGTCATTGCCTATAAGGAGTTCTTGGTGTAGCCAGTTATTTAATCATATGTAGAACCTCAGTATTGGTGTGAGGGAGAGAAAAGAAGGCAGATTTTGATAAAGAAGAAGAGGAAAGCAGATAGCAATTACTAGGCCAGACAGAAATAAGGGGCGTTCACCCAGAGAAGATAAACCTACCTGACTTCCACCTGAATCCCTACCCGCACTGGCCCAGATGGTGGACAGACAGACAGAGTTCAGGAACAGAAGGAACTTCCACATGTCCAGAAGCATACTTTTATAAATTAGGTCACAGAGCTTCACAAAGGCACTCAGAAATTACAACACAGAAGAAAGCACTTTGGCTTTTATGCTCCAAACTGCTAGGTCAAATCTACTGAAATATTGAAATAAATGACTGAGAAAATCAGTCCTTTTCATGCTTTCATTTGCCCAAATTGTTTGACTGCCTCCCTTTACTTATGCGCTCACATTTTGAAGTCAATTTTCCCTTAGTGATGACCCAAGGGAGTGAGACAAAATTTTCCAGGACTCAAAATTACTTGTTTATAATCTCATCTGTTTTATGGTCCTCTTTTTTGGCCACAGGCCTTCATTGCCTCAAATCCCCACTGAGGAAACTGGCAGTTTTCTCAGGAGGTTTCCCCATGGCTCATGCTTTGGCTCTTTGCGGGACTCATATTGTGATTAACCCCTTACCCTCTTAATTTCTGAAGACCAGTAAAGGGGGAACTAAGAGTGAATACTCCATTAGTTTCCAGACCCCATTCCTTTCTGCAATTTCCTACGTGGAATATACTTCCCCTTCCAAATATATCTGCCACCAGCTCAGGCGCTCCAAGCCACATTTAAGGGAAGGGTGAGCACTTTGTCACCTAACATGCGGCTTGCAGGCCAGTAATAAGGACCCAACCCAAACTCCCCATTTTCATGATTCAAATGTCCCTCTTGAAGGCAGCAAGGAATGATAACAGCCCCACTCTCCCCCGTCTCATATTCAACTGAAGGGCTGTTGCTCCAAAAGTTGCTTTCTCTCCCTCTACCTATAGGAGCCACACACACGGTCTTGACCACATGTCCACATGGCTTTCCCTGGCACAATCTTATTTTGCTTCTGACCAATTAGTGATGACTCCAGAGGGTCATAACCTTAATTCTAACAGAGTCTTTAACCTTCAGGTATAGCAAAAATTGCAGTTCCAACTATCCCTGGTGTCCTTGACAGTGTGGTAGTTGGTGCTGTTGAGTACCTATAGGCTTCAAAAGAAAGTCATAAACCTAGACTCCTAAAAGAGTTCAACAAAAAACCCCTTGACCTACAAATCAAATACATGTATTGTAAATGTTAGCAGGATACAAGGGTATTAAATGGTAAAAAATTATTAACTTTCCCTTGACTTTATTTCCTCACTACCTCACCTGCCTTCTGCTGAAAGTGTCTTCAGCTCTGCAGTTTCCATCCCCTTCAAAGCCCAAAGCAGAGCACCAGTCAAGCTCTGGGATTTTTTTTTACATAGGCAGAAAAGGAACTACAGCATTTATAGAAGATATACTGGTGAAGGAAAAGGGCACAATTTCAGGGCTGTTGCAGGCTATAAAAAAGGCTGAGAAGTTGATTTGAAGCAGTGCTGTAATTTATGGTTTGAATCCACCTTTGATGTCCTTATCTTCACTTAAGGTCAGAATGGCTAATAAGGACTTGTGGTTGTTCGTGTTGTTTGTCCTTGAACGTGAAACTAACTACATGAAGGCCATCTTACACGGCTCCCCACTTATATTTGTTGCTGTTTTTGAAATCTTTTAAAATGCAGACCCTCTATCAGAGTAATTGTACCTGATCCATTTACCCACTTAACCCCAGCTGCCAAGCATGAGCATGCTCTCTTGAAGCCATGAGGGACAATGTATCCACAGTCCCTGAGGGTAGCAAGCATTCAAGTGAGCCCCTCCCCTGGGCTGGGTATTACCTCCGTCCACAGGACTGGCCAGCCATCTACTTCATGTTGCTAATAAGCATCCTCAAAATTATATTTTGATTTTCAGGTGGTTTAAGGAAAACAATTGGGAAAAAAAAATACATGAACAAGGACATAAAGGTGGTAGATGTAATCTTCATACCCTGACAATATACTTAAAATTGATGGTCTTGCAGGTACTTATTGCAGGAAGGGTCCATGAATTGTATCATCTCAAATTGTCAAATTGCCATGTATACATCCTCCTTTGCTCATTACTTAACCAATATTATAAGTATTAATATTTATTGATAATGAAGAAGTGAAAAATAGTAATTACCTGAAGAAGTAAAAAATAAAATTGTTTCTTGAAAAGAACCCCTATTCTGGGGTTTCTATAAAGGGGAAAACCTGCAAATACACAAAATTATAGAAATCTGAATAACAAAGAGGCAGACAAATAAATAAAATTTAACATACACCAAAGTAGAAGACAGAGAAAAATTACTTAATTTTTTTTTAAAAATGATCTGTAATACTTTGGAAAAGAAGCTATTGCAAGCAGGAAGACACTCTAAATCCTCACCTAGAGAGTTTACTTCACTCTGCCCAGACATTGTCAGTAAAAGCTATATTTAGAACCAATTTGCTGCTGTTATCTTTACAGCTCATATACTTCCTTGAGTTTACAACTAATACACTTTGGCAGATTCCAGCATCCTCAAATGCACAATATTTTCCTAGCAACTTAGAAAACAGGTGTAGGTAGAGCATTAATGGTACATCATAACTCTCCGAAAAAGACAGGTCATTCTGCCAGACACAGTATATATATCTCCACCACAGCAAGACTGTTCATCCCATAATCCTGCTTGTAAACATCTAAACTTGGCCCTACCACCTAAAATAAATCTGGGTAAGCCTGAGACTAAATCAAAGCAGGTACTGAGAAAAAAGGCCAGAATTTAAGCAATGGGAGGCAACTGAGGTGACATGTAATCCAAGCTGTATGTAATGGTAATAATAACAACATAATAACCACAATTGTTGAACACCAAATATTTTTCCTGATTTACAGGTTCATGGCAACAAATATGGGAGAAAAAATTAAGTGTTTTCTATAAATATTTTACATAGTAAATGCATAATTTTATCTCATACTATCAAGACATTGCATCTACCACATTCCTCAATATGAGGTTGCATCATTGCTAATGATCAGTCTCCAATTATTGGGTGTTCAGATTGTCTCCAACAGTTAGCCATTAAAAACGCTACTGTGGTGAAGAGCCCACATGAATATATTGATGTATGTTTGTATGGTTATTCCTTAGAATGCACTGCAGAATTCAGACTGCTGAGTCAGAGGCAATCCTGTGTTTAGGCTTTAGATCTATGTTACCAAATGGTTTGCCAGGAAACTTGAACCAACTTACATTTTCTCCAGTAGTGTATGTGTGTCTGCATCTTCATCTTCTTTTTTTTTTTAGAAAAGACTTGTTTTTACTTATTTATGCATACAAGAACTAGGTGTAGGCCAGAGTATGAAAGGTGAGAGGACCCACCCAAGGTAAAGTGGGGAGCAGAACAGGTGGATCTACTGAAATGCATTGCTGTGGGGAGCAGTAGGTGAGACAGGAGAGGTCTGCTGAGCCATTTGGGTCACCTCCCTGGCCAGGGATCGAACTCACTCAGACCACAGTGACTGGTAGTAGCTTGAGAACACAAGCCTTAACCCCTGAGCCACTAGGGAGACCCTGTGTCTTCATCTTTGTCTACTCATAGACCAAAGATCATATCCTATTTAACTTAAGTATTTTTTAATCCCATATCAATTGACTACAAATTTACTAGTAAAATGTACACCATTTTGATTTATTTTCATTTGACTTAATTATACCCAAAGATTGGAAAATACCCTCATCTATCAAAGATAGTGACTTTCTTTGACCCTATATATTGTAACTATGTTTTTCCATATTATTTACAGTCCTTTCCTTTTTTAAATTCAGGTATATCAATCATCGTCTTGGTGGGTTTCTTCATTTTCTTCTATATTTTCCAACTGCTTCTTTATTCCCAAATAGTAGCCAAATGCATAAATGCAATATACCAAACTCTTATATGCAAAGCATAAACTCTATGACTGAGATTCTTCTTCTGTTCCATTGATTTCTAGGCTGGTGCATTACTACTTTAATTAGCATAACCATATAATACATGTTAGTATATAGTAATGCAGTTAACTGTCACTATTTTTAATTATTAACTATCCTCACCAATTTAATTTTCCATACAACCACTATCATCGCTCTGTCATTTCTCCAACTCAAGAATCCTTTTGGAATAACCTTAAGCTTATTAAATTGGGGAAGGCTAACACCTTTACAACTTCGAGCTCCCCTCCCAAGCCCATGAGCTGCTTCTCCATTTGTCTTCTTTTCTGTATCTCAGCAAAATGCTTTTTCATAAAGGTCTTGCACATTACTAGACAGACACTTTATAGTTTTTGTTGTTATTGTGAAAAGGATCTTTTCCATCATATTTTCTAACTAGTTATAGCTGGTAGCTGATAGAATTTTTATGAGCCTAATAATTCTTTGAAAATTCTTGACAGGAACACACTATTCCACTTTTATCATCACCTAGGTGTTTGAATTGCCTGAGTGACTATTTCTAGACAAGGAGGGGAATGTGCTGTTACATACACACTACTTTTGTTCCTGCATTGTGCGTCAGATGTGATCTACAAAATATCAGTGTGGCATTCTATAAATGTTAAGCTTTTTCTCATATATTATCCCTTCTCATAGTCACAAAACCTACCAAAAACAGATGGAATACGCCAGCATAACCACGTTATTATTATTCTCATCTTAAAATGACAAACTGAGACTTAGCACTAAATCATCCTCCTGGAGCATTCAATAAAAATGAAAACTTTGGGCCCTACCTGGTGATGCAGCGGGTTGAAGCACCGCACTGAGAAGCTAAAGCCACTTCCGCATGAGTTCGATTCTGCTTGCCCAGGAGGAGACCACATGGCACGGCAGACCTCTCCTGACCCGCCCGCTGCTCCCCTCAGCAGTGTACTTCGTCATCTACCTGTTCTGCTCCCCACTCTATCTCTGGTGAATCCTCTCACCCTCCGCATCTCTGGCCTGTACCCCAGTTCTGTATGCATAAATAAATAAATCTTAAAAAAAAAATGAAAACTTTGGGGCCCCATCCCAAATGCTCAGAATCTCAGGAGAAGGGCGTGAAACCAGGGAATCTGCGATTTTTAACTAGTTCCCTCTGGTAGTTACATGAAACATTTAGATCACTGAGTCAAAACTAGATATTTATTTCCCCATGCCTCACAGGCCACCTTCTTTTACAGGATTCCATGGGGAGTGGCTTAAACAAAGGCATCATGGATAGATATGAAGCCTGGGTTGTTGGAAGGTAAAAAATATAAAAAGCTAGAAAAGTAACCAGGGAGCAGATTGCCAGGACTTTGCCCATTCCTGGAAGTGTGGCAATCTGATTTTGGAGATGGCTTGCAACCACACCTGCATGAACCTTGGGGGTAGGGAGGGGAAAAGAAGGCTGGAGAACTGAATGCGGGTCAGTGCCCTTTACAAGTGACAGGGTGAGGGGTGAGGAGCTGCATAGGGAAAGCGACAAGGAGGTAAAAAATCAGATTCTACAGATACTTCTGTAGAACTGGCAGGGTGTGGAGACCAAATAACTGTTAAGGAGGCGGCCAAGCAAAGTGCTGACATTCCAGAATGTGGATGCTTGGAATAATGATTGACTGGCCTCATTCCCAATCTCTCCCAGGACTGAGCAGGATCTTCCTTCTCCTCTTCCATTATGAAACAAATGCTGACAAAGGGAGACCTTTGCCACATATACACCTCACACCTAGAACTAGGGCACTTCATTCCAGGAAACTGTTCCCAAAGGGATTGTTACTTAAGAAGTTATTTGCTCAGGGATTCCTCCCTACATTTACATAAGCATTGGTATACAAAATGTTCCTATTGGTGATCTCCTTTGTTCCTCAAATAAACTTCACTTTGCCAGCAAGAAAATCAAGATTTAGGGAAGTTGTGACTTATTCAAGTTGCCAGAGTTTGTAAATGGTGGTCCCAGGGGTGTAGTTTGGTACCCCCCGTCACCATAAGTGGAACTGAGGAGAAAAGAAGTATCACCAGGAATGGGACGTGTGTGGCAGACATGTGACTGCCTGTTCCAATGAGACTCTCGTTATCATAGAAGGAATATAAAGGCCTAACGAACGAAAGCGCCCAGCTGTGAGTCCTGCTGGATTCTCATGAAGCCTATTTAGGTTTTCTCCTTAGTCTTTGTGCTACAGAAACTCGACCTCATGCCAGTATATCAAATGAGTGACTTCTCTGAACAACTTTCATTACACACACACACACACACACACACACACACAGCAGTTTGCTCCTCAGGAGACAACAGACCCAGACCGTCTGCAAAGAAGGGAAATGAGTTGGCAGGTGGGGGCTGGTGTTGAATGTAGAAAGGGGAAAAGGATTTAAAACCATAGTAAGAAAAACACATTACCCTAGAAGGAGGAAGCCAGCAGGAAGGCATTCACCACCATTCATATTATGAAAACTGATCCTTTATTTTTCCATACTAACTGTTTTCTAACTCAATTTAAGGGGAAACTCATTCCAGGTGCCTCTGAGTTGAAACCTTACAAAGCGAACCACAGTTTGTAAGCTTGAAATCAAGTCACACATATACACAAGCACTTAGACTCCTCTAAGAGAGGACTCTAGAGCTAAGTGAGTCACTGTCACAGACAAATCTTTCAGAAGAAAGAAGCTCCTCAGCCTCACCCTGTCACTTGTAAAGGGCACTCACCCGCATTCAGTTCTCCAGGCTGTTTATTTCTTCCCTGCCCTCAAGGTTCATGCAGGTGTGGTTGCAAGCCATCTCCAAAATAAGATTTGCACACTTCCAGGAATGGACAGAGTCCTGGTTACCTTTCTGAGAGGGCAAAGGTCAGCAGCGGCTGAGCAGTCAGCAAGCAGGACGAGAGTCAGAAGTAGTTTTCATTTGAACACTCCATCCCTTCACTAGACATAGACAAACTCATGATGATTATCCCTAACTTCTGAACAGCTTATACAAGAGCTTTTACATCCCTTTAGGGTAAACATGATTTGTTCATTTGACAGGTGAGAGAGAGAGAGCCAGTGACTTGCCCAACATCTGAGCAAATGAGTAGCAAAGTGCAGACATGAAGAAAAAAAATTAAGAAAAACTATCTGTAACTTGGATAGAAGGCCTAGAGCGTGTGGCACACCCTGTCGTGTCACTGAGACAGTGAACAGCAGGAGGACCTGTTACCTGAGGAGTAACAGTTTTGGTATATATACCTTTATTTGATTCTACTGTCAACTTAAACTTTTACAAAATTTACTTTCTTGAACTTTCTAAAGTTGCATGCTAACTTCAAATCCCGTTGGGGAGAAATGCAAATAATTCCTGCGAAGTAGAAAAGGGAACAGCAAGACTTCCTTCTCCATTGGACCATAAAGTGTTCAGCTGAACCTAGCCAGCTCTTATCCTAACATTTTGCTTTTGAAATACCTATAAATACCCAGTTCCCCAAAATGCTCTTTGAATAGGTTTAGCATCTTACAGTCACTCACAATGAATTAATAAATCACTCACAAGTCTTCAGCCTCTATTTGCATGAAAGTCATGCTTTTAAGCTTCTTAAAATTCTATTTCTTTCTATGTCCCAAATCTAGTACTTCTTCCTCCAAAACAGCACTTTTATGGAACGACATGTACACACGCAGTCAGGTCTGCCTCATCTTGCCTGCCAAACAGAGGTTACGCAACATGAGTGACGCAGACAGCCGGATATGTGCTAAGAGAATCGGAAAGTGAAGGCACCTCAACTCTCCCTAATTGACGTGGCATTTCCACCACTGTAGTTCTCAGGATGATACAGTTTCATCTTATTGAATTCAAAAGGCTGCTCTTGACAGTTGGGTGACCAGCCTACCACAGAGCAAAGAAGAGGCTTTGAACCAGGTTCCTAGGGCAACTGATGGACTGGACCACAGTCCCCAGCTAGCTTACAGGGGATGACCAACACTTTATCTGGGCTTGCAAACGACAGTTCTGTGAGATGACAGGAAGGCTGAGGAGATTAGGCTCAGGTCCTGCCTGGGAAATGTTCTCTCAGGTGAAGTGAAGGTCCAAGGAGCAAACCCTTGACTTAGGTTTCACTCCCAACTCACTCCAATGCATAAAACTCACCACTCCAGTGACACAAAGAAAACACAAGGAGGCAAAGAGCTGAGTGAAGCTGGAGAAGTCCTTCATTTCAAACTTTCCAGGCCACTGAGAATTTTTCACACTTTATTGCAAGAACTATCTGAGCCATTATTAGGTCATTTGACCCACTGTCATTTGAAACCTCTCTAAGCACACACATACAAAAAAAAAAAAAAAAAAAAAAAAAAAAAAAACAAGAACTAATAGCTCCCAGAATAGAAGGTGAGAGGGAGTTTCAGGCTGACCATGGACTGCCAGGCAGATTTGCTGGCTGCAGGCGCTTCCCAGCAGTTCATGTCCCTGCCAGAGGCCTGAAGCACAGCTCTGCACCTCCCGAAGGACCTTCTTCTGCCTGACTGGCCCCTGGAGCTCCTTTTCCATACTGTGTATGCAGCATTTACTATGTATGCCTGGAACTTAGCTGCCTCCTGGGGGGCTAAGGGGAGAGGGAAATGGAGTCTGGAGTCCATCCTCAAGGGTTTTCCTGTCCACTGGAGATATAAGATATAAATCTAAATTCCTTTCATTTGCAATAGAAAATAACTAACAATTCACAAATACTAAAAATTTCTCTGTGCATGTTACTGGACACTGGGCATGCAGTAGGCAGCTAGATAGACTGGTCCCAGTAAGCATGTTGTTGAAAAGGGAGGAGTAACAATTGTTTAGCACCTACTATGGACCAGGAGTGTGCCAGGCACTTTCTCTCATTTAATTTGCTCCTTCTGCATACTGTCTTTGGTAGGTGATGTTATCTCTTTTTTTTTTTTTTTAATTAAGATTTTTATTTATTTATGCATACAGAGCTGGGGTATAGGCCAGAGGCTAGGGGCGGTGAGAGGCTTCACCAGACACAGAGTGGGGAGCAGAACAGGCAGATCGACGAAGTACACTGCTGAGGGGAGCAGCGGGCGGGTCAGGAGAGGTCTGCCACACCATGTGGTCACCTCCGGGGCAGGCGGGAATCGAACTCATGCGGAAGTGGCTTTAGCTTCTCAGTGCAGTGCTTTAACCCGCTGCGCCACCAGGGAGGGCCCGATGTTATCTCTTTTTTAACAAATGAGAAAAGAAGGGCTTGGTGTTAGAGAACTTTCCCAAAATCATGTCAATGGTGAAGAACAAAGAAAGGATTTAAACACAGAATCATCTGACTTCAAGGATCCTACCTTTACCTGCCTACATTTATTACTAGCATTCGAAGGCATAAATTCCTTCTGTGCTGTTACAATTTGATGAGGAGCCTCAGAGGACACAGATTGACAAGCAGTAAGGCATCCATTGCTAGTCCCCAGAGAAGGCCAACAAAGGCATTTGTTCACCTCCCAATATGTGATTAACACTTGACCTATCTCTGGCTGTCCCTTGATGTTCTCTGGGATCAATTGTGTGTGAGCCGTTTTCTTCCTTCTGATAAAATGGGAGAATGAATGGTAGTAAGAGGGATTAAAAGTGAGTTTCCAAGAGAGGGACACACCCCTGAACCCTTCCTTGAGATCCCCTATGCTGAGTACACAGCCAGCACAACCAAGGTGAGAGTCCACATGGCTTCCACCCCAAAAATGTCATCCCCTCCCCTCCTAACATTTTGCCTTCAACTGAACACATCATTTAAATTTCTTCTCTTTTACGGTATTTGGGGAAAAGGAGACTTCAGGACTTTCATAATTTAACAGACCTTTCAGAATAAAATCTAAAGATCATGGTAGCTAAGTTCTGCATGCCCACCTCTGCAGCACAGTCTCCCCAGCACACACTGGAGACCTGGAGACCTACAGACCTACCACTCGTCCCTTCCCAGTGCGCTCTGGGTAGCCCTGGGCCAGCCTAGGGAGGCAGCCCAGATATCTCCTCCAGAAATCTCTGATCTTGCCCTTGTGGTGCCCCTGTGGCATATTCTCACACCCCACCAGCACACTCATACACACGCACACTCACGAACCTATGAATATGCACGCATGTGCAGGAATGCGCCTACCACCTGTTCCAACACCCTCCTGGTTGCCCCTGCTATAGGGCTTCTCCCTGCCCAGGCTTTCCCAATAAACCCTTGTCTCCACTCTCCAAAGCAGGAGAAACATTATTTGTTTTGTTTTGTTTTGAAGATTTTATTTATTTATGCATACAGAACTGGGGTACAGGCCAGACGGGGAGGGGCAGTGAGAGGATTCACCAGAGACGGAGTGGGGAGCAGATCAGGCAGATCAACAAAGTACACTGCTGAGGGGGGCAGCGGGCGGGTCAGGAGAGGTCTGCCGTGCCATGTGGGTCAGCTCCGGGGCAGCCGGGAATCAAACTCACACTGAAGCGACCACCGCTTGGCTTAGCCATGCACTGCAGCATTCCAACCCGCTGCGCCACCAGGGAGGGTCCCGGGTCTGGTTTTCCTGCTCCCAGGAAACACCCATCGAATACTCAAGGAAGGGAGGATAGAGGTGATGCAGGCAACCTCACCCCTTCCTGAACTGGCTCTTGCCTCCCGCCTAGTAAAATTCCCTGAACTCAAAGCTGCCACAGGAGAAAAGGGTGAGGACTGAGGGAAAGGAGGCTGTTTTCTGGAGAAAGCCTGAGCAAGGCTCCAGGGCTCCCGTGGAGAAGTCAGCACCATTGCTTCGACATATTTAAAGTGTCCAGTGTGTCTATGAAGATGACGTGGCTTCTAGTGCTGCCTCCACAGATGACCCGGAGCCTGGAGCTGGGGGAGGGGGCAGGGGTCTCAGGAACAGCTGTCCCTGGCTGCTTGCACTGGGCTCACAGAGGCAGGAAATTCCATGCTGTAATGGCTGGACTTCTTCCCTTCATTCCTGATGTGTGACTAGGCAGTGAACTGGTCTTTAAAGAAACCATTCAGACAGATTTCAGGAAATGTGACGGGGCCCAAAACATACAGGAAGAGGAAAATGTAACAGGACAAAGCTCTTGGCTGTGCAGTCTCACTAAATGCCCATCTTCTGTCAGCACCAGCACCAGGTGTAGCTGGCGCTGGGGTCTCTACTTAAAAGTGTGCCTTGAGTAGCTACCACCATGTTATCAAAGTGAACACATTAATCTGAGTAGATGAGAATTTTTTTCCCTTTATCTAGGGAATCAGTACTTTGAAACAAGTCCTTGATGAAGAATGAGCCATTAAGAAATAGTTTGTATGCATGTAGCAAGCAAAATCAGGAAGGAACGGCAACTTGAGCAGTCGCCCTGAGGAGCTGGCTGGCATAGGTGTGAAGCAGGGCTCTCCGAGGTTGTTCTTCAATGTAACTTTAGTCTCCTGCACAGCCCATGGTTGTCAGAAGCAAAATTCATCTTTACATTATTGGCACATTTTTTTAATCAACTGAAAAAAAAATCACATTTTCCCTCACATTTTGCTTCTCTTTTCCCAAAAAGACTTTCAGGGAGGGGATCTTACATTTGCTCTTTCCAGTCACCAAGAGAATTGTGTTACTCTTACATTCCATCTATTCAATCTCAGTTTAGTTTCAAGTTGAGACTTTATTTCATTTCCAGGCATGCACAGAGTGGTTGGGATCCCTTTATTACTTCTCACTTTCCGACACAATTGTTCAGCAAAGTGGTAAGCCTGCTGGGCAAATCAAACTCTCTACTTTTCACTCTCTAAGCACCCTTTAGGTATGTAAAATTAAACCTGAACAACCTCTCCTACTGCAGCTAAGATTCACAATTGTAATGAATCTGTTATGCTAAAGTACAAGAACATTCTATTTAAAAAAAAAAAAAACTTTAAAGTAACAGTAAGCCTCTCTTTTTCATTATTAACTTTGCCTCACAGACCATAAAACATGTCGGTGGGTTAATATTCTTTGTTTTCAGGGTTTTATTAACATTTTGAAAACAGACAAAAACAGAGATTTCTAACAGCAGTACTACTTAACAATTCTGTGTCCTGAAAAGAAGCTCAAACCAAACCAAAGAAGAAAATAACCTACCCTAGCAAGGGGCTAGCATCCTGAGGAGCATGGTATCCCCACCTCATAAAGATCAATGAGCAGTGTAGGGCCCGAGTGGTCCCTATAAGAAATTGCATCTTGGCTAAGAAATGTGCCCTTGGCTCAGCCAAAGCAGCTCAAGTCACTTTCATTTGGAACTTCATTTAGACTTTCATTTGGAAGCCATGCTGTCATCTAGGTTTAGAATCTGCATGGGTGAGGCACATGAATATTCTTGCTGCCCAGGGAGATGTTGGCATGGAGATATGGGGAACCTGCTGGTTGAAGTTTGCATTAACGTACTCTTCTCTTCTCCTCTAGTTACTGTGACAGTGGGAGGCAAGCAACACTTGCTCGGGCTGTACGACACAGCAGGACAGGTACATCTCTATTATCTTGATTCATTAAGGGCTTGGACGGAGGGAGAAGGACCCACGTGGATATAGGCATTTGGGGAATTACAGTACCAATGTTACCTCTTCTGGTTACTTGGGACAAATTTATTGTCTACCTGAATGATAACTAAAAGCACATCTTTAAGATCTCCAAAATACATATAATGGCCAGAAATGACTCATTGAATGATTCAAGGTGTGAAAAGGCAAATAATGACTCATTCATTCATCGATGACTATGAATTAACAAAATAGCATATTTGGCTGGGCATTTTCTTCCCACTCTTACCAATTCTAGAATTAGGATTACTAAGTGAATTTCATAAAACTTGAGTTTCACCCATTATTTGTTTAATTATATTCCTTACCCATCTTTATTAGAATTGTGGAATATGCCGTGTGAAGGTTCAGAAAGAGCTAGCCGGTAGGGATTAAGTGGATAAGTTAGACTAACTGTCAGAAGTAAGAAGACCCAAGATCCTGGATGCCTTCCAAAAGTGAGGGTCAACTCCAGAATAACTGGGGGTTAACTCTAAATTCACTAAGATTCTTGAAATATCCTCACTCAATTAGAAATGTTTCTTCAAGTTGGAGAACCTGTTCAACCCATAATACAAGACAATGGATAGAACTCTCAATACTTAATCACTGAGCATGTATACCCCAGGAGTCAAAATGCCAGCTTATTTTTCTTTCCTCACAGCTCACATTTTACTGTGAAAAGGTTCTAATGTCACAAGTTCATGGAATGGAAAGGAAGTGGTTAAGTAATTGATGGCAGTGACTCAATTTCTTGGATAGAACTTTTATTACCATATGTCTTAAGTGATTTATTTAGGTCAAAATCAGCAGGTTGTTCAGTCTGTCCAAACTCATACATCATAAGTCCTTTAGAGTAAGCGTTTGCCTGTGCTCTTTCCCACTGTGCATTTCCTGGTAATTGTTATTTGTAGTTAGGCAGTTGACTAGGACTTTTTCACAATTATCTGGAGATATGTCTTTTTGCTTAACTTGAAAGCTCTATACTGGAAAAAAAATAATAACTAGAATTCTCTTTGGGATTTCAGTGTGCATTTGCAAGGATCACTGTATAAATCTGTGGGACATCAAAGAGTAGGACTGGGCAGGCCTGGGCACTGGAGGCCCTGGAAAATCTAACCTCAGACATAACGCTATTAAGAGCGGCCAGTTTTGCCTCCTAGGCAGATGGCTGTTTCGGTCAGCTACTCTCAGAAACTTGCTACTCTCAGGAACTTGGGGGCGAGGGGGACAGTGACCTGTACCAAAATGCATGGCTAGAAAAGGACCCCCCCCCAGATACCCAGATAGGATAAACCATTTTGGCTCCTCTAACTTAAGGTACAGGCGTTGACCAGAAGGAGGGAGGCGCACAGGGGACTGTGGTGATGGCACACAGGTGAACTGGGAAAGGGAATTCTATGGAGTCTACACCTGAGGGGGGTGGGTGGGTAAACATTGTTCTTAAATGAACAATGATGTAAATATGTATATAAAAATAAATTTTAAGAATCAACAGGGAAAATCATCTTAAAAGGTAGAAGGGTCTTGATGCAGTTCATACATAGCTGCCCCACCCACCAGAAGCCATTCCAGCAAAGGGGGGTGCTGCTCTTTGGGCTGGAGTTCTTGCTGTCATTCAGAGTCATTGGGATGCCCCCATTCATCAGGAATTTACAACCTGAGAGAAGACTGACACCCTTCCCCCACAAAGTCAGTTTTAGAATATAATCCAGTTTGTAAGATGTAGTACAGCAAGGATTAGTCCTGGCTCTGAAACTTCTGTCTCCCTTCCCTTCTAAAGAGCTGTCTGCACCCCTCATGTCCAATCAGGTCTCCCTTCTTCTGTGGGAATCATAATGGACAGCTTCTGTCCATTAATTGCCCCCAGAACAACCTCCCCAAGCCTCTATTTAATTTTAAATCCAATAAAACTATTTAAAAGCTCTTATGGAGTTTAATTATTCTTTCCCACTACTCTGGCCATTAAAGTAAAAATTTTTTTTACAATCTTATTTATTTATGCATACAGGCCACAGGTGCAGGGGGAGTGAGAGGACTCGCCAGAGACAGTGGGGAGCAGAACAGATGGTCAGGCATAAGGCAAGACAGGAGAGGTCTGCTGAGCCATGGGGTCACCTCCGGACCACGGATCGAACCCGAGGCGAAGCAGCTGCGGCTAGCTTGCAGTGCTACGCTTTAGCCGCTTGTGCCTCCAGGGAGGTCCCACAGTAAAATTTTTTTTTTTAAAGATTTATTTATTTATTTGTGCATACAGAACTGGGGTACAGGCCAGAGGCTCAGGGGCGGTGAGAGGCTTCACCAGAGACAGAGTGGGGAGCAGAACAGGCAGATTGACGAAGTACACTGCTGAGGGGAGCAGCGGGCGGGTCAGGAGAGGCCTGGCTCGCCATGTGGTCTCCTCCGGGGCAGGCGGGAATCGAACTCATGCGGAAGTGGCTTCAGATTCTCAGTGCTGCGCTTTAACCCGCTGCGCCACCAGGGAGGGCCCCCACAGTAAAATTTTTAAGTCTACTAGTATAGGAGTTGAAACTCCATGGTAGTGTCAAAATATCCTTGAACCCCAAGTGAAGAAAGTAAGATGACCCAAACCTCTGACACCAGAAAGTGAGCAGCAATAATATAGAGCTACAAATGGGCTATGGATAGTCCTTTGACTTAATTTTCACTTTAATGTCTTCCTCCAGCTACTCTGAAAGCTCAGGGCTGGACGAGGCTCACAAGGAAACATAAAGCATAAGGAGCACAGTCAGAACACATCTCATATAAGGTTCCTTCTAGGCCCAGAATCCTAAGATGGGGACCTTGAAAAGATGGCTTCAAGAAAGCCTAAGAGAACCAGAGTAATTAAGCAAAGGATTTGAGACTAGACCGAGTAGAAGCCTTCTGGCAGCAAAGGATTGTTACATACAACATTTGGCTGCAAACACAAAAGGAGGAGGACATGAGTTCACGTTTGACAACGGCATCCTCACACTTGCAGACCTTGTTACCCCCAAGCTGCTGGCTCCATCCCCAGAGTGTCTGATTCTGTGAGTTAAGGATGGGATCCAAGAACAGGCATTTCTGCCAGGTTCCTGGTGCTGCTGCTGCTGCTGCTGCTGCTGCTGCTGTAGCCTCACCACCATTCTTTGAGAACCACAGCTCTAGAAATTGCCCTGGAAATGTGACCCGCTGACCAGCAGCATCACCATGCCCAGGGAGCTTTCTAGAAATGCAGAATCTCAGGCCCTCCCTGGTGGCGCAGCAGGTTGGAACACTGCACTGCAAAGTAAAGCTGAGCTGTGGTGGCTTCAGTGCGAGTTCGATCCCCATTCGGGAGGTGACCCACATGGTGCAGCAGACCTCTCCTGACCTGCCCACTGCTCCCCTCAGCAACACTGTTTATGATGAATCCTCTCGCCATCCCTGTACCTCTGGCCTGCACCCCATTTCTGATGCATAAATAATCCTTAATTTAAAAAAACAGAAATGCAGAATCTCAGGCCTATCCCCAGACTGCTAACTCTGGACTTGCATTTTAAAGGGACAGGTGAGCACTTCATAATTTGAGAATCGCGTTGGTGGTTGAAGGAGGGGAATCCCCCTGACCCCAGAGGCTTCCAGACTTTTACTGCTCGACCAACAAGTCTTAGAAAGGAATTAAATTCATCAACATTGTCCCCAAATTTCCATTTCTAGCCTCAGGTAGACTGAGGTCAGGTAGACTGCTCTCCTAAGCAATATTCTGGCAGATGTTGTTGAAGCTATACAGCAAAGAACATCTATAATTCAAAAATACCCATTTGGCCAGAGTTCCTAATAAGAAAGAGAGGTGATTTCAGTACCAATTCATTCCAGAACCACAAAAGAATTAAGTCTGTGAACCCAGCTTTAGAGTCCCACCTTGCTGTGAATAATCCAGTTTTCATACATAACTAAGAAGCCATGCCCCTTGACTTTATCTCGAGTAGGGCCTGAGTCAGAGTTGAAACAACCTCGAGATACCTATGTGCTGTAAAAGGTAAAGACTTGGGAATTCATTACTTCTGCCCTCCACTCAGCCCTGGACAGAACCTCTAGACCGGCTCCCCGGCAGCCCCTGAGGCCTCCCCCACTCTGCAGCCCCTCCTGCCCCCCAGAAGACATGCTCCTGTCCCTTTTCAGCCAGCCAAGCCCTCGCAAAAGACAAGGTCTGATGGAGTCACCTGCACATAGGGCAGTGAGGCGAAGCTCTAGCTCCCTCCCCAACCCCAGACACCCACTAACACATGGACTTGGAATGGGGCCTCTGGAACCTTCAGAACACAGCTCCTTCATGTGTAGCAGAATCCCCAGCATCAGGTTAGGCAGCAAAGTGAGGGCTTTTTCAGCAGGTGCCCACACATGAGCCCTCTACCCATACTAGGGAGGCAATGAGGCCAGGCCTGAGGGCCAGATCTGCTAATTGGTGCCAGCTCGTGCTGTATACAGATGCCCCTAGTTGTGTGACTGAAAGTCTCCCTGAAAGGACTCGCTAGAGCTCGGTTCTTTGGCTCAGCTACAAAGAGTCGCAGAGCTGACTTTTCCATGATGTACTTGCAGGACAGTTTGTTTAGAGTGTGTCATGAGAGACCCAGCAGAGAGTGGGGTGGTGGGGTGGGGCCCCTGCAGCCTGGCCAGCTGGGGAATGCTAACTGGGGAGGTTTTCTTGGCTAGAGCCAAGAGTCCCCCCAGCCCACTGCCACCACCAAGGTCGGAGTCAGCTGAGGCAGTCAGACACCTCATCTCCTCTCTCAGGGGCACTCACTTGCCCGAGTAATGTGGGCAAAGCCTGCTCAGGTCATGGCCTCTTAGCTTAAAGGCAGTATTTGCGAAAGCAACCTCAGCAGCACTGGCAGGAACAAAAGGAATCTCTGGTGTCAGGAGCCTGGTTTCTCAGCAGGGCAAAGCCCCAGGGTTTTCGGCACACAGCTCCAGAGCTGTCTGCATGTGGGCCAGTGCAGAATGGTGTCTGTCACAGGAAACCACAGCTCACAGCAGCTCAGCTGTCACCAGCTGGGAGCGTGGGAGCAGGAAGACCGTCAGCTGCACCCCTCTCTCAGCCAGGGCTGCACGCAACACATCTTCACCACGTCCTGATAGTTGAGGCACCTCTCCCCCTGAAAAGCTGAAGAGCTATACAAACAGGCATGTACAGCTGGGGTTCATTAGTGGCAACCCAAGATCCACTGGGAAGGACACGCACCTTCCCCTTGGCTGTTGGCTGACTCTGGGGGGGGGGGGCCATCTGGAGCACAGAATCTGGCATCAGCCCTCTGTGGAAACTTTGCTTAAAACCTCCAAGTAAATGTTTTCCTCAATGAGCTACTCAACTTTTTTTGCTCACATGTATCTTAATGTGGTTTTAGAAATGTGCACTTTGGAGGACTAGAAAAAACTGCTCACATGACTAGTTTTTGGTCAGAGTAACTGTAGAGCACGATCTTCTCCCCAAATTATGAAAAATTGAGTTGTGGGACATTGACTCAGAGGTGCAATCAGAGTTTGCAAACATTTGGGTCTCATTACAGCTCAGTTGAGGACAAGTTAATTTCAGGCTCAGCCCTGCTCTCCAGTGAGGGCAGGACCTGCAGCTGTTGTTGACATGGGACGGAGGGTGAACTCTTCACCACGGAAGAACTTACTATGTTCATGGCACTGAACTAAGTGGCCCGCAAATACTAGCACATGAGACCAGCACATGTTATAAAACATCTAAGAGACCAGCACTGTCATCAGACTCATTTTACAGATAAAGAAGCTGAGGCAGACAGAACCCATCCAAAGACACCCCTGGCAGGCAGGAATGGGACTAACTCAGAATGTCCCTCCAGAACCCCTGGGCTCCTAGGCACAGTTATGCCCCCGCCCACGTTTTTGAAACCAAGCCTGGCAGGTAGGAGAATCCATCTGAGAGAAAATGAAAGTGACTGGTACTGAAAATCTGGGGAAAGCATCACTGAGCCTTGTAGGACATGGGGGCAGAATTCTATTTTCAACTGAATGTGGGTCTAAGGGTGGGGTGGGCTAGAGACACACGGGCTCTGCTCCCCTTCCCGCCACAACATGGTCCCTGGACCAGCAGCTTCTGGAACTTGCCAGAGACACACTTCTTGGGCTTCAGTCCAACTTTCTGCTGCAAAAGACTGAACTTTACTGAGACCCCCGGTGCTCAACCGTTGTGTCTGACTCACGCCCATGATGACTCCGAGCACATTCCGAACCCAGGTGTTCGGCCCGTCTGAGGCAAGGCCGCCCCTGAACTTTTCTTTTTGAATCATCATCCATAATCTTCTTAGCCCCTGACTTGCCTACAAACCAAGCACTCTGCTGTCTTCTCAGTGGGCTCGGTGGAAAGCTCCCCAAAGCCCACCTCCTGCAATTCCCTCCTTCACCCCCACGGCTTCCACCTTAGCTCCCAAGCCCACCTCCAGCTTCTTTAAGATTAAAACGCTGTCTTGAGAGGCACACAAGCACCTGTCTTCCACTCTCTGTTTTAATATCAGAAGGGGTCTTGGGTACCATCTAGCTGTTCAGCCACTGCTCCCGGCTCCTTTACACCATCTCAGCCTGTGATCACCAATCTAGGTTCCACAGCCGCCCCAGTACAAACATCACAGGAGTTACCAGCTGATCAAAATTCAAACCCCAACTTCCCACGGTCCGATTTTGAAGGGATACTTCCCTTTATTAACCCCCGGCCGCTCCTATGCTCCCTGCCTGCCCCAGCAGTGGGGTTGAAGGAAGCCTGGCCAGCCCAGGCTTAAAGATATGTTTGGTCTATAGACCCCATTAAACCACTCTAAATGGTTTCTTAAACTATGAAATTGGCTGAGGAGAAAGAGAAGCTCAGCACGTTGAGGTTCTGACAGAGCTGCAGCAGCACCTGGAAGGCTTGTTAAGATGCAGGTGGTCTCATCCCGTCCCCCAGAGCCTGGGGGGAGGCTGAACAGGCTTGAGAACACACACCCCATCCTCACCCCCACGTGGTGCCCCACTTTGGGACCCACTACATGAGCTCATCTCCAAAGCTTCTTCCAGCCTCCAGACTATTTCTCCAGTGCAGTCAGATAAATATTCTATCCCTACATTACTCGATTACCAGATTAGCCAACAAAGAGCAAGAGACACTTCGCCTGTCTCACTTCAGATGAATCATTTTCCTTATTCTCATTCTCCTCATTCCTTCCCCCCACTGGATTACCAGTTTCTTTCCACTCTCTAGAGTTTATCTGTAGCAGCTTTAAACAGGTAGGGGCTAAGTAGGCAAGGAATCCATTTTTCTAATGTGGAATTACACCGCATTTACCACAGAAGAGAGATCCAGGACACAGAGCAGTATACAGCCCCACAGAGGACACAGTCGGAAGTCATTCAGCTGGGGAAACCATGGCAGGGTGGGCTCTCACCAGCCCACCTATGGTTCGTCCAGCAACCCATGGTCTTCCTAACCTTTCCATAATGTAAGCCACTCCTTTGATAACTTCTGAGTAAGGACTCAAATAAACATGACCTTCCTAATTGTTTGCACCTACCTCACCTAATAGTGACATTTCTCCACATCATGTTGGAGCTTGTTTCGCCTCTGAGGTTTTAAATATGTAGTGTCTGCTGCCATCTGGTGGTAATTTCAAGCATCTGCCGGGCATGAAATATATCCCACCGACACTTCTGGGGTATATTATCTATATATATTCATATTCAAGGATAAGTGAATTTTGAAGGAAATGATTAGTCTGTTACTCAAATTTCCAATCTGAGTCAAACATTATGGCCACAATGAAGAATTCGAGCTGAACTCAGATAAATATCTGGTCCTATTATTTAATTGCTCTGTGATTGATTTATTGCTGAATTTCTCCAAACCCTACCATTGTCTTCAATGAAATGTGGATGTTGATGGTACCATCTTTCCAGTGTCACTCTAAGAACTCGTCAAGATCATACATGTAAGTGCAGGAAATAATGTTTGGCCTTTGGGCATAAGCCCTGTTATAATTCTCGGTTGACAGCTGAAATTGGTGAAGATGATGATGGTATAATTCCAGCGTTCTAGTTAGCTTATTCTAAATTAAACTTTCATGCACTTTTTTTTAGTTTAATCATAATTTTTTTCACTTTTAGACTGTTCTTACTTTATTTTGCAAAAACATTCCATCATCACTACTCCAATGTGAAGTACAAATCTCATGTGATGGTAGCTTTCATTTTGGATCAGTGACATAATAAATAATTGTGTACTAGATTTATTTTTGAATTGTTTAAGGAGAACATTTCTGTCCCCACCAGTGGCCCAGTAGTTTAAATTCATATTCAGCCGAATACAGTTCTAATGTGATGGAAGCTTGCAATAATCCATACTGAACCATTCACATGAGGTGGGTGAGCTTTATGGTATGTACATTATCCATTAAACTGTTCAAAATCACTCTAAAGTTTTGTTTGAAGTTCATCTTAAAAGGAAACAATTCAGGCCCTCCCTGGTGGCGCAGCGGGTTAAAGCACAGCACTGAGAATCTAAAGCCGCTTCCGCATGAGTTCCATTCCCGCCTGCCCCCGAGGTGACCACATGGCGCGGCAGACCTCTCCTGACCCGCCCGCTGCTCCCCTCAGCAGTGTACTTCGTCGACCTGCCTGTTCTGCTCCCCACTCTGTCTCTGGTGAAGCCTCTCACCACCCCTGAGCCTCTGACCTGCACCCCACTTCTGTATGCACAAATAAATAAATCTTAAAAAAAAAAATTCAGAAAAGGAAACAATTCATTGAGCCTCACTGATGGCACAGGCGTTAAAGTCTCAGCAATATCAGGCTATCAGCTGCCACCATGGCCTGAGTTCCACCTCCCCACCCCCCAGGGAGCTGACCCTCTTGAAGCAGCAGACCTCTCCTGTCTCTCACATTGCCCCCCTCCTCGGCAGTGTATTTCAGTAGATCTACCTGCTCTCCTACCCACTCTGTCTCTCTTAAATCCTCTGACACACCCCTCTGTTTCTTCTATGCATAAAGTTTTAAAATCTTTTTTTAAAAAAGGGAAATATTCATAATCTCTGGACACAAGGTGAAGATGTTTTGCTGATGTCGGCTCCTCTATGCCTAGTGACAGAGAAACACCATTGCGGTGGGCACAGGCAAGGGACTGGGTGAAAGGGGCACTTTGGTACAACCTTCCCCAGGTCACCCCTGGAACCATAGGGGCCCACCTTTCTCAAGCTGTGCAAGCTCTTTGCTTTTCCCACAGGAGGACTACAACCAGCTGAGGCCTCTCTCCTACCCCAACACCGATGTGTTTTTGATCTGCTTCTCTGTGGTAAATCCAGCCTCCTACCACAATGTCCAGGAAGAGTGGGTCCCGGAGCTGAGGGACTGCATGCCGCACGTGCCTTACGTCCTCATAGGGACCCAGGTTAAGAGAGAGCGGGAGACAGGGGAGAGGGAGGGGGGGGAGGAGGAGGAAGGGGGGAGGCGGAGGGGGGAAGGCAGCAGAAAAGGAGACTTTGTCAGTATCTCCTGAACATCCTAGTCTGTCAAAACTGTACAATGGGGTCTCCCGTACAGCCATCTGGGAACAGCAGTTCTTAAGATATACGTGATTATTCAGCCTAGAGTTGCAAAGACTGTGGAGGTATTTAATATTAAGTAGGAAGTTTTGCTATGACCTTTAAAAATTAATCTTTCATTTTTATTGTTAAATAACAATAATTTTGGAACTAGCACCCTTCTCTAGCCCTGAATCAAAGGAATGAGATAAAATGATGTCAATTGCACATGACCTAATGTGGTTTATTTCTAAAATCTATGATTGCCTGAAAGTCACAAATAGGTGTGAATGTCAAAATGACCCCAGTAATCAAATCGGCACATTTGACAGAAACCCCTTAATAAAACTCCCCAAGAAGGAAGATTGAAATTCAGTGTTCCCTATCCCCTTTCAGCTCCTTGGTCTTCTAGATCTTAGGAAGTTAAAACAGAAATATGCCACTGTAAATGTATTTAACGCATGTTTGAAAACAGAATAACTTTGAATTTCTTACAGTAGGCCAATTTGCACAAATATATTAAAGATTTTTTCAACTTTTTATAGTTTTAAATGAGATTTTGTTCTTTGCTATATCAAACCCAAATTACAGTCCCAAATAATAGCAAAAGACTTTACTGTGAATCTGTTCCATAAACCACAACTTCTATTTTTCATTTTGCTTGACAAAGAGAAAAACTGTTAAAAAGGAAAAATAATTTCCTAGTGAAGATATGAAGAGATAATTAACACATCCATAAATCAGAATACAGTCAATGGCTCTGCTCTATAAGATACTCGCTTAAATGAATTCTTTTGCCTTAACTCCAGATCACAATGTTTGACCATCCATATTGCTGGAGCCCAGATCCCTACAGCTGAAATATGTGAGGGATATGCAGCATTGCTGTGTAGTTTGCACCTATTTTATAGCACATGGGCATTAAAGTGAACAATTAATGCCCAAAAAAAATCCATACAATTAGTAAAGTTGAGCAGTGTGCTTATATACTGGGCCTTCCAATATGAATATATTGACTTTTTTTTAATACCAGCATTTATGTGCCCAAATTCACACCCTCCCAAGTGTGTGACTCCATATCCACAGTGAGATCATGAAACAGCTAAAATATTTCATTAAATTATCCAGCTTAATCACAACATAGATGTTATTTGCAAAGTAGTTCTCCCTTGGGAGAAATTAATGCTCATTCCTTGAGCAAACCCTTCGGAACTTGCTCCCCTGGACTTCATACTCAAAGCCTGCAGCTCTTTGTTACAATATCCTCACAGGAGGCAGATGGTCATGCCCTTGAAGATTTAGTTTGGGAAAGTCCCCAAGAGTGTATTCAGAATCAGCAAATATACTGTTAAGTCATGAATAATTTAACTTGGTCAAATAAAGCATCTCTGTAAGGTAACATAACCAATTGATATTTTTGTCTTCCTATAAGTGAGGTGTAGGAATAAATAGGAAATTTTAAAAACATCTGATTCAGTCAGTGATTAGAGTAAGTAATTACCTCCAGCATCATTGCCTTGGATGAGAAAGTACAAGGAAAGCTGGATGGATACATTTACAAGGAAATGTATCTTGCTCACTTTCTAGGTCCACTGTGGGCAAGTATATGTGCCTCCTTGAAAGAAAAAAAACTATTATATCCGTTTAAAATATCTGATAAGATCTAAAAAATATAAGTGAATATATATAACACGTGTCTTTTTTGCCAGATCGATCTCCGTGATGACCCCAAGACCTTGGCCCGTTTGCTCTACATGAAGGAGAAACCTCTCACTTACGAACATGGTGTGAAACTTGCCAAGACGGTACAGTCTGGTTTGAATCTGGTTTAAGTGTGCTGAGAGGAGAGGCCGGTGTATGTTTGGAAGGGGCAAGCTACACAGGCTTTTGCGTCAATGTGCAACATATGCACAATCCTTTGCTTCCGCTCTCCCCTCTGCAAGTCAGGCTGGAAGGGATCATTTGTTAGCATTCTCATCACCCAGTATTGTCTGTTTTTCATTAGAAAAGAAACATGGTGTATTTAAACAGCTGAAACACTTAGCATCTGATTTCACAACCTCTAGAATAAATCCACTTGCCATACTTAATGTGAATGAAGGGAGTCATTAGATACATATTTGTAAACCTCACTGCTTATTATCAGTATAACTCATTTAAATAACCCTACAAAAAGTATTTTGTGATTTCTTGGAAGAAACTTAGATTAGCATCTGGCAGAGTTATATTTACTCCATATTTCTCACCACAGGAAGAAAGTTACTTAGGCTGGATTATGTCAGAGACAGCATCTAGAAAAGTATCATAGACCAAAAGGTAACTAGTTTGAGAATTTAAGTGGCTACTTGGCAGATAAGAGCAACTTGCTCACAGCTGGAACTATTTTCACAGACCTGTCTTCAGTCCTGAGAACTTAACATGAGTAGTGATTTTGCTGGTGAAAAGCTTTAGAAAGCATTTTCCAGACAACAAATCTTTGTCTTCTGATTATCACCAAGATGTACAAAAGCAGACACAATAATACCCATAAGGGGATAGAGATTCTTTATTCAAAAGGGGTCTTATAAGCCTTAATTCTAAAACCTGAACCCACTTCCTCATTGATTTAATTACCCATCCACACTAGAGGTTTCAGAAATCCCTCTTTTGCTTCCTAAAGTAATTAGCACGCATCCTGAAATGCATGTATTAACTACAGACTCATCATCAATAAAAATATATACATTTTATCTTAGGCACCAAAACCAAGTGAAACACTTGCATAGAAGTGAATGAAATAAAATTATGCTTTCAAGAATGGTTGAGAGGGATGATGACAGGTTTATTGTGAGAATAGAGCCTTTTTATTTCAGATCATTCGGTCTTTAGTATCGAAAGCATAATTAGGTATACAGAGAGAGTTTCACTATATTTTACCAAGATAATATAGCAATTATAAACTTGTAAGTAACAAAAAAAATTGATATATAAAGCAAAATCAGTATAAAATATGAAAAGTCCTCTTTCATATAAAGGACTGTAAAAAATTAACACAAAAGTATATTTTACGGGTGTGATACATAGAATATCTCACAAATGTTTGAGAGACAGTTTATTTCCTACTTCTGTGGAGAATACTGACAGAACAACTAGAGTGTGCTATTCACAGAGTTGTTAGGATATGTTTGTCTCATCTTACAAATAGGAAACATAGTCGTGAACTGTGTATTTTGTATGCATGGCAATAGGCTTTACCTTTTAAATTTCTTTCACCAATGTACATAAGAAGTACACAGTGCCATAAATAATTGTATATGACACACAAATGGACATTTTTCACAACCAGGTAGTCAGTACCAGTGTTTTGCAGAAGCTGGGCTTCCAGAGTTCTTCTTTCTGGCTATCTTCCACTATCAACCTGTCACTACCCTAGCCTGACTTCTCATTTGGGAAGTTTTTTCCTCTGAAAAGAAGCCATCTCAGACCTCCCATCTCATTTCATACTTATTTTAGGAACAATGGCTGAGTTCACCACTTTATTGCCTTTTGCCAGTTTCTCCTAGCAACTGCTCTCAGATACGGAGAGATTCATGTTTAGCTTACAAAATCCAATTTAGAAGAAAACCAAGCAAGAGTTTAACTTGTTTCATCATAATTCATGTAATTATAGAGATGCTTTAAGTTTCCCTGCTCCCTGACTTTCCTGTCAAGTAGTTTATATAGTGTTTGTGTGTGCTGGGCTTCCTGCCAGGCTCTTTACAGACCTTGTCTCAATTAATCCCCCCAGCAACCCCCTGAGGTGTGCATATCATTATCTCCTCTTTCCTAGAGGAAACTGAGGCTGGGAGAAGCAAAGGTCACACCAATGGCAATTGATAGGACACTTACCTGAGTGTCAGCCATGGCAACCTCCTGCCTCCCTCCTCTAATCTAAAGAAACAACCTTAGATTCCCTGCTGCTTCTTTGTACCCTGAACACATGTATTTCAATGTGCATAGTTTCCCAATAATGTAAACACTGATGTCACATTTTTCAAATCCAACTCCTTTTCTTTAGTACTTTGCAATTTCCAAAGCATTCTTAAGTCTACCATTTCATTTTTATTTCCAAGTGCATTTTAAAGGATATTATCATATCATAATATTTACACTTCTTCACACTCCGAAGTCCACCACATTTACATACTTTGTATCAAATGAATATTTCTAGTCAATATTAATTTTTATCTCGTTTTATTCTCTTCATTATTGTGGATTTTTTTCATCTCGAGCCTACCTTTCCCATTTTTGCTTGTCTGTGTATATCCATATAGCTAATGGATTTATTGGACAGTTATTAATTGAAGACCTAATTATGCCAGGTACTAGGCCACACTGAAGATTGTAATTCTTTGTGTACTCTTCCCCAACTCCACTGCTTCACAGACTATCTAGCCTAAACGGATTTTTTTAATTCCAATTTTTTTTCTTTTTTTTTTATTTTTATTTACTTATGCATACAGAATTGAGGTACAAGCCAGAGGAGCAGGGGAGGTGAGAGGACTCAGCAGAGGCAGAGTAGGGAGCAGAACAGGCAGATCAATGAAGTACATGCCAAGGGGAGTGGCAGGCGGGTCAGGAGAGGTCTGCAGCACTGTGTGGATCACCTCTGGCCAGGAATCAAACTTGCACTCAAGCAGCTGTGGCCAGCTTGCAGTGCTGCGTCCTAACCCATTGGCCACCAGGGAAGGCCCCAATTTTTTTTTTTAATGAAGCACCCTTGTACTTTCTTGTAAATTGATATTTCTTAAAGTATCCCCTGATGCACTTTACCATTTTTGTCCTTTGGTAGTTGGCCTCTTTTTGCCATTTTTTTTCACCTGGTGCCTTTTTTATTATTGTCCTCACTCTTCGGCTTAACACTTGTCTCCTGCCAGGTTGTTAGCTGGCAACAGCAGGGTTGAAAGTAGCAAAAAAGCTGCTGCCAAAAAAGTCCTGTAATCAATGTTCAGTCAAGTTAGTCATATGGTGTGTGCATTAAGTAAATGTTTATATACAGTTACAGAAAGAATGAGTGTTTCACTCAAAGTTACCCACGGAAAATAAACTGAAGTTAGAAGAGCAGTTCAACGATGTCCAGAGTAATTATTTGTTGATGTCTTATGGCAATAATCCAGTTCTTAGAGCAATTAACATACACACATTTTATGGAGATAATTCTGGTTGACAATACTGTATGGGCTTCAGGTATACAGCTTCCTACCTCAGCACCTGTATGTATCACACCACCTCTATCAAATGTCCTTCCACCAACCGCCTCCATGTCTCCCTTCCCTTTTGGTCACCACCATTTTGATCAAGTGGAGTTTTCAACACCCTTCTCCTTGTTTTGTCTGGTCACTGCCTCCTTCTCCCGTGGTCTTTGAAAATCAGTAGCGTCCCCACTGGGGTGTGGATTAGAGAGATGAGGGAGAAAGCCTCTGTCCTCAAGAGGCCCATGAACAAAGGAAGAGAAACAATCAAAGTTGTCAACTTAATGAATATGACAAAGACAGGTACACAGAACTCAGGTAGCACAAAGAAGGAGTGACAGACATTTACAAAAAGAAAATTCAGGAAAATTTTAGTTGTTGACATCTGAGCCAGGTTTGAAAGATAAGGACACATTATCATGGTGGGGTGGGAGGGGAACATCCTTTAAATCATAGGTAGCACATTGCTAGTGATAGGCCAACTTTCACCCACAAAATTTTGATAATTAAACACAGGTATTTTTAATGATTACTAAATTTAATTTGATTACCAAATCAAGCAGCACTTAATAATTTGGGAGCTTTATATAAACAGACATTTCTAGCTTCTAAAAACATCCAAATATCTAGTAAACACTGTACCATCAACTGCAACTTCTGAACAGCTTTCGATCAGATACAAACCCTCCAGTCGGCTACAATCCTGCCACTCCATAGACTGACATTCAAGCCATCCTTAAGTTGGCAACCTTTGCTTTACATCTTGGAAAAATCAGTAGCAAATTCATCCTATCTAGAAACATGTTTCCCGTTCAGCGAGCTGATCATACTGCTGATTGTTGAGATGGAATTTTTCTTACTTTTCCCTTTTCTTGGCTCTCAAACTTTCTCCTACTATCCTTCCTAGTTTTTTTTTTTTTTTAGATCTATTTATGCATACAGAACTGGGGTACAGGCCAGAGGTGCAGGAGCAGTGAGAGAATTCACCAGAGACCGAGTGAGGAGAACAAGACAGATCAACTAAGAACACTGCTGAGGGGAGCAGCGGGCAGGTCAGGAGAGGTCTGCCGCGCCATGTGGGTCACCTCCGGGGCAGGGATGGAACTGGCACCAAAGCAGCCATGGCTTTAAGTGCTGTGCTTTAACCCATTGCGCCACCAGGGAGAGCTCCCTTCCTATTTCTTAACTAAGCAATAACTCCTTTACTATTTGCCATTTCATATAACAATCTATGCCATTAACATTTTCTCTACTCTCCATTTACAGAAAATGCCTTACTTTCCTTCTCTTACCATTCTGCATCCATAACATCTTCTCCATTCACTTGTTAGATTTGCTCTTCCAGCCACATTCTTTTATTTATATTATTTATATATTTTACATCCATATTCATTTTAAAACAATATTTACTTCCCCCCCACACACACACACACACACACACCCAGCCACATTCTTTGTCCTGGTAGGGACAGCCTAGCAGAGGTTACATAACTCTGGGCATTGGTTTCCTAAGCTGCAAATGAACTGGGGATAGACTTAGCTTGTAAGATTCTTGTGATGATTAAAAGGTCCAATGTGTTAGCTCAGCAAACTCAGTTACTGTTGGATCCGTAAGTCGTTCTGACATGCATATAGTTAAGACTGCTTTACCCTTTCTCCATCTACTCCCTCTCCTAGGCCATGTCCCAGCTACACACAGTTGACCTAGAAGAAATATTTGATTTTCTGCCACTTGACTAGTCACTGGAGTTTGCTTAGTTTTTCATTTCTTCTTGTCAGACTTTTGCATGTCCCATACACCTCTGATGGACAGTCCAGGTTTCGAGACAATAAATCCTGGCTATTATAAAGTTATCAGAAAAATACTCTCTCAGTTTACACTCCTCAATCTCTTTTTTGTTTCCCTGAGACTAAATCACTTTGGTGAAATGTGTTCCAGATTGCTAACATGTGTCTCTAAACAAGGATTCACAAATCCTGAGCTCTTACAGATAGGTTCTATAATATTTGACTGTGAAGGTCACTGTGCTCCAAGAGGCAGAGGAAATTGCTGCTCCAGGAAAAGCCATATTTCCTCAGGACAGTTTTTTATTTCATATCTTTGAGGGAACAAATGGTTTTTTTAAACAATTTGTGAGGCACAAATGTGCCTTTTTCCTCTGACCCTCAGAACACTTGATATATTTATGAGCACTTCACCTGTTTTTCACACATATTTTCCAAATTACACCTGAAATATGTTTACTTCTCTTCCAGTATCAGTAAAAAATAATGTGATATTAACCCAGTATATAATAATGCATTGCACTACTATTTTATTATCTTCAGAAATATCTGAATTGAGAAAGGCAAATTTGGTTCTACTTATATTGCCAAAAGGCAAACTGACAGTGTCAGGAGAACTCTGGGGGGGGGGGGGTGAATCCCCACACACACACCCAACCTGCAGGACCAGGAGGCCCAGACCCCTTGAATAAGCTGAAGCTCAGCTCAGCTCTCCTGTTATTTCCAGAATCAACTGAGACTTGTAGTCTAGATAGGACAGCCCCATTGCACTTATGTGTATTTTTTCAGGATGACTGATAAGGGCAAGCATTCTGTGGATACATTCATCGGAGCAATGTACTTTTCGTGTGTATTAGTATTGAACAATATACACAATCCCAAAATACAACCGATGACATTTCATGACATTATTAGAAAAAAATTCTCAACCTTTATCCCTCTCTTTTCTCCAACTGTTTGAATTATTTAAAAATTTTTTCTGTAATCAAGGTCCAAACCATGGTGAAAATGAAACCATAAAATAAGTTTTCAACACCCAACATCTTTTCTTGGGTTATTTTTCTTTAACTCATACAATAACCAGTCTTTACGGGGGGGGGGGGGAGGGATTGGCCCTAGCCAGAACAATGTTTGTGCTTAAATTTCATATCTGCAGGCTTTCAAATGTTTCATTAATTGTTGACTTAACCTGTTCTTGCAGAGTTGACTAATAAGGGTTCCAACAATAAGACAAAGAACACACAAAAAAAACTAGGTCTAGTTCTTTCACTTTCTACTTAGTGCCTTTAATTCATTTTACAGTCTGCACTTTATTGCAAGCTAAATAACAAGTTCCTTTACTCCACACTTCACAAACTGGTTGCTGCAAAAGATATCCCACATTAGTATCTTCCTTGGTCTACAGATGCTTCAAAAATCAGTAAATATTAACAACCCAAATGTCCAATTCTTCTTGAAAAACATAAAGGACAGCATTCCCGAATAGCAGCAATAGTCTCGAGCTGAACAAGACTGCCAGCTCTAGAAGGGCTGTGCACTTCATAATCTTCCATAATCCCCACCTCTCCTTAATGTCTCATACCAACACTGCTTTTCTCGGTTCTATAAGCTACTGATATTAATAGGCATGTGATTTTGCAACCCTGTTTTAGTCACTTATCTGCTATGATTTCTAGGAGTTCACCATCTAGTCTTCCGAATTTGCTTCAATTTTTCTTAGTTACTCTTATAATGTTAGCATATGATAGAAGCATTTCTCCAGATGTCCTTAATATAAAAAGCCCTGGGCCCTGCTGTTAGATCTTACTGAGTTTGTGAGCTATTAAAACCCTGGGTCTTTCTTACATGAATTATCTCATGAAGTTGATTGCCAAACATGGTCTTGCTCTGCCCTACAATTTTTTTTTTAATGAGAATCCATAGTTGTATCTTGAATTTTCATTTCTCAAGGATTTTGTGATTATTAAATATACCACTGTTGAAACCATCCAAGTTTTGAAGTGAAGCCCTAAACAAACACCAAATACTTTATCATTTACATTTGTATTGATGATAGCCTGACAAGAAGGCTATCTCTGTCAGTAAATGATTTGTGAGTTTTATTTTATATGTTTGGGGTTTTCTTAACTACTGAAAAAAATAAAAGTGAAAAGAGTCCGTGAAAGACTTGAAATCTCAAAAAAATGCCTTTTAAAGTATATTAAAACCAGGGCCCTCCCTAGTGGCACAATGGGTTTGGGCACTGCAAGCTACACCCAGCTACTCCAGTGCAAGCTGGATTGAGTCCTGGGAGATGACCACATGGCGCGGCAGACCTCTCCTGACCTGTCTGCTGCTCCCCTCAGCAGTGTACTTCATCATCTGCCTGTTCTGCTCCCCACTCTGACTCTGGTGAACCCTCTCACCGCCCCTGTACCTCTGGCCTGTACCCCAGTTCTATATACATGAATAAATAAATAAACCTTTTTAAAAAAAAAAAGGTATATTAAAACCAAATCACAACATTAGTCTCATAACACCTTATTAAGAGACACCTTATCAGAAGTACATTTGAATCAAGAATGACCTATAAGCACGATACCCAAGCCCCTTCTATCTGCTTTATCAGGCACGACTCTACTTTTCCTTAGCAGGAGCCCAGCCGCATTCCACTTGCGCTGAATGTACAAGTCTGTGTACAAAGGAGATAGCACTAAAAACATCACATCATCCTCTTACTCATAGAATATATTTAAACCATCTCCCTGGTTTTGAGTCCTCTCTAAATTTTTTTATCTTTCTATTCTCATATTAAGAATGGATGGTTATGGGTCACTTTTAGTGAGCAATACTTTCTGAAAATAGTACCAGAAAATCATCAAAAATTAGGAGAGCCAATCCAAAGTGAAATGCCAAAGTGGGGGGAAAAAACATCCCTAATCCAAACCACCCCACAGGCTATTTCTGGGACAAAGCAGCCCACAGTGGCTGGGAGGGGCTGGACCCCACCGTGCCTTTCTCTGATTCCTCTCCTGCCTCTCTCTTTTGTGTTTAAGATTGGAGCACAGTGCTACTTGGAATGCTCGGCCCTGACGCAGAAAGGTCTCAAAGCTGTTTTTGATGAAGCGATCCTCACCATTTTCCACCCCAAGAAAAAGAAGAAACGCTGCTCCCAGGGTCACAGCTGCTGTTCAATTATCTGAGGTGATTGAGATGCACCCACCCCTTCTGGGGCGGGAGTGGGGGCCGACCTCTGCCTCCCGGGGACAGCTCCGAGGAGGCCACAGAGAGGAAGGCCCTCTGCGGAGTCGCTCCACCGCCCCAGATGCCTCGCAAGCACAGCACACCAGCCAGCCCACTGCCATGTCCTCCCAACCGGCCAGAGCGTCCCACACCTTTTGAGAAGGCTGAGCCTGGGTGACAGCCAGGGCCGCTGCCAACTAAGTAGGGCATAAAGTCAAAGGCCATCTTGCCTTTTACACTGCCCTCCCCACAACATGAAGCCAACCGTTAATCATCATGGGAAAACCAAAAGAGACTCCCTCCCTCATCAGCGGCCTTACTTGACATCTTTTGCAAACCATTGGAATACAATATTAACCTTTTTCTCTGACTCTGCTGTTCTACCCATGTGTCTGACATCGACATCCCTTTGTATTATTTTAAGATCTTTACTGATTTACCAGTTTACTCAGGCCTTACAAATCCAGACCAAATTAGCCTAAAGACAGAGTGTTTTGTATTTGTTTCTATTTTCAGCATGTTTTTACCAAAGTTATGAGAACCAACATGTACCTCTGAATGCCTAATTACAAGAAGATACCTTTTAAGGAAAACCTTAAAAACTTTTGGAAATTTGATGAACCATGATTTCTTTTACCTGGTTAGAAGAAAACACCATCTGAATTGTTACAGGTCCACATTTTTGCCAAAGACGACTCCCACTAGAAATACTTGCAGGGATAATTAGCCTTCTTCTTCTTCTTCTTTTTTTTTTTTTCCTTTTCTTTTCTTTTTCTTTCTGTATTATATTGTCAGGGCAAGTAACAAATGAACTGTCTTTGAAAGTTTCTGATTTTCTATCAACGTGATAGGGGGGCCGAGAGAAAACAGCAGGAGCCACCCTTTAAAGTTGTCTTCATTCTGCGCCTTCCCTCCACAGTCTGAGCCCTTTTGCTTGCTCCCTGGACTTCACACTTCCTCAAATGCCCACCCTCTTCTTTCTCCCCCAGTAATTGCCTGATCTGAAAGGATCTGGTAGTAGGACATCAAAACTGAAGTATTGAAAAGTCCCCAAAGGTTAAACAAAGTGTCTCAATTTTTTCACCTGCTTCATAAGAAAGTGCGTCTCAGTTTGTCCTGAGTAAGTTCCCAGCTACTTATATTACATTTTCCAGGGACAGCTGGGACTAAAATACTGCCGCTCCCTATTCCCAAGGCCTGTTGTCCCAAGTGTATCTTCAGGGTTCAGGTCTTTGGATACCAAGCTCTGCGTTTAGTCCCTGGTGATGTTCTCTACCATAGGGACTTTGGCCTTGAGGAGGAAAAAGGAAAAAGCATGTCCTTCCCTCTAAAACAGCCAGGGACTTGCCTCTGGAGGGAGCTGCTTCTAGCTTTTAATTAGAGACTATGAAGACTTCTAATTAGTCTTATTTGCTTTCAATTACCCTTGAAACATCCAGGTAGGCACTTAAATTTTTATTTGAATTGCATAAGCAAAGTGCCTTTTTGCAGCATGAAATTGCACCAATTTTGGTCTTAAAAAATTTCCACATTCTGGCCCTCCCTGGTGGCGCAGCGGGTTAAAGCACAGCACAAAGAAGCTTAGGCCACTTCCACATGAGTTTGATCCCCGCCTGCCCCGGAGGTGGCCACATGGCGTGGCAGACCTCTCCTGACCCGCCCGCTGCTCCCCTCAGCAGTGTACTTCGTTGATCTGCCTGTTCTGCTCCCCGCTCTGTCTCTGGTGAATCCTCTCACCCTCCGCATCTCTGGCCTGTACCCCAGTCTTTATGAATAAATAAATCTTTTAAAAAAAAAAATTTCCACATTCATAATCCTCCTGTTCAAAAAATCCAGTCTTTCTAGTTCTTTCTGCTCCTGAAGAAAAACATTTTAAAAAGCTTAAGGTATGAGTCTTTTCTCTTCTGTAAGATCTTCCGTGACTCCCACTCAGTTTGGGGGGTTCTTGCTTGGTTAGTTTGTGTTTGGTTAGAATCTCTGAAATGTGCTGTCCCTTATCCCACATTTCAAGTTATTTTCCTTCCTCTCTCAGTTAGTTGCTAACCATTTAACAACAGAGAGAGAGAGAACCTAAAAGAAAACGGGAGTTTTGTAAGCCAAAGCTTGACATTTCAAGAAAACAAGGACTTTCTGCTTTTGTAAATGGAAATCAAGTGTGTATAAATTATGACTCTGCAGAGGTAATGAATTCATCCTTTCTAGACAATAATAAGCATTTCGCATTGTAATGCATGAAATACTGTTAGCCAGTTTTTTACATCACTGCATAACCTACATTGTGCTGAAAGGCCATGTTTCACTTCTCATTGATGTGGATGAAACACCATGAGTTGCACGTTTGCTCTACCATGGAGAATTTTCCACTATGTGTGAACTCAACAGGCAAGTGGTTCCCCAGGATATTACCTCACTAATGGACCACAGGGACTCTGTAGCCTAGAACCAGAACCCAGGGAGAGACTGTTAGTGTCTGGTTGGAACACAGGTTCCTAGAGGTTTGAGACATTAATTACTGAATAAAATAATGAAGGGCAGAGCAGACCAAGTAAGTTAACATCATCCCACCACAACAATCGTGTATTCCCTGTTTCAAACTGTAGTTTATTTCAGTTGAGATGTTCTGTGCCATAAGAGTGACTATATTCTGAAGCCAAAATGAAGACCAAATGGAAATCTGAAGAAGATTCTTTAATGGCCTACACCATTTTTCAAAGACAAGAAGGGACAAGAGCTTTCTGCAGGCTGGTGTCTTAAATTTTCAGGACTGAAAGAGGCCTCAGAAACCATAGTCCAGCTCAAACCCAGATCAGGTAAGGAGATGTGTTGTGGTGGAGCTGAAACAGAGCTTAGTTCTTGCTTCCCATCCACTACCCACCTCCTTAATGTGAAATTTCCATTATCATACAAATAAAGTGGGAGTTTTGTAGGCATATTACTGGAGTTGCAACTTTTTTGCTCTATAGCTCCTAGCCACACTACTTACCTATAATATGGATCCACTGTAATTAATTCCATCAGAATAGCAACTACCTAGAGATGACAACTGGATTTACATACAAATAAGCCTGACTCCACAGTTCGCAATGAAATGTAATCCTAATCTAATTGCACAGTGGATGGCAATGTAATCCCAACCTAATGACTCAATCAGGAAACTAATTTGACAAATTTTCTTTTAATTGGCTGGTTACTTGATAGAATTAAAAACTCCTCAGTCTGTTTTGGAACTACAAAAGGCCTATAACAACACAAATCAAAGCCATGTCAGCAAAGGGATAAGTTTGTAAGAAATCTGTGTTGATTTCTGCCAAGGAGAGTTATGCTCAAAGAGCAATTACTGAATGCAAGGCCTACAGCAATCTTAAACCAGGAACCACTAAGCTGGAAAGTCAAAAACTAAGTTATACACGTATGACAAGATTTGGTTCTAAGACCCAAATAATAATAATGATACATGTGATCTTGATGTGAGAAGTTCTAGAAGATTATATAAAACCATTTGGAAGACTTATGGCCCACAAAAGGAATGTCAGATGAAATGAGTGGAAGTAACTATACACAATTTTCATAGAGCTAGCAATAAAGAAATACTACTTAATGGTAGTAAAACAGCAATCACAGCCATACTCACAATCTTCAGAGGAAATAAAGTTAAACCCAAAATTTAAAGCCAACAAAAATGTTCAAAGTTACATGGAGCAATAAGCTTGCAAAGTAAATGGTCTCCAAAAATATATATTTGAGTCATGAGCCTTTAAAGATGAAATTTTGCATTCAGGGCGACAAGCTCATCCATGAGATTGAAGCAATGGGAGATTAGAAATGGAGAATTTGCTTTCAAGGACTCTTTGACACCATGCTGGACATTATTAGCTAACCACTCACACCTTCATTTTGAAACCTACTTCTATGTTTAAATGCCAGAATGCCAAATGTACATTCTTGCTCAACAGAGAGCACCACAGGTCTCCAGCTATGTCTTAAGAGGCACTGAATAGGTTACCCCTGTAAAAATTAGGGAGCTCAACAAATATTTTCATTTCAAGGACCATTAGATATAGAAAGGAAAAGAGGTCAGGGAAAACAAGTCTCTTACCAAAGATGTCAGGTCCTTTTAAAAAACAAACATTTAGAAAATGAAGAAAAATATAATACCAAACACAAGGCAGAAATACATACCTGACAAATCTTCCCAAGAATTGCTAAGCTTTTGCCTGGCCTCTGGAGGCACAGGGAAGAGAGGAGGCCTGTTAATGCAAAGAGCAGTCCATGTTTCTGGGCTTCTAAGCAGTCAGCCAGCAGGATTAATCATGTGATAATCCCGGTTAGTTCCACTTCGCCACATATTAAAAATGAATGCCATGCTGGTCAGTGCCAGCACAGCCCCTCACACTTCTGGTCTACAGAAAGTTGTCAAGAAGCATCTACAGAGACATGGGGAAGAATACATAAATTGTTTTTCAACTCTCCTTGAGCATCAACAAGACTTAATACCTGAAAGGGATGAGTTTGCAATATCTAGAAAGACAGTTTCTTGGAGGACTGCTATTTAGTCATCTTCCATGGTGATTCTCAAAGCAGAAAGATGGCATTGCAAACGGAGAGCATTAGGAACAGACTGCAAACGTGTGCGATTGAGCCACAGTTCATAGGGTATCAATGGTCCTCAAAGGCCAGAAAGGAAATCAAAGCGCCCGCTCTTCACAGAGGCACTGCACGCATCAGAGGCCGGGCCGCTCTCCTGGGATCCACTCGGGTCAGGGCAGGGTGAGTCAAGGAGGGTTTGGCTCATCTGTAAATTCGTGGGCTGCAAGTTCAACAACAGTTCTTGGCTTTCAACTTCCACTACAGGAAATTAGAGCAATAGCTGCATGATTAATCTTGGTCACAATCTTTTTTTTTTCCTCCTTAGGGAACATGATGTCAAGAAACAAGAACCCTTTTATACGTGTATGTTTTAAACATGTTTGCCCTGGTCAGCTCACTCTGTGAACTGCATGACTCAGACTTCACAATGCTGTAGCTGGAGTCATTTTGTTGTTTCTTCAGCCATATCCTCCAAGCCTCCCAGATAACAAGCAGTTATCTTCGATGAGAAAGATCTAACAGCTTGCCTGAGATGATCTGAGGGCAGGGTCCCCTAAGCTCAGACCAAGTCTGACCCAAAAGCCACCATTGAGCACTAAGCCTGTGGCCCTGTTTTTGAGTTCATGTTAATTCTTTGGAGAAAAAAATAAGAAATACTTTCATGACAGAGCAGTATGTTTGTAAATAGCTTTGTAAAATTTCTACCACCTGCCATTTTTTAAACCAACTTTTTTAAGCAATTGAATTTTTTCTCCTAGAGGAGCCCTGGGCAGGAAGGTTAATGAATTCTATATCACCTCGCTTAAATTGTTCTTGGCACTGAGTAAATAGTAGTGCTGTTTGAGTACGTCCCAGCAGAATTTTCCCCAGCTGAAACAGTCTGTGCTCTTCCCCAGGTAATCTCTGCAGAGGAATGATGGACACGGCAGCACAGCTGACCCGCACACAGGTTGACTTTCTTACAGCCTGCTTCTTATGTGACGGCTATTCTTAGTACACTTTTCCTAACTAATGGAATATTATTTCGTATAAGCCTTACCCTTGCGTTTTATGTTATGCCAAGTTCTGACATTTAGTCTTTTTTCCTGCTCTCATCACCGGGTTATCTGAGGGTGAGTCCCTCAGCCACTGATGAAAAGTGCCTTTCCTAACCCTCTGCTAGAGTGGGAATTGGTTAAGCCCTTTGCTACTTGAAGTGTGGGCCTCAAAGTCAAGAGGGACTCTGGGGGAGCTGGTTAGAACTGTTGAGTCTCAGGCCCAATTCAGACCTACTGAGTTCAAATTCTTATTTTAACAAGACCCCTAGGTGATTTTTGTGCATATTAAAATTTGAAAAATACTGATTTAGGAGACAACCAAGTGTGTTATCAGTCACTAGACCCAGAATGTAGCTGTGTGAGGTGATTCAGAAACCATCAGCTTCCCTTGTCTCTCTGATACCACCTTTTGGGTATTGCACATTTACTGTATAAATAAAAAGGTTTTCAAAAGTCCTTTTTCCTCCTTGTCATGTGCTGCCCAGCTGCATTAAAGGAAGAAGCATATTTGGGGATGGAAAGCACAAAAGCAGCATCTGGTTTGAAAGATCTGCTAAATCGAAAGTACTTCTGTTCTAAATCTCTTTGGCATGTATAAGAGAGAGGGGGAAAAATGCCCTCCAAAATTATTTTCCATGAAGAAATCGGAATCATATCACATGAAGGTATGAACATATAAAACAAAGACAAAACAAATTCCTAAGTCAAAAAAAAAGTGTAAAGCTTCTGTGTGGCTGCTTAAGACACACTGCTTTGCATGCCAGAATAAGGGTTGACTACAAACTTGTCCTCTTAACAGAACATTCCATAGATTTATATCATTATTGCCCTAAACACAGACCAGAGCTGTACTCACTTATCCAACATCTCTGGGAAACATGTTTTGTTCTCCCTACCCACACCCCATCCTTTGCACAAAAGCACTTAAAAAAAAATGTGTGCACGCATACACACACACACACACACACACACACACACGTGCGCGCGGAAGCCCATCATCTCCTTCACATTCCATTGCTGCTAAGGAAGTCCTGAACATCTATCACACCTACCTGACAACAATCCAAGAGCAAACACAAGCACCCCCATTTCCTTTGTACCCAGTCCACTCATTTTCAGGCTGAGAACCAGATGGCCCCATGCAGCCCCTGGGGGCAGCCTCTATCCCAAGCACCTGCACCCCGCAGTGTCCCTTCACCCCGCCAGCAGAGCTCTGGCTCTGCTGCTTTCAAACAAATGTCCTCCTTCCTTGTCTAGGCTGCAGGAACCTACTTGTGCCCCAAGATACCACTAAACAGAAAAAGTTTTAAACTGGGGCAGCTTTTACATCTGGGAGCAGTTTGGCTAGCCAAAGCAGCTAACATTCTTGGAAGGGTTTAGTCAAATCCAAAACAGTCTTACCAAAGCTTTTTTTATTATTGCACATGTATTCTTGAGTTCTTGCTTGTAACCCCTGGTGCAAGCTGCCAAAGAGTACTTCTTATACAGGGACAGCCTATTCTCCTCCAGCCTCCACTGTACACCCACCAGCCACTGCTGTCCTCGGGCCATGACAGAAAGTACATTTTATCTCCATCAGCAACTAATGGTGTGGGGGAGGGACAGGAAGCTTGACTAACAATGATATCTCTTCAAGAATTAGCATACTGGTAATTTTTAAATAGTTGATTCCTAGACCTTTTACTGCAACAGAAAAATTAAGTCTCGGTCCAAGTTACCTGAAAGCCTCCCTTTATTTTAACAAAAGCTTTGCCACTGAATTAAGCACATTGGAATAATCAAAAGAGGCCTCAGACCCAAGCACAATGGCTCCTCCTCCTCCACTTGTTTGTTACTTCCAGTGAGTAAACTTAGGATACATTCGTGCCTTTTGGCTTTGTCCAGATTTGGACAAAAAAAATCTGAGTTGCCTCAGATGTTATTAATGCTGAAATTTTCAGTGCAATTTTCTTGTACTTTGCTTTTTATTAACCAAGGTTAATATTTCAGTGGGAAGATGCTTCGGTATTTGATTCCCAGGTTTGCTCAAGCAAGAGTCAAAAAATGAACAAAAATTTCATCCTAGGAACATTTCCAGTATATTTTAAAGACTGGATATCATTATTCCACTAAGTAAAAATGGTCCCCAAAGTATTATAATATGTGATATGCAGATTCCAAGAGACAAATGAAAGATGAGGTTAAACAGCCTAGAAGTTGAGGTCCCTTTCATCTGAGGGGTCCCCCCTTCCACCTTATCGACATCTTAAGACTGAATGAACAGCACAATGGGACCAGGAAAACTTGGTCTGTCTGTGCATTTCCTGTAGAAAGAACTTGCAAACTAACAGGATTGAATTTCTCTTTAAGTGCATAATTCTGCATGTATACTTCCTCTAGATAATGACTATTAATAATTCACCAACATTCTTTATTGTATAAGGATATGGTTTATTTTAAGTGAATAAAAACTCTTTGAATTGTTTTAAATGGCATACTACTTGTGACTTGGTAATATTTAAATTTATTCCTTGATTATAAGCCTATCTTTAACATCCCTGAAAGAAAATTACAGTTCTCACCTTAGTGATACTGATAGTCTTTGTGAAAGAAAAATGGCTTTCTTTTTCTTTTAAAGAATGTGTTCTATTTGTTCACTTGCTTGCTTATTTGTTTTGGTTTGGTTTTTTATTTTGGGAATTGAATCGGTTTCCAGAAGCCCTGCTAGTTCACAATCAAGGTTAAAACATATAATTGATCCTGCATATCAGAAAGCCTTTTTTAAAACTCAGTTATCCAATATGCTAAAGAAATTGAATAGTCGGAAAACTTAAAGAGTTTTAAAGCCAAAGAGCTTAGGAAATGTTTACTTTAAATTTAAAGCCAAAGAGCTTAGGAAATGTTTACTTTACTCCTGATAATGAGGACCTAGAACATAAAACAGAATAATCCCTCAAAATTCTTTAACCAGGGAGACAAGGCTTTTCTTCTACACTGCCAATTACCATGCTGTATACTGGGCCTCTTTTTTCTGACATTTTTTCAATTTCTTACTCTTGTTACTAGATATCACTTCCTCAGAGACCTTTAGTACCCCCTTTTGATACTCAAACCAGCCACTAAGCCTGGTAGAGCTCACCATACATAATTCCAACCCATACCATTGATAAAGGGAAGGATAAAAAAAAAAAAAAAGCCAGAAGATTCATCTTGCAAATAAAGACCGACTTGCAAATAATGACCAAGATCCTGCTAAACCTAGTAAACCCAATAAAATTGACTAGTAGAAATTTCAACAGAAAAAAATGTACAGAATTTGCTAAAGAATGGCTTAAATGTTTCTTCTTGACAGTTTGCTATAGTTTTTGAAAAAAAGAGCAAAGAGGATAAGGTGCACATTATTTTTTAGAAAATGACTCCTGAATGAAGAAGACAAGTGGTCCTCTTGAAAAATTTAATGAAGTGCAATTCATTTTATCAATGCTCCATTATTTTTAATTAGAGATACAATTTATGATCTCAAAAATACTCTTTGTTACATTAAAAAGACCTCATTTACAAGAAGAGTGAATTTGGTCACTGCAGCAGAATTTGGTCATTTCCTGGAGGTTTTATTCCCTAGCCAATGGTAGAAGGGGAGCAACAGTTACCATTTGAGCCAACTAATAAAACTCGGAACAGAATGAACTGTGACAATTTCATCTGTATTCAAAAAATGTACCCATGTGAACAAGAATTCGGGAAATTCCCCTTCTCCTTACCTTTTGTTAATTGCAACATAAGCAGAGTAGGCTGTTGTTGAGATTTTGTTTTACCTGGAACGCCCCTGAAAGGCAGTGGAGCTGTCTTTCCTGAGTGTTCCTATCACCTGGGACCTAAGTTGCACGCACTCTGCCTTCACCTCAGCAGCAGTCTCTGCACTTCCCACTGAGGTTCTGCTCCTTTTCTCCCCCAGACTGTCCTATCATTAGATTTAATTGGAGCTGCAGCAAAGCATCACCTTCAGAGAAGTTATTCAGGAAATTAGACAAAAAATGACACTTTCCAAATAATACCAAGGCTTCCATTAAGCCACCTCCAGAAGAGACCACAAACATGCTCATCAATGAGAATCCGACAACCCAAAGTCAATAAATTCAAAGACTTCTCAGATCAAGAGTGACTTGAAAGAAGCATCCCAGAAAGCCCAGTGCCCCAGGAAAAAGGGTCTGGTTCTACATGTGCTGCCTAAGAGTCTTCGGTCTAGGCCCTCTCTGGTGGCCCAACGGGTTAGGACGCAGCACTGCAAGCTGGGTGCAGCCGCCTCAATGTGAGTTTCATCCTTGGCCCAAGAAGTGACCTACATGGGGCGGCAGACCTCTCCTGATCCGCCCGCTGCTCCCCTCAGCAGTGTACTTCATCGATCTGCCTGTTCTGCTCCCCACTCTGTCTCTGGTGAACCCTCTCACCGCTCCTGCTCCTTTGCCTGTATCCCAGTTCTGTATACATAAATAAGTAAATCTTTAAAAAAAAAAAAGTCTTCAATCTAGGGAAAAGTTACTCGAAGTTTCTGCCTACGTTTGACACAAGAATTCTGAAGGAATGATAGGAAACGCCCCACCCACAGTAAGAAGCCCATGAATATTAGCAATATTTTTATCTTAATTTACCAGCTAAAAAACAGTACCTTGCATCAACTCCAAGGGAATAAATATTTGTGGAAATGAGGGAAGAAGAGAGAAGGCAAGAAAGGGAAGGGGAGAAAGGAACACACAAGACAGGGATTTGAAAAAGATTCATGTTTAGCTTTGATGGATATTTTCCCGATTTTTCATTAATAATCTTGATTATGACATCTGTTTAATACATACATTTTATGAATACCATGAACTGGAAAGACTATGCACTGTTAGCCAGTAGAACCCGCACATGAAAACCCTCTTGCTGACTTTATGGATTTTTCTGTCTGCTACAATTAAGTGCCCCTTGCCTCTCAGAGCTACGCATCAGCTGATCTCTGCTACCTCCAACTTCCTTCGCTTCTACTGCTACTGAGAAACCCAGTCCAATGGCAGCCTCTCCTATGTTACCCCAGCCTACAAAGGGCAGCACTACTGAGCTTCTGAGAATGCAGAGGCCCTCGCTAGTGCATGCTTTCTGGCTTTTGTGAAGGGACTGTCCAGCATTGTCTATTGAACTCTGCAGGTGAACACAGCCAGCTTTTGAGTTCCCTGGTCTTATGTAATAAGGACAGTAACAACCACCTCCATGAGTTTGCTGTCCTCAAATATTCTGCCAGGACAGTTGTGACATCTTCTCTTCACTAACATAAATCACCATTTTCCCCAAGCTTTACATCCCAAGAGCACACTGCAACCCACTAAATCCAGATGCCCTTGTGAGGATATTCAATCCTGAGCCATGGCGGAATGTCCTTACATAAAGTCTTCTATTCTGTTGCAGTCCTCATCCCATCTTAGTGCAAACCCTCATGATCATTCCCAAACGCAAATTACTGATCCCCACTTCCACTAATCCAGTCCTCAAGCAACTCTAGTGGAGATTCTCATTTCTTCCAACACAGGAAAAGTCCGTCCCCAGCTGGGGCTTTGTGAGACTGTATCCCAATTATCTGGGTAGTATCAACAAGGTGCTGTGGGCAGTACTTATCGGGGCAGGTGTATCATCAGGCAAAGATTCCTGCATGGATGGGGGTTCAGTCAGGTCTCCAAGCAAGAGGAGGCTGGTCTCTTCTAGCAGGAAAAGCAAGTCCCTTCTGTACAGCTACCTGTTGTTCCCACCCCCTCTCTGGAAGATCTCATCCCTTCCCTCCACAGACCTTGACTGGAGCTTAGGACAGTGCCAGGGCACTGTCAGTCTTTTTAGTAAATCAGTTATTGTCCACTTAGGTGTAAAGATTGATTTTCAGCACTCTTCTCCCCAACATCAGGAGAAAGTCCCTTCAACGGCAACTATCACCCCAAGCCCTGTGTGCTCAGAATGCACTTAACAACCACCACCCCAGTAGCTGCCACTGTCCCTCGAGTAACAGCGACTGGGCTAGCCAGCACAGACCTTTCCTTGGGCACTCATGCCTGTCCACCCAGGGAAGACTTAGTAGTGTGCGGGGACAGCAGGCCTTGTGCACTCATAGCCAACATCGCTGCCGGTGGCTCTGGCCGAGCTTCCCACAAGATAGCTGTGTTGGGTTTTACTCACTTTGGCCTCACAGCCACTCATCACTCTTCCACCTGCTTTCCCAGCAGCCAACATGTGTGGACTGAATGAACAGCCTCCTTCACTCTCTGCCTTCATTCGATTTGGCAGATCGGGGCCCAGGGAGGATGGTCGGTGGGGGTGTGAGCTCCCCTCCCTCCCTCCCCACAAGGCCTGTTTGGTAATGGCTGCACCCTCCTGCCAGAGCTCTCCTCCCTGCAGTTCTCTTTGGGGTCTAATAATCATTTCCTCTTCTTGCCCCTTCTACCTGAGGCTGCCTGTTACTTTTAAACAAGTGTTTAGAGGCATTTCATGCCCCTGTTGCTTCCCTTTAACTCTGCCCACACATTAAATTCTCTACCATGCCCCACTGCCTTGTATCTGTTGGTTTTCTTCCAGGCCCTCATGGATGCTGTGGTCTTTTTTTCTAGCAAGTTCTAGAAAGCCCTTGCTGCTTCTATCTTTTTTCCCCTAAGTTTCCCGAAAAAGCAGATTTTTCTCTCACACACAAAAAATAATCCTGAAGGAAGCTCATGGGGATAGACTGAAAACACTGAGTTATTACTCCTCATCAGCACGTTTCATCACACAGAAACCCTGCTCTTGATCCTAGGTGCCTATTGCCTATCAACAGGTCTGTAATAAAGGTGGGTGGATTTGGTTCCATCCTCCCCAAATGTCCACCCCAGTGCCTCAGTCCTGGACATCAACCCCGACATCTGACTGAGAGTTTTTGTGTGACTCATTGATTCCTCACAGCAGTCAGCTGTGACACACCAGAGAAGTGAAGGCAGGTTGGGCCACCTCTGGGGTCTGACCCCAGCCATCTGTGTCCTGTACCCAAGGTGCCATGTGAGTAAAAATATCCTCCTCGTTCATTTGTGTCCTGGGATTCCAAGTAGATTGAAAACTTAAAAGACTTTGAAAGTTTTCGTGAATTCAAAAGACAGAGGACATGCTTTATTGGCATTATTATAGATTTTCTGACATATTGTGAGAGGAAAAAAGAACAAGATTAAATTTAACCCCCAAAATGTCAGAATTAAAGACACTTGGATCACACTGGCGTTTACAAAAAAAGTCAGAGAACCAGCTGCTGCAAGATTTTAGAAGGCCGAGAATGAGACAGGCTTTTCTCTGGGCCTGGAGTGCAGTTTTACCTCTACAGATGAAATTTCTGAGTTTTATAAATTACCATTTAAAATATGCGAAATGGGGAAGATTATTTGTAACTGGTCGTTGTGGAATATCTTTGGGAGCATATCCCATGAGTCTAAAAACATGAGTTTAATTTCTTAAATTTTTAAGCTTAAATGGTAGCTACTAGAATTTTTTTTTTTTCTTTTTTAATCACAGAGGAGCTTCTTTACTAAGGAGCTAATGGGAACTCAGGAATCTGGCTTTGGAAAAGAAGCACCTAAATTCAGACAACTTTTATTATTACTGTCTTTCCTTTTTCAACCAGACCTCTATTTCTTGTGTGGATAATTGCCAGATTAAAAGGAAAAGATCTTTTCTCTAAAAAGCTTGCAGTTAGATTTCATTTGTGGGGAAGAGGAAATCCTGGTTTATTCATTTCTGACCCATTGATCATATATCCAGTTGAAAATCAGTCATCAAACAGGAGAAGAGAATTTGAAGACTTTCTAGCCTGGTATCCTAGTTACAGCCATCACATTTAAACCATTGGCATGGCATAAGCCAAATAGGGAAATACAAATTGTGTTTCAAGACTCAAGGAAAAATTAGTCTATGTATGTGAGCCAGAGAAATTACTTTAGCAAAAAGCACAAATACTGTTTTGCATTTTCATTTTCAGACTAAGATAGCTCCCTCTGGGCCTTAGGTCAGAGCTGGACCGAGGGAGACAGCCTTCTCCATGGGGGTGGCAAAAATTGAATAGTCCTTGAACCCGGGGGTAGAGTTGCTCGCCCTGCCCGCCCACACAGGTGGGTCAGTGAGGTTCAGGTCACCAGCTGTTGTGCCGGCAGCACCAGCTTCAGATGGTCTCGCACTCTGTGGTGTCTGTGGAGCAGGTCCCGCAGTCACAGCGGACAGCCAGGGGGTAGGTGTAGAAGGGGTCGACCCCCGGGGCACAGTTGGGCAGCTTGACTGTCACCTGTTTGGTCTCGTTGTAGGTGCAGACTCGATGATGAGCTTCGATGAAGGGGGGTTCCAGAATGGGCTTCTGTCCCCATGGGAGAAAACAAGGAACCCATTAGAACATAGCACCCTGCTTCATTTTCTTGGTGCAACTAACTTACTCCTCTTTGGTTGGCATGCTAATCTGTCTCCTCCCAGTGGAAAGCAAAATTCTGAAAGCAGGAAGCTGGCTTTGTTCACTGAACCCCCAAAAGGGCCCATGGTATATAGCATGTTTTCAAGACTATTTATCAAGTGAACACAGTGTAGATACTAGCGAAAGCCTGTTGATGGGACTCCTCTCCTCTACCATCTCCCCCTACAATCTAGTTACAACAGAGCAGCCCCACGTGATCCTTTTAAAACTTGCCAGATCATATCCCCCCTTTGCCCAAAGCCCTGGAGATACCTCATCTTACGCAGAGTAAAAATCAAGGCTCACATGAGCCTTTTCCTTCCCGGCATCTTCTCTTTGCCCTATATCTCCGGTGACTCCCATTTCTGACTTCCTAACTGCTCCAATCCCAGAGGTCTCCTGATAGTTCCTCAACCCAACAAGATACCAGTCCCACTCCTTTGTCTTGGCCCCAAGTGCCCCACCATTCACGTGTTCTTCTCCCTTAGGACCCACCCCTTCATCAGTTAGGTTTCTGTTCAATAGCACCCCCACCCCCAGGGAATGTTTGCTAACCAGTCTACTTAAAATTGCATCCCCCACCTCCACACTCTGACATCTTACTCCTCTTCCTGCCTTTAGCCCTCCATAGTACTTGTTGACACCATATGATGTTATCTAATTTTTTGTCTTGTGTTTCTCTCACTCTAGATAGTAAGTTCCCTTAGGACAGGATCTTTGTCCATGTTACTCTCTGTTGTGTCTCATCTACCTAGAACAGTCCTGACTGCCAGGAGGTTCCAATAGCTACTGCTGAGTCAGTGAAAGAAAACAGAGCGAGTCAGCCCCCTCTTGCCCTGTCCTGACAACTTCCCTCCTTCATCCTTTATGAATCTTGACTTCAACAATAATTTTGATAAACAAAACAACACAGAACATAAAACCAGCACAAAGCAATAAAGTCTCTGATCCTGGCTGAGTAAAACATGTTTGTATATGGAACTCCCAAGATTACATGCAAAAAGTGGCAAATCAATAAATTTGAAAAAAAAAACAAGATAAAATTTCAAATCCTGAGATTTGGCCTTTGGAGCTTGAGCCCTTGTTCTTGTCCATGCAGGAGGGCTTGAAGCTTCAGTTTCCTCAGCTGTGAAAATAAACGTCTCCTTGACAGCACTGCTGTGGACATCAGCTACCGTGACACATGGACAAGACCACTCGCTAGTAAATGCCCAGTAAATGCGACCTGTTCTTCTCAGACACTCAGAGGGGTAAGGAAGCAATAACAACTTACAAAGTTTCAAAGGACATGACCTACACTTGTCCTGGGAAATGAGCTGTGTTTAATGCATGAATGTCTTGAGAGACTGCCTTTGACGAAGGCCATGTAGAGAACTGAGTTACCCCTCAGCTGCATTCTCCTACTTCGCTAGTAGCATTTTACCCTTTCTCAATCTGCTTCATGTCCTCTTACCCTTGGCAACCAGAATCCCAGGAAAGGTTGCCACCACAAAATTCAGGATGCCCAGGCCAAGTTTAATTTGCATAAACAATAAAAATAAATGTTTTATAAGTGTGTCCCACAGATATTGCCTGGGAGAAACTTAGACTACAATTTGTTTGTTTGTTTCAATTGTTGTTTATCTCACCTTTAAGGTTAACTGATATTCTGGTTTGGTTTTGTTTTATATTTTGCTAAACCTGGCAACCCTAAACCCAGGTCACGAGCAAAGGCTATTTTCAGGAAGAGTTCCATCTTCAAAGCAAATCCAGTCACTTTGTCATCACTGTCAACTTAACATGGGGAGCATTGCTGACACTCTCCTCAGTTAAGTTACCAAAAATAAGTGCTTTATATCACAGAAGCTTCCAGTCTGCTTGAAAAATAAATCTCATTCTTTTATTTTCTAGAAGTAACATCCCTTTTCTTAGCACAGCAAAAGTATAAAGAAAGTCTGGTTAAATTAAGGAGAACCTTGTTCCTTAGTGATCTTCATGGTTCCATTTCCCCAGAATGAGCACAGTTCCTGACCACCCACAGTGACCCTGACCCCATTAAAGAATAGAAGATGGACAGATTTATCAGACAAAGAGAAATTATCAGAAGAGAATATGGACTAATTAAAGGAAGACAGCAATTTGATAGTTTGAGTCAGAAAGGGCTCCAAATGGCCCCGACATAGGCTACAAGCAGGAAAGGTATCACCAGGGTGAACTCTGATATCAAGAAGGTAAAAGTGTTCCCCAAGTATATTTGCTGTCAAATAAGCCAGGGTCCCCTTAGCAAACGAACTTTCATTTGGCTATTATCTCTTAAGCTCCTGAATGATGCAAAGATAAAGCTAAGTTGATAGAGCAGTTTCTTTTAATTTGGAGTTCCATCACCATAATCCAATTCTATTTATAAGGCCATAATTTTACCTAAGTCATAGCAGGTTGCTCTCAAAGTCCCTGAACAAAAGAATGTTTTTCCTATAGGCAATGTCCTCTCAGGTTCCTTATGGAGTTCCAGGTTGGCCTTGATCAGGTTGGATTCCAGATAGACGTCAACCCCTTATCATTCAACTAGTATTTACCAAATGCCTGTTCAGACATGACACTTTGACAAGCGCTGTAAGAGGCACAAGAATGAAGCTCTGTCCTCAAAATGGAAGCTCCAGTGTGTGTGGTGATGATAAATCAGAAAGGCTTATAGAAAAGCACTCAGCACCAGAGAAAGACAAGGAGGAATAAATTTGATAATGGCAGATGGACATAAGAATAGCTGTGATGAAGAGACCAGAAGTGAGAGATTACATGAGGGAAATTTAATAAAACCTTTAAAAGTCAGCCTGACCAGACCAGCACTCAGGAAATACAGCCACTGTGAACACAGGCAAACACCACATTGCTACGCCTTGAAACCTGGCTGCTGAGCTTGAAGGAGTAGGTGGTCATAAAAGGTTTTGGGGTGGGGTGGCTGTACTTCATTAGTAAACAACTCTGGTCTCCATAGGAAGAGTGAACGGTCAGAATGACCCTCCTTTTCCTCATCCCTCAAATAACTCCCCATTTCAACCCAAGAGGGTTCTAACCTTGCTTGAGGTTTTCATTTTGAATGAACTAGTTTAAATGTGATGCCTCCAAAAAGATCTTATTATACTTGACTATCCAGGAATTCAGTAGATCTGCTACTGATAATTCCAAGGAATTATGGGGAGCAGGGACAGGTGGAGAGGGGTGCAGGGGATTCCCTGGTGAGACACAGAAGGGGTCAGGCCCTCCCTCACCAGCTGCTTTGCTTACAGCCTCTCCCTTGGAACTGTCTGGCTAATCACAAGTGGAGGAATCTAGGAAGGAGTTTGAATTACAAGCTTGAATTGAGAATTCAAAGTTGCACTGACTCTCTAGGGGACTTTGCAGCCACTCCCCCTTACATTATTCTCTGTCATCTGTAAAATGGGTGGAATAACAGCATACCTCACCCTCCCAAAGGCAATTCCCAAATACACTGACACCAAGCAAATTATTAATTCCATCAGCATTTTGTTATTGTTTTGTTAAGATTGCTTTTTACAGATTACTTTTGAGGATGCCGAATAAATGTTATTTTTTAAAAGTCTACAAAAGTGTGGACACACCATCTCTGTCTCATTGCCTTAAACAAGTAAATGCTGCAGAGTCTGGTGGCTCACTTGGGGCTTTGCCACTTGGGCCTATCTTCGGACTCACCTCCCAGGTTTCACAGCGGCCCCAGCAGGCGTCAGTGGTGATCCGAAGTCCCCTGCAGCCCGGCTTCTTGGCCAGGAAAGTAAATTCCCTCACAGCACAGCCTACAAAGGTGTGCAGATTCCCACTGGAGGTGCTGTGGACGTAACCACGGCCAGCCAGGAGCAGGAGGCCCACGGAGCCAAGGAAGAGGTATACCACCTTCATGCTGTTCCTCCACAGGGAAAGGAAGAGGTTATTAACAGATCAGCTGCCCTTCGTGCAGTAGTCAGTAATGTGTTGGTCATTATTGAAGGGACCTTGCTCTTCATATTTTCAGAGAATTGGGCCAAGAAGTTGTAAATGTTTACAAAACTACACAGATGCACAAAATTTGCTGTAACTGGCTCTGGTATGGATTCCATGGACCCACTATGTTCACTAGGCACCAAAGGACATGCCAGACTTTTCCTAACAGTGACCCAACTGCTGGACTTGACTTGTATGGTAAAGAAGTTTGTCTAATGGGCTCTTCAAAATGAACACAAAATCTGAATCACCCCCAAAAGTAAAGCATACTCCAGCATAATACATGAATGACCATAAATTAATTTTATTCAGATCCAAGAACTTGGGTGTGATGCTACATGCTTTGTTCGAATTATATTTTCAATGTCATGGAAGGGGGAAAGTAAACAATAATTGTAGGCCCTATATGTATTGTTACCAACCCAACCCACTTCAAAACAGAAACATGTAGACGATATTACGAATCCTAACCCATGACTCAATGGCCATTCATAAAAACACATCCTATTGGCTACAAACTGCTCTGTTCTATACCCCTACCGTCATAGACAACTACGGTGATTCCATTTAAATGCAAATAATGGAAAGTATGAAGAGTATTTAAACCATCATCCCAATCTACTATCAAGTCTGTCCTCTCTGGCTCTCACTCATTTTCTGTGCCTGCTCAGAAAGCAGAATCATCCTTTCCTGCATGGCCCACTAGATAGCACATACCTGGATATTGCAGTGAGGTGAACCTGTGCTGGTGGATCACCTCCGAAACGTTACTGCCTAAAGCAAGCTGAGAAGTTAATGACTTCCAAATCTGATCTCCTGGTCTCTACTACTAACTGATCATGTCAACAGGGCTCTCTAGACATCCTCTCAGATGGAATGAGATGACTACCTGGAAAACCACTTACCTGGTTTTGCTGGATCTAATTCTTCTTTTGGAGCTGAAACTTGCACCCAAGATTTCAGAAAGTCACAACGAGTGGTGGAAGTTTGCTCCAGGTAAATGTCTCTACCCTCTGTTACTGGGCTGCCTGATTGCCCAAATATATAGAAAGGTCTTGTCAATCAAAACAAAAGAGGGGCAGATCCTTACAGGAACCACTAAACACATCAAAGCCCTGGATAGAAAGCCAGCCTCTATTTTCCAAAACTGATTAGCTTCAAGGGTGTTGTTTTGTTTCTTAACATCACCTACTGGAACAGAAAGTTACCTTGGTGGGTGACATAATCCCAGGGAAACAGTCAAAGGTAGTTCACCTGGTTCTCTGGGAGAACAAATGCACTGGGGCAAGGTGGATTAAATTTTCCCTCATGGTAATCACAAGTTTCCTTTGAGACAAGTCAGTCTCTAGCAACTCATTGCAAACTCTTTCCTTTAACTCATCTGTTTCAATACATTAAAAAGTGGCAAAACAATAATTCTTCCTGGAAAGAACATGGGATCACCAATTGAAAGGATGGAATCACAGTGAGAAGGATTATTTTGAAAGTCTTAAAATTAGTTAGCTGTTAGATAATATGGATAACACATTAAAGTGAATCATACAGGAAAAGAGCACCAATACGTTCAGAGTGATTATCTTCCAGCATAGAAATAAAACATGACTTTCCATTTCTTCTATACAGTTTCCTGCATTTTTCAAATTTTCTACATTAAGCAGACTTTCATGTTAGAAAATCATTTAATATTGATGCTTTAATATAGACTGATAAATTTACATTTGTACTGCACAAAAGGTATCCATTGCTGGTCTAACAAAAGTGTTCTGTTTGATTTATGGTTCTTGAAAGTCTAAGCTAAGAATGAAAGTCTTCTTTATGAGTACAGAACATAGTTTTTATTCCAGTTGCAACAGCAGCATAGAAATAGATTAAAAAACTAGTTGTTCAATGTCATATTCTGAGTGCTCTAAAAAATAAATGAAGCAGACATCGTTGTTGCCCCTAGCAGTTTGCATATCACAGCAAATAATCACACAGAGAGATTAAGATGCACATTAAATAAATGATACTAAATAAGTCAAAACATTTCCATTTTCTGAAAAGAAAAGTATTCTTTAAATAAACATGTCACTGATTAAGGGTTTGTTTTTTCAAAGCAGATAACAACCTTCACTCCTAACTCATCAATTACCTATCTCCAGTGTCAGATTATTGTGTGTGTAGAATATTAAACTAGGTTTGGAATAAAGGATTTCGCTCAGCCTTCCAGTCTGTCCTTAACATATCCAGAACTGGGACATTGTGGAACAAACTGTCCACCTGGTATGATCGTCCTTGCCAAGAGCTACCCGGGGGGAGAGGAGCAGCCATCCCTGGAGGTCTGAAGAGTTCAGTTAACCATCCTAGATTAGACCTGAAACACAGTTGGGTCTGCAGTGTCACAATCTGAAGACAACAAAGGGAGTCCCAGAGCACCTTTTTTTTTCACACTCCCCAAACTCCTTAGAATGCAGAGCTGGGGCATCAATGCCTACACCCCATCAGCATTAACCTTTCAATAACAACAATTTATATTTAATGCAGAGTTACTAGGTACCAGGCTTCATGAAATCTGCTATGTCCTCACATATGCTATCTCTAGTCTTACAACACTTCTGTAAATCAATGGTTATTTTCTCCTTTTTATCATTTTCTCCTTTTTACTTTGGGATAATTGAGGCTCATTATTTTGTAAACTTGTTGCTGCCAAAGCACTACAGATCAGTAGGAATGGCAAGCAGGTTTGTTTCATCCCTGTAGATGAATTGGAAGAGACTAGAATACTGTGGATTGGACGTGACTAGAATAGTGTGGATTGAAAGTGACTAGAACACTGTGTTAAGAAGGCATTTTAGGACCCACCCTGGTGGTGCAATGGGTTAAAGCAGAACACTATGAAGCTGTCCACAGCCACTCCGGCCAGGGAACTGACCCGCATGGCGCAGCAGACCTCTCCTGTCCTGCCCGCTGCTCCCCTCAGCAGTGTTATTTCTGTCGATCTGCTGTTCTGCTCCCCACTTTGCCTCTGGTGAATCCTCTCACCCCCTGCACCTCTAGCCTGTAACCCAGTTCTTGTATGCATAAATAAATAAATCTTTTTTTAAAAAAGATTCTCAGTCAGAGGCAACACTGAGGGTGTCCCTCAGTTTCACCACAGGTATAGGAAAAGGAAGAGTGTGTAGATGTGGCTTTCCACAGTTCTTGCACTGGGCCATGCCGCATGCCTCTCTCTCCAGGCATAGTTAGAGAGCTGGTATCTACAGACCATCTCTGCATTGTGGTCTGTGCAGCCACCAATGTCCCTCGCACTGAAGATCCCACCATTCAAGTCACTCTCTTGAGGTGGCAAAGATGTGTGCAACATCTCCAAACACAGGCAAGAAGCTTCTCTCGCCTTGTTCCATTATCACCTTCACATGGACTCACTGTCAGCTTGGAAAAGGGGTCACAAGATACAGACTCACTAGGGCAAGAAGACAGGAGAAGGGGTATAAAGGAGCAGCCTTCCTGAGGTATGGAGAGCATGACAAGGGGGGTGAGGTGAGGATCAGTGTCCGGAAGAGGCGACTGGGCAACTACCCTTCCGGCTAGGGTGAGCGTGGGGTGCGCAGCAGGCACAGGAGATGGAGACAGCACACGAGTCTGGAAAGGCTCTCTTCCCCGGCTCGGCCATCCTAACTCAGCAGCACAACTTCCTTTGTGCTCACCTCAGACAAGCCTCCCAGCTTTGGTTTCCTCATCTGGAACATAATAGGATTGAATCCCATGACTCGTAAGTTCCTTGCTAGCACCAGATTTTTAAGACTTACAAGCTATTTTATAAACAGAACAAACTGGGCATGAGTCAGAGGTAGAACTAACTAGATATATGACAATAAGTTCGTTCAGATCTCAATTCTGACACTTGCCAGCTAGTGATCTTGGACAAGTCACTAGCAAACTGGAAAGATGCCTGCCTCGAGGGTGTGTGTGAGGATTCTACAATAGTGTCTGTAAACTGCGTATCTCAGCATCTGATATATGCTAAGCAGACAAACTTACTACTTCTCTTTCCTCCCCAGAAAAGCATCACTTTATGGTATACCATTAATTTTTAGGCACTGCCTTTTTAAAAAGATTTTTTGTTAAGATTTATTTATTTATTTATGCATACAGAACTGGGGTACAGGCCAGCGGTACAGGGGCAGTGAGAGGATTCACCAGAGACAGAGTGGGGGGCAGAACAGGCAGATTGACAAAGTACACTGCTGAGAGGAGCAGCGGGCGGGTCAGGAGAGGTCTGCCTCGCCATGTGGTCATCTACGGGGCAGGATTGAACTCATGCTGAAGTGGCTTAAGCTTCTTAGTGCTATGCTTTAACCCACTGCACCACCAGGGAGGGCCTTAAAAGATTTTTAGTGGGAAAAAAATGTTAGTCTGAGATGAAAAGAAGCCAAGTTTCTGGGCCTATGAGAAGGCACTGCATCCTGAAGCTAGAAGACAGCCGGGCATCAACTGTACTTCCCCAGCCAGCGAGGCTACCTGTTCTGATGTCAAATTAAAATGAACATTTCACTTTTAAAAAAAAGTCTAAAGGATCAGATTTAATTTTTAGGCTTGGGAAGTCCAAGTTTTACCATAGTTCCAAAATTCAATGCACCAACAAATCTTCACAAGTACTCCCTCACAGTCGCAGCCCAATGCTCAATGAACCCAACGAACCCCATGCTGAACGCTCCCCGGGTACCCACTCTGTCCCAGAGGGGCTGCTGCCTACGGCCAGGATCTCTTCAGAGCTCAAAAAAGATGCACAAGCGCTCCTGGGCTCTTCTACTGTCACACCCAGTGCTCTGGCCACACACCAAGTTAGTTAGCATTGTCAAGGAACTAAAGAAACCAAAGATGAATCTGTGTGTTATCATGCACATACATACATGTATAAAAAAGGTCACGCTGGCTTTTACAGAGTTGTATGTTGTTTATCCTTACTGGTGAGGGGAAGAGACAGAGTGGGCTGATCTGGGCTTATAAATGGACATGAATGGAAAAGTCTTGAAAGAAATTAATTTTACTGAAAAATCTTATCTTCCTTTTGAAGCACTGCATATTTGTGGGACAGCTTCTCATTTTATTGACTTAAAGAGATAACATTTGCCCAAGATGATGGTGCAGTTTCTATGGCAACTTTTTTTTTTTAACAAGGCTAAAAATAATAAAGCCTGTGTCTGATATACTATGACAAGTCAAGCCTTTCTCTACAGTCATCTGAAAGAAGTATCTGTCAGTGTCATGGATTTATTTCAGATGAAGGGGCATATGGTTTAGGCACTGAAGTGGAATGTTTTTTTGTTTGTTTGTTTTTCTGCCTGACTCTTCCACTTTTGAAAGCCGTAGCTTTGCAGGGCATGGCAGACATATGCCTAATAGAGAGGAACAGAGAATAATTAAATGAGTCACAAAGAAGCATTCTTTACTTCAAGTGCATCCTGTATTCTCACTGGGATGAGTTCACAAAGTTGCCCGATCCCCAAACCCTTCATTTGTAATTCCCAGGCAGTCACACAAAAAGGCCAGAGTGTGTCAGCTAAACTTTGAAGCAACAGCATCTCATTTGTTAGCTATAAGCTTTGTTCCAGAAAAAAAAAAAAATTGCTAGGATCATGGCCCCGGAATATGAGTGTATCTGTGTGTATGCACATCTTTGGGCTTGAGTGACAGAGCCAGGTGATGAAGGGTGAGGCACAGAGGAAGCGCAGAGATGCTCTACTCTCCAGAATGTTCACAGCTTAACACATTTATTAAGCAATTACTGTGTGTCAGGCACTGTTTTGCACTGGAGTTACTGGTTCACTAAAAAATGAAAAGAGAGCCCTGCCTGGTGGCGCATCGGGTTAGGACGCAGCACTTCAAGCTGCCATCAGTTACGTCAGTACGAGTTCAATCCAGAGGTGAGCCACATGGCACAGCAGACCTCTCCTGACCCGCCCGCTACTCCCCTCAGCAGTGTACTTCGTCAATCTGCCTGTTCTGCTCCCCACTCTGTCTCTGGTGTTCTCTCACGCTCCCTGCACATCTGGCTTGTACCCCAGTTCTGTATGAATAAATAAATAAATCTTTTTTTAAAAATGAAAAGATAATATTTGGAGCTATGGGAGTAGAATAGCTAACAGCTGCCAGTAACAATGGATTGCTTTCCTCCTTTTGTTTCTTCTGCCCTCCTTCTTTCTGTCCTTCTATACTTTATTGAGTATTACCATAGGTCAGACATATGCTAAGTGCATGAGATGCACATATGACTAGAGTTAACAGCCTTGAGGAATCAACAGTCTCATGAAGATGATAAATAAACCAAAGTACAGTGATCCAGAAATTGCACTCTTGGGCATTTATCCTAGAACTTATATTCACACAAACCTTGTTCACAAGTGGTTTATTCACAATAGCTCCCAACTGGAAACCACACAGATGTCCTTCACCAGTAAGTGGTTAAACAAACGATGGTACATCTATGATGTGGAAGAGTACTCAGCAATGAAAGGGAAGACACACACACGTGCATGAATTTCCTGACCATCATGCTGAAGGAAAAAATTCATTCCCAAAAAGTTACAGACTAATTATTTTTATGTAACATGCTTGAAATGACAAAATCATGGAAATGGAAAGCTGTCAGGTAAAGGAGAGTAGGGAGTAAGAGGAATGTGGGTGCCCACGTTGTTGTGAAGAGTAACAGGAAGGATTTTGATTGTGATGGGAATGTCTGCGTCCTGACTGCAGTATTCATCTCAACAAGAAGGATATGTAACAAAAATGCACAAAACTAAACATTTGAAAACAAGTCAAAGTGGTAAATCTGAAAAAGATGGGTGACCCCATCAAATCCAATACACTGGTTGATACTGTACTGTAGCTTTAAGTATAAAAAGCTCTAAGGAAAATCAAGTAAAGAGTGCATGGAATATTTCTGTACTATTTCTTATTTTGAGAGAATCTCAAATTCTAAAAAAAAATCAGATCAACAGAACATTAAGTGAGATGGGTAAGTGCTACAACACACACGAAGCAGGGTTGCTGTGAGAACCTGCACTACAGGAGCCTGTCAGGAGAGTCTTACTAGAGAGGAAACTCCAGTGGAGCAGAATTCATTCCAGGCAGAAGAAAGTACACAAAGATTCCACTCTGGAGTCACTGAGACTTTGAAATTAAGAGTAGAATTTTTGCTTTAATCACCACTATTTCCCAGACTAGATACTGCCTGACTCATAAATGATTATCAGAAACTGTTTGTGGAATGAATAAGTAAAGGCATGAAAAGACATGTTGAGTTTGGGAAGCCACAATGAGTCACTGTGGTTGAGCATAGAGTGGTTTCAGGAAGACAGGGAGGAGGATGGCCACAGCGGGGGGGCTGCAGGTCAGGTACTGTGAAGGATTCTGCCTTTGTTCTAATGTAAAGTAGGAGCCAATTTTGTGCACAGTGAGAAGACAGAATGGGGCAAAGCCACCAGTAAGGGAGGTTGCTGTGGAGAGCACATTGCCAGCAACCTCAGATGTTGGGAACTCTTCAGGGTAAGTCCTATGTTGTAAGCAGAGGTACCCAATAGAAATCAAGTCCAAGCTCGATAGGCAATTTTAAATTAGCTAGTAGTCACATTCAGACACTAAAAAGAAACAAGACAAATTAATTTTAATGATTAATCTCAGTGTGATGAGTTCTAGAAAAATAGCTAGATTGTATTTAACCCAATATTATCCAAAATGTTTGTTTCAACTTGTAATTAACATGAAACAGTCTTAAGGAAATAGCTGACAAACTTTTTACACTAATTCATCAGTCTGACCTGATAAAACTGACACAGCAGTTTTCAATCCAAACCAGATAGATCTGAAATACTCAAGAGCTACAGGTGGATGGTGGTTACCATATTGTTCAGTATAGACCTAATATAGAGATGGCAGGAATTATCTGATCTCCTTGTAGATTCTTATCATGTGCCTTGCTTATTAATTCTCACAGCAATCCTATGAAATATTATTAACCATACTCGATGAGGCAGCTGACACACAAAGAAATTAAACAAATAAACCCCAGCCTTCCAGCTAATCAGTGATGGACCTAGGATTCACATTCAGCTCTGACTAACTGGTTTTTACTATATTAGTCTGCTATGCTATGCTATGCTATTTTCAGTGAAAAACCTGTCTATAGAAAATGGACCATGAGATCAAACTTATAGAAATATCAGCCCTTATCAGCTGAGTCCATGGAGCTGAAGCACATGAAATTCCAAAGCTTTAAGCAGCAAGAAGTCCATACAAGACTTTTTTCAGAATTTTCACTTATTGATTCAGAATCTGATTTCTGATCCACTGAGCCTAGCTACTTGATTTGAGAGTCTAATCTCTGTGAAAGTGCCTATTTGCCTGGCTGAATCACTGCTTCCTATCTTAACGTCGCTAAAGAGCCTGCATCAAGCTAAGTTCCAGGAGAAATGTCTTGGTCCTGACATTTAGTGAATAACGAAGCCAGAATAGAAATCAGGTCTAGAGGCGGAAAAGAAGACTAATATAATCAGGGAGATGGAAGGATTTCATAAAATACAGACTTGGAAAAAATTACCAGCCTACAGGACAGACGAGCAAAAGCTGAGGGGAAGGAAAAAACAATATAAGATCTTGAAGTCATGATGCTGTGGGTAAAGTTTTTTTTTTTTTTAAAGATTTATTTATTTGTGCATTCAGAACTGGGGCACAGGCCAGAGGTGCAAGGGCGGTGAGAGGATTCACCAGAGACACAGTAGGGAGCAGAACAGGCAGATCGATGAAGTACACTGCTGAAGGGAGCAGCAGATGGGTCAGGAGAGGTCTGCCGCGCCATGTGGGTAACCTCCAGGGCAGGTGGGGATCAAACTCATGCTAAAGTGGCTTTAGCTTCTCATTGCTGTGCTTTAACCTGCTGCACCACCAAGGAGGGCCCAAGTGAATTATTTTTAAGGCTGAACTAAGACCTATTCATCTCTGCAGTTATGGCCCCTGGATCTTGAGTGTGTCTTGGTAACTAAAGTCTCTTGGAACCAATGACCCACCTTGTTGAGCAAGGGTTATATAATGTGTAGCAGTGAGGAAAGTAAGTCTCAAACACAGTCTAAGTTAGCAAGTTATGAAGAGAAAAAAGCTAGCCCAAAGATATAAAATGAAAATAGTCTAAATATTCAATATATCCATTCACTGATTTCCTCGCTCTTTACAGGACCTTATTTGGATGTCACAGAGACATCCCAACCTCATTATATCCCAAACAAAGTTCGTTAATTTTCACTCCAGGCTCTTCTCCACTATCATCATCTGGCAGGTCCCATCCCTATAAATAAAACCCCTGAGGTTCAATCTAGTCACCTCCTGTCCCTTATTGACCCTCAAACCCCACACACAATCCTGTCAACTCTATCTCCCAAACACCCTGGGACTCAGTTTTCCAGCTCAGAACTCCTGAAGATCCTCATTGGTGCCTCTGACTCCTCTCTGTTCCTTTCTGTTCACTGTAGCTGCAAAGGCCTTTTGTACATGTCGATCTTAATCCTGATTTGTAAATTCAGACTGACACTCTTCACTGCCCCCTTGGAATTCAGGATAAAATACACCCCCCTTAACAAAGCCCTTTCCTGGTCACCCTCACTCTCCCGTTTCTCCCTCTCAGCTCAGGACTTGTAGCCTGAGCCAAACACCACACACTTTCTCGATGGCCTTAGCATCTACCTTTTCCTCTCCCCAATCCCTACTTCTGTCTCATCCCCCCTCATCTTTTAAGATGTGGCTTAGCTGCTGCTTCCTTCAGGAAGCCCTCCATGATGCGCCCTCTTGCGCCTCCTGCCTCTCCCACGGCAGCGCCTCCCCCCTTGGCATCACTGGCAGCTGTGTCTCTCTGACCCCTGCTAGGTCATTAGCTCTAAGCAGTTGTGCCGTGTCTCCTGTTGGCCCTAACAACCCCAATGCCTGGACAAATTATGTGGTGTTGGAGAGCTCCAAATACCACTTATTCCCATTCTCCCCACACTCAAACCTTTGTCCATTTCCATAAAAGTCGGGCAAATATTTCCAGACAAGCAAATAGCCAGTCCAGCAATCTTGCACCCCAAATCTAAATGGGACCTCAGTGGACAGTGCAGGCCTCATCAGGAAAAACCACAAGCTGTCTCGTGTGGCCCACCCCTGGATATGTAAACTCACCCAGGCGAGCAGCAGTCGGGGTAGCTCTAGGGCCCCAAATCAGGGCCTGTGCCCACTTCCCCACCAACTGCACTTATAAGCCACTACTCCTGAAGACATACCCCAGCACCACCATTTGAACAGATTCCTCCACAGGGATGGTGGGTACCCACATCTGCCTCTTTCTTGGTCTGTTTGGTTGACTCATTTCAATTTCCTGGAGATGAAAATAACATTTCCCTCTTCGCAGCTTGAACTATCTCAAAGAAACGTAGCGTATGTAGATTTGACTGGCAGCCAGTGATTTGCTTCAACCACTTCTGCTGTTCTGAAGGTCTCTCTGGAAAAAGGAGTTTGGGCTCCTCTGACAGCCTGATGGGCAATGACATAATTGTAATGATCCTCTCCCCTCAGGGGCAAAAGCAAGGAAGAAAAGTTCATAATGAGATTTGTGTGCCTCAAAATGTAGTCACCAGATTCACCCTCTTTACATTGTTCATGTCCAAACCTCTGGAAATTAGATATTTCAAGCATGCCTAACACAGTTGCTAATGCTCTGTTCTCAAACTGCCTTAAAATAGGTAAGACCTATAGCAGCCCAAGCCAAAAACATGCACTTTTAGAATACTATAATAATTCTAACACATGCAAGCAGTTGTTTGCATATAAGTTGTTGTTTGTCATATAAGTTGTGAATCTAACTCAATCTAAAATGCTACAAAACCTTTTTGTTTTCACTCTCCAGTTGAATCTTTTCCTTCTTGTGTAATGAACAGGGTGGGTTTAGAGGAAAGAGTGCTATTCTCTCATTCCTGCGTATGCACAGTGGCAACAAAGGAAAGTATCTCTGTTCCCCGGGTCCTACCAGAGTCTCACTGTGATCCCTTGACAGCACACAAACATGGCAACTGAGCATTGACAACAGCTTATATTTTTATCTCCTTCTGTCAGATTCCCAGGCATTATTTTTCTATTAGTTCCAAGTTCACAACAAGGAGAAGGTCATAATTACTTATCACCACCAACCCTGTGGACCTCAGTTTCTTTGTCTAGGAAGCATCATCCCAGTTTCTTTATCTGAGAAGCATCATTCTGTGACAACCCTCTCCAGCAGCCCTCCAGCTCGGACAGCCCACGGCTCCATAACTGCACTCACATCTCCAACAGTGCATCAAGTCAAAGTAACCAAAGAAATTTTGAAGAAGGAAGAAATATGACTTCCACTGGCTCTCATTGGCCTTGGGGAAATAAATTAGTAAATAATGATGAGTCTTGAAAGCAGTGTCAGTTTAATAGAAATAGGACATAGAGAAAGTGCCCCTGGCACTCTAGTGAGGTAGCTATGTAATGGGCTAACAAGAGTTTAGGAAAATTGCTGCTCCCTTGAAATTGAATTTAGAAGACAAGCAGAATGACAAGGCATTAAAATGGCTCTCTCCATCTTGTATTGAAATAATATCTAAAGTCTACAGAGGGCAGCCCAAAGCCTTGACAAAGCTGTAGAAGATTCTTCTAGCCTAGCACACAGTCTACTTTAGCCTAATGTCAGCTAATGTTTTTTGAAGTCTTGCTCAACACACATAAGCACTTGACATTTCTTTTTTTTTTTTCAATTTTTTTGATTGAGGTGACACTGATTCACAACACTGTGCATGACCTAAAGGCACAAGACTCCACTCTTCAGGGGCAGGTCACCAGCCACCAGACCCACCAACACCAACACCCAGAGTCCTGCACCATAGTCTATTTTGCTCCTCCCCCTACCCCGGCCCCATTCTATAATCCTATTTTTTACAGTGATATTTCTAGAGCTTTTTACTGTTTTAGTTTTATGTGATCCTTTGTTTTGTTTCTCTATATTTTGCATATAAGCAAAACTATGCAGTATTTGTTCTCCTTCTGATTCATTTCACTGAGCATAATCCCTCCAGTTCCATCCTGCTGTCACAAATGTTCTCATATTAATAGCTCCACTTTCCCCAGACAGAAATGGAAGGTAAGTCATTGCCCAACATCACAAAGCTAAATGTAGCAGAGCAAGGATCTGAACTTATGTCAGTATTTAGAGTCCATGCCCTTAACCACTATAGTATAGTTCTGACAGTTATTTCAATAATATTTTTAAATTTCTGTTTACATTTCTATTTCTGCCACTAATCCGTAAGGGCTACTGTCTCCACAACTCCCTAGTATTATATACACTAGAGAATACACTAATACGCTGGAGAATAAATACAAATAATGAACCAATGACTTTTGTGCAGACATGTCACTGCTCTTGAAACGTATTCTATTCTGTCACAAAGCCCTGGGTCCGCTTATTCTGTTCCTTCTGCCCTTCTTCCAAGAATGTGTTCAAATTTCCTGCCCTGGTGTCCTTTCCACCCATCTTCCAAGGAGAAAAATAGGTCACATTGAAAACAAGTCACATAACTAGAATCATTTTCTTTCTGGCTTATTTCACTAAGCATGATCTCTACCCATGTCGCTGCAGAAAGCATGAGTTATCTTTTTTTGATTGCTGACAGGAAGAAAAATACTGATAGTTTCACTCATAACAGAAGCGTAAGGGATCAGGAAAAAAAAAAATGAAGCAATTGTAATAAAACAAAAACAAAAAACAATGAACAACTATAAACCAGAGACATTTCACAGATGTGAAGAGGGGAACAGGATCAAAACTGGAGTGGGAAGAGCGCACGGGACTACAGTGATGGCACATGGGTGAATTGGTGGTGGGATGTCCACGAGGGTTACAACCAAGATAAAAAAAATGCACAAAATGAAGAACGATGTAAATAAATAAACATAAATAAAAGGGGGGGAAATGAAGGAACTAGAATCAGAATGGACAGCATTTACTTTTCAGTGAGCATCAGCTAAAAACAGCTCCCAAATCTGCGTGACCTAACATAATGAAATCACTCAGTCAACAGAAACAAAAAGCAGATTTCTGCATTAAGGGAGAGACTCCCTCTTAAGTTGCCACCATCCTCAAGATGTGGCCTAGCAGACCATCTTGGGAGGAGAAGACAGAGTCCAGAGGGCTAAGCCTAAGATAGATACCTCACTTCTATCCACATCTCACTGGCCATAACTTAGCCTCAGGGCACTGACCTAACTGCACCCTGCATTGAGGAACCAGGTTACCCGGCATGCCCAAGAAGAAAATGAGATAAACCTGATGAACAGATCAAACTGTTCCCACCACATCTTCCTCATAGTGATACGGGTCAATGCTTCAAAATTCTAACAAAACAATTTTTATCTAGGAAAGTCAAACAAAATTTTAATCAAGCTGAGAGTAGGATAAACAAAGGTTCACACATGCAAGTTCTCAAAAACAGTACATCCATGTAAACTTTCTCATGACACTACTAAAAATGTAAGCAAGGAAGCAAATAAGAAAACATGGATCAAGGATCTCTCGCAGCAAAGAAGAGCATCCTGAAATGGTAGATTAGAGTCTCAGAGAATGACAAACCCAAACGAGCAGAAAGGTGTAGAGAACGGCATTCGAAGGACAGGAAAGAGGAAGAAATCTAGTGATATGTGTGCTCTGCAGTATCACTGTCTTCCATGGAGTTTATACACCTGGGAATCTTACCTAATTTCAATAATTTACTTTTTGATATTTTTCTTAACTTAGGCAACACTTGTCAAGCACTAGTTCTCGCCATGCCCCCACACTTCCAAAAGCTTGTTGGAAATGGTTCTGTTGTCAGGTAGCTATCAGTCTGCAGGATCATTTAGAATGCCGGCAATAGAGGTAACATGGGGGAATCTATTAGAATATTCCACCACCTCTTTTGAATGTGAGGGTTTCAGCTGCCTTTTCAACAACTTCCAACCCCCAGTCATCTAATGGATGACCCGACAGTCCCTATCTCTTTTGAGAACAGAGATTAAAAAAAAAAATTAATAGTTCTTGCTATTCAGGAGCCCAAAGGAACTGAAAAGAGGTCAGTGACTGCAACAGTGATGTGCTATGACAGAGATATTTTAAGGGGCTCTGAGTAGGAGGAGAGACGGCTTCCTGGGATAGGGCCTCCTAAGTATGTAAAGGATTTGGGAGCAAAGGTGTCAAGAGAAAGGAAAAGGGCATTTGGGGTAGAGGAAAGAACGTGAAAAAGCTCAGAAGAGAAAATTCACAGGCGTAGAGGCATCAAGCCGCTCGGCTACAAAGCGGAGAGAGGTATGATGGAGCCACATAGAGGGAACAAGGGCCGGCACTACAGGACAGAGACTGAAGGCTTGGTTCACATGAGTGATGTGGAAACAGCTTTAAGGGGGGCTATTGCGGGGTCACAGCCATCCATGCACCATGCCCAAGAGAGGACAGGTCACTATGAGTTCTTCACCCACACACACACCTGCTCAGGCGACAAGGGGTGAGGGGGGGCGCTCTTAAGGCCACAAGTGGGGGGCTATCTCACACCAGATAGCACCCACCGTGTGCAAAATTCCCAAAGGGCCGGTCATCCAAAACAGCACTGACCCTTAGCAAAGTCCTGGAGCAGCTGGCAGGCAGCGGGCCAGGATCCACTCACCGCTGCTGGAGGTGCTCACAGGGTGGGAGTCGCTGAGGTGGCTGCAGCAGCCCAGCCGCAGTCCAAAGGTCCGATGGACGGCACCGGGCGCTGGGCCAGCCAGCTTCGCAGGCGGTGCGGATGATTGACAGCTCTCCAAAGTGACCCAGACACAGAGTGCCAGTCACCCGCCAGCCGTGCTGGCCATCACAGGTCCACCACTGGGCACTAGGAGCCACAGTGTCAGAAACGCTGTTAACTGCTCTTTGTGAGGAGTTGGCCCACACCAGCAACAACCGCTCTCTCAGACTCAGGCCAGGCCCAGGGCCTTTGGTGCCTGTTTCAGGTGCGGGTCAGAGGCAGGTGTAGCCGTCTGGCCTCTGAAGAGCTTTTTGGCTTCTCTTCTTCCTTTTAGAGACCAAGAAGGCAGGGAGAGGACAAGAGTCCCAAGCGGCCACCTGCCTTCCCTTATGTAGTCGCTGCCCCGCCCACCCCCACTCACCTGCAAGTCTGATTGGATGCTTTACAATCCTATCAGTGATTGGACCATCGGCCACAGAGCGCATCGCTCGCACCTGGTCAGGGCACGTTTGACTCGGGTACCAAATCCATGAGCCTTTCTAGACTGTCCGCAGCTGCGGGTAGCCCGGATGTTGGAGCCAGCCGCTGGGGCCCGTGTGCCTCCCTGCAGCCCCGAAGCAGGCCCTGCGTGCACTGGGGGTGTGGTGGGGGGACCACTGCTGTTGCAGCCTGGGCCTCCGTGGTGGCAGTGGCAAAATCTCTCCACCCACTGTCTCCTGCACTGCCCACGGGCAGTTTCTGAGCTGAAGGGGGATGGAGCACAGAGTGGAGGGAGGTGTCTCCTGTTTCAATTTGACCAGATAACAATTTCAAATAGATCCTTAGGTCCAAGAACTGAAATAGGAGGGCGGGTGGAGTTAGAAACAGGAATTTGTGACCGACATGAGGCCTCCAAAGCAAGGAGAGAAGAAACCCTGAGTGTGGACCAGGACAAGGGAAGGGCCGGCAAGAGGAGCAACGGGGGCGCAAGGGCTTGGACGCGGCACTAGGAAGCCATCAGCAGCCTCTGCAGCCTGAGTTCCTATCCCGCTGGGGAGCTGACCCACATGGTCAGCAGACCTTTCCTGACCCACCCGGCCCCTCAGCGGTGTATTTCAGTCACTCTGCCTATTCTGCTCCCCACTCTGGCTCTGGTGAATCCTCTCACCGCTCCCCCCCTCCACACGTCTGGCCTGTACCCCAGTTCTTGTATGCACAAATAAGTAAATCTTAAAAAAAAAGAAATGAGGAGCAATGAAACTGTTACAGGGCACCCCAAATCTGTTACAGGACAGGGAGAGAGAGGCACCCCTGAAGCCCCAAACCTGCCTGCTCTAAGTGGGTTCTGCCATCCGCTTCGTCAAGACAAAACATATAAAATTTTAATGAAAAGGGACTTTAATACAGTGAATATACAATACGGAACACAAAGAATATAACTTATATAACTTCTAAATCAAACACCTGAAGTTACCCATCCCCTCGTGGGCAAAAGTCAACCCAAAAGGGGTTGGCCCAAAGCAGGACCTGAAAGCCCACCACTAGACTAAAGCACCTTCTGGCTGGGACCCATGGAAAAGGGTCAGAAATGGCCAGACAAGTCTGGGAGGAAAAGAGCAACATCAAAATCAATATAAACACTGCCATAGTCACCTCCCTACAGGTATCTCACCCACACCTGCCTTAACCAGTCCAGGGTCAGGAAACAAGCACGGTCACTTCATCACATGCTCGCTGCTCCATGTGGCTCCGTCTTGTCCTCCCTGCAGCTTCCTTCTCTTCTTCTCTTCTCTCCTTTTTCTCTGCTCTGCTCCACCCTCCTTCTGGATGGGACAGGAAACCTGGAACTTCCCCTTTTCCTAGGGACCACCCTGTTACAAAACGACTATCTGGGAGGTCAGTGCAACAGGGTCTGGTTCAAAAGAGTGAGAGAGGGGAGGCATTTAAAATGACCCAGTACCTGGCTTTGCTTGCTAAACTGGTCAGACCATTGGCTCAGCCTGGGTGGGTTGGAGGCAGGTGTGTCTCTTTTGTTTTGACATTGAAATATCTGCCAGGCCGTGCTCGCTTCGGCAGCACATATACTAAAATTGGAATGATACAGAGAAGATTAGCATGGCCCCTGTGCAAGGATGACGTGCAAATTCGTGAAGCGGTCCATATTTTTAAGAACGGAAAGCATAAAATACCTAGAAGCAAAGATGGGTCAAACACTACATGACATATACTTCAGCGACATCTTTAAAGACAGAGCACCCAACGCCACAATAGTGAAGGCAA
>NW_004567114.1:29181404-29182454 GCF_000260355.1 Condylura cristata | reverse complement strand
GAGTAAAATCAACAAGGAGTCTCAGCTTAGTACCCAGCTCATTTAGACCAAAACGTTTCTCTCGGGCCTTCCACAGAGACTTGACCTAACATCCTTTGTTTTTATATCTGCAGACTTTCCACCCCCTGTATCAGACAACTGAAAGGTAGAGACACAATCTTACTGGATTTAGTACCCATAGGACTCAAATACACAACTAAGAATATTGTACCTGTCCAGTAAGTACTTAACAATGACTGTATGTTCATTTTATGGAAGAAACATAAAACAACAGCAAGTGTGATTTCAAATTTAGACAAGTACCAGGTGCCTTAGTATGTCACTCAAGGAGAATTTCAACCAAAGACCACACTTCTTCTCTCTGCCTCTTATTCTCTTTTCTCACTTGAGAGCAGAAGTCTGGCTCTACCATTTGTTTCCTTTCATCACCATGAAAACGGGAGTCTTTTATTTTTCTGGATTACCCAGGCTTACTTTGAAAGTAAATTTAAAAGCTGAAGGAAAAGTCTTGATCGACTTCAACTCTGCGGTTCATCATCTCCAAGCCCCTGGCAGGTGGGATGAGATCAGCTCCACTCGGGAGAATCCCCTGCACAACAGCCTCAGCTCAAGGAAAAATGGGCATGGTTATTCTGTGTAAGGCTACTGTAATCAGAACCTCTCCCCAGGGACAGTTTACTGACACTGGAAATTCACCATGGTTACAAAGCACTTCACTTTCACAAAAATAAGAGTTCCTCTCTGCTGAGATGGCAAGTAGTGCTTAGTTTTTCTACAGATTAACTGAGGGAGAACCCCAAATTCAGTGTCAAAGAGCCAAGATTTTTCTCTCCTCACTGACCAGTACCAGCCTAATCAGAAACCAGTGATTTGTGTTTCTAGTCATATGTCAAGAAATCAAAGAGAAGAGAACATTCAGGAGAGAGTAAAGATGGATGGGATTTGGCCCTCCCTGGTGGCGCAGCGGGTTAAAGCACTGCACTAAGAAGCTAAAGCCACTTTCTCATGAGTTCGATCCCTGCTCCCCGCCTGCCGGAAGATCCACATGGC
>NW_004567114.1:29175651-29181294 GCF_000260355.1 Condylura cristata | reverse complement strand
AAAAAAAAATGGATGGGATTTTGTCTCTGCAGGAGGTCAAGGCCAACTCTTGCTCTTTCTATCTCTTCAAGTTCTCATGTTCCCAGTTCTGTCCTGCTTGGTACAAATGCAGTTAAGACTGTGCTTAACATGCTGTAACAGCTGAACGGGCAAAAGCCAATTAAGATGCCAACAAAAAAAGCAAAGCGAACAGAAACAAGAGTTCTAGGCCAAGAATGGGGACTGGGTTTGGAGACAAAGGCAGAGCTCTCACAACACCTGAGAAATGGCAACAGCTAAACCAACTCCCAGGGGTGGTCACATTCCACTGGAATGGACGTGACAGTTCCACTCTGCTGCAGACTACCTGGTACCATTTCATTCCTAAAAACAACAAATCACATATATACATATAGCTATATGTGACACACTCACACACTCCAGAGACTGGCAAAGATGTTGTACAAATATAGAACATGCCCAAATTCTGGTGACGTCATAAAATAATTTGTCACTACATCTCAAAATTCAAGGAAAGATGTCTATACTCCCTGGAATTTATCCTAAAGGGAAAAAAATTATATGAAAACACAAGTTATGCAAAATACATTCATTAAGCCATTATTTTACAAAAATCACAATAGAAAACATGCAAGGACAGGAAATTACTAAATCATCTACACTATGGAATAATACTTATCAAATAGCATGTAGCAATACACTGGAAATAAGGCTCAGAGAAAAATTAAGATGCAAAATTATGTGGATAAATGGTACACCTACATCTACCTAACAATTGTGCAAGCCTGTGGACAAAACCAGGAAAGTCACAAGGAAAACAATTGATTTTTTTAAGGGTTTATTTATTTATGCATACAGAACTGGGGTACAGGGCAGAGGTGCAGGGGCCATGAGAGGCTACACTGGAAACAGGTTGGGGAGCAGAACAAGCCAAATGAGGGGAACAGCGGGTGGGTCAGGAGAGTTTTGCAGTGCCATGTGGGTCACCTCTGGGATGGGGATCGAACTCACACTGAAGTGGCTTTAGCTTCTTAGTGCTGTGCTTTAACCCACTGCGCCACCAGGAAAGGCCCACAATTGATTTTTTTAAGGTGAGTAGATTGTGTCAAGCATAAAAACTGAACTACTTCAAGTCTTCAAAAGAAAGTTCTGATACTGTTGAAACAATTTTAGAAAGATGTAATGTATACATATATGTGTGTGTGTATATATATATAATAAAAAAAATTTTTTTTTTAAATTTCAAAGAGAGACAAAAACAGTACATTTTCAAAGGCTTTCACTCTAAAACCAGAACAAGAGAGCAGCAGACAAGAAAACTATAATTTCATTTCCTGATCAATACTGATATAAAAATGATAAATAAAATATTATCAAATCAAATCCAGAAGTCTATACACAATATAGCAAGCCCAAGTTAGCCTATGCCAGAAATGCAAGGAATGATTCTGTAATAAGAAATCTTTTTATATAAATCTTTATATTAATAGATCAGAGTAGAAGAAATACATGATGTTATCACAACAAAGGCTAGAGAAGCATGTGACAAAATAAACACAACAGATATTTCTCATTTAAACTAGTATTAAATATGGTACCTCCTCAATGTCATATATATATATATATATATATATACATACGTACATAGTTTAAATGAAATTTTTATTATTTGAAACTATGAAAAACAGTGACAGCTAATTGATCTGAGGAATTCCTTGAGGACTACATAGGTATAATAATTATTCAAAGATTTCAAGACAGACCCTGTTATCTGCGAGTGCCTTGATCTTTGCATCTTCAAATCCAAGTCACTTTATCTCTGTACCATAAGAAAGCTTTGATCTGCCAACTATGCCCAGTCTCTACATTTTCCAATAGTTCCCGTCACACCAACAGGCAATCCCAAGTCCCTACTGTGGTCTCCAGGAACCCACATGTTCTCACCATTTTCTACCTCTTATCACAGATCCCATCTCACTCAGAAATACATCAAGCACATTCCTGCCTTGGAAGTTTTGGCACTTGCTGTTCCTCCTACCTGGCACATTCTTTTCTCAACTGTGTTAATGGCTCGTCCCCTCACTTTATTTACTTCCCTGACCATATTGACTCAAATAGCACATCTCTCAGACACGCAATCTGCCACCAACTCTCTCTACCTCTTTTCCTGCTGGACACCTGACACCGTATTATATGGCATGTATATATTGTCTTCTCTACTGTCATAAAGTACATTTCATGCACGTAAACATGTTGTACATTGTTGCATGGCTAGCGTCTAGGACAGTGCCTGGCACATAGCAGCTGCTAAATAAATACAGAATATGCTAAATATGCTATTGATGCAAAAGAAAACTTAACTCATGCAGACTTAATTAATTGGGAAATTGATTGTCTCATAGCTTAATTTCCAAAGTAAAACAGGCTCAAGGAAAAAGCAGGGATCTGTCTCTTTTTCTGTTCTTGCCAACTTTATCCCCATACAGAGATTGTCCTTGTGGTCACAACATAGCTGCCACAGCCACTAGAGCAGTATGCTTTCTCTTCTGGTCCACTGAGAGAGAGACTTTTCCACTATATTAGAATTCTCATGTTGACACATAAACTTAATTCTTACATTTCATCTCATGTAGTAAAATTCATTCCCTTCAGTCTGATTGAGACCCCTTAGGTCACTATAAAGGAGAATTGAATTACTAGGTTGAATTGGTGGTGGTAGGCTGAGTTTGGGGTCTCAGGCAGTGAATGGCACCATGGACTCCATTCCCAGTCCCTGCATCACTACTCACAGTCATGAATCTGACTTCCCCAGTGGGGTGTGGAGGGGTGTGGGCGCTGCTGCTGCTGTTGATGCTCAGAAAGAGGAAGGAGAGGTGCAACCATTGTCAAACAGGAGAGCAACATGCAGGCTGGCTTCTCTTGGTCTTTGTTCTTTGTAGCTTTAATATTTTGTATCTGGCTCTCCAAGGAGACCATGGCAGCTACTATCTCAGCCCTCAGAGGGATTCAGCTTGTATGTCCCAGCTCTCTGAGACCTGCCTAACACCTCACTCTTATCTCCTCCCAGAAGGTGTCTTGGACTCACTTTTCTGGCAGCTTTGCTTTGGGGTTATAGCTGATCAGTTCTGGGTCCCATCAGCACTAGCTGAAGCAATACCCACAAAGGGATGTGTGATTGTGGAGGTGAGATAGGAATCCATATTCTGAAATCATTCTCCTTTCTACATCTCCCTATTTCTCTCTCCTTTGAATTTCTCACAGATTAAAAATATTTCAGCACACTAGCATCTGGTTACTTTGCTTTAATGCATGTGAATGACATCAACAGAACAGGCAACATGGGGTTTCCCCTCGTAACACTTGGGGCCCTTAGTTCCCTGTGATTTTTCCCAGTATTAATTTTTACTCTTTGAGTAAGAATGAGCCACCAGCAACAGAAGTCCTCTTAGCCCAAAGAAGGGCTGAAGTCAACCTCTACTGCCTCACCTGGGCATGAGGAAGGAGTGGGTAGATACTTAGACAAAATCCAGATTGTATTTAGAAGCAAAAAACAAAGGAGATGTCCCAATAGACCACAACCACAAACTCCATAATCTCTGAATTCAAAGGATCTCTGCAAGCCCAGAGAAATCTTTCTGGTAGATTAATTGGCTTCTTGGGACTTTGCAATGCAATCATTTTCTTGTGATATTTCTTGAATTAAATTCTACTCCTGGATCAGGAAGCTGCTGCAATTTTCCTCCAGGAAGTTTGAGCACCAGGAGGCAGAGAGCAAATATAGCCCTTCCTGTGGAGGGAGAAGACAGAAACCACGATGCAAAACACATTCATCAGAGAATAATTTTTAGGCAATCTATCAAAACATGAAATCCCTACAAAATACAATATTCCTTCAGAGAAATCAAAGGTCATTTCATTCGTATTCAGGCAATGTAAAGAAAAGTCCCAATCCAGCACAGGAGAAAGCATTTTGTCAGCAAAGTGAGCAAGGTTATGAATTACTGAAGACATATCACAAGCCAGACCCCCTCAAGTGGTACACAATCAGTTGACCAAAAAGTTTCACAAGCATTACTCTTCCTTTAGAATGATTTACTAGGAAGTAGAGCCACCAGAGACATTAAAAGCACCCCACACTATTGTCTGACTGAACGATGTTCCTATATCCTATTTTACCTGTTCAAAAGCACAAACTGGCTTCTAAGAGATCATCCCTGAAAGTTATTTGATCTTTGAGTTTTTTTTTTAAAGATTTATTTATTTGTGCATATAGAACTGGGGTACAGGCCAGAGGCTCAGGGGACAGTGAGAAGCTTCACCAGAGACAGAGTGGGGAGCAGAACAGGCAGATCGATGAAGTACACTGCTGAGGGGAGCAGCGAGCGGGTCAGGAGAGGTCTGCTGCGCCATGTGGTCACCTCCAGGGCAGGCGGGGATAGAACTCTTACGGAAGCGGCTTTAGATTATCAGTGCTGTGCTTCAACCCGCTGCACCACCAGGGAGGGCCTGATCTTTGAGTTTTTTAAGCATTACTTACTGTACTGAGGTAGTTGGGATGACTATTTTACAAGCCTAGAAAATGCTGCTTTTCTCAGCACCAAATAAACCAACACTGTTATAAATCAACCTAACTCCCACCCCCCATTCCCCATGTTGGACTTCCACAGCTGCAGAGAAAAGGCAAGTTTTTATATCTAACACAGAAAAGATACTGAGTATAACTCACTTGCTTCTTCCTAATTGTCCTTCAAAGGTGATCTATTCAAAATCACCTCATACTATCATGACATGAAGCCCAATACTATCCAGCATTTACAAGAGCTTTCGTGAAAAACACCTACTGATTTTGCAATGAATGAAAAGGAATAGATTTGAAGTTAAAATAGATAGTTTGCTCCAGGTTACGCAACCAGAAAGGGACAGAGCTGGAAGCAGAGCCTAGATTTGCTCCTCCCACTATAAAGGTGCTCCTGCCTGGCGAATATTCTCACCTCAGCCAAGTAACTAAGTCTCTTTCTCATGTGTCTAGCTATACACACGGTGGGCTTCTGCTCATGTGCTCTATATAAAGCACAAATTTACCTCTGAGGTTTCTATTATCCAAAACAAAGGTGTAGGGAAGATGTATAAATGAAAGGATAGATGGATGGATGGATGGATGGATGGATGGATGGATGAACAGATATGTATCTACATATGTATGTATATATATCACTGCCTGAATTGGAAATATTTCAGAGCAGATAAGAGAGAGAGGAGTAGGGTGACAGAACACAGAGATGAGGGCATGGGGGTGTGAAAAATCTAGGACAAGTCTTGAGAAAACCTTCTCTAAGCATGTGATGTTATGAACAGTGACCACACAGCATCTCACAGAAAGTAGAAAGTGAATATTTAGGTCATGTCTCATATTCTTTCTTCTATTGAGATAAAACACTTAACTGAAATCTACACTATAAACAGTTTTTTAAGGACAATATAGTATTAACTACAGACACTGTGTTGTATAGAAGATCTCGAGAACTTATTCATGTTGCATAACTGAAATTTTATGTCTGTTGAACAACTGCCTATTGCCTATTCCTTCCTCCTCCACCCCCTGTCCAACTTTGCTTCAATGTGTTTGACTATTTCAGATGATAT
>NW_004567114.1:29165007-29175456 GCF_000260355.1 Condylura cristata | reverse complement strand
TTCTACTTTCTTTCATTGATGGGCATTAATTTGTTTCCTTGTCTTGCTCTGGGGAATCCAAGCAAAGAAAGTTTAAATTTCTTGGAAGTTTTATGGGAAAGAACTTCCTCTCTAATGAAAGGAGAACTATAGGAGAAACATTTCTTCCTTATGGTTGCAGTATCATGAGGGCATGAAACCTGTAGCTACAATAGCTGTCATAAAAGCAGGAAAGGAAAAGCATATGAAAGCCAAGTTGATAAGGACAGCAGAGTAATAAGATGGAAGTCCCTGTTCTTCGTTGTCCCCACAAATTAAGTACCCTCGGATTTCTTATTATGTGAATTTTTAGGTATTTTCATTATATAAGGCACTGTTAGAACTTTTTCTGTTAGTAGAAGCCCCATTCCCTTCTGATACAATGAAACCAACAGAGTGGAATGTCTCACCTATAGGCTATAATTTACACAAGGCTGCTGCATAGGGGAAGGTAGAATTGATTCACTGAGTTTATTGTGTTTAGGTCTGGAAGCACAGAAGCATGATTTCTTGGGTGGATTCATTAATATATTGCTGAAAATATATCTGACTAATTCAGGAGAGACTTGTGGACATGTCTAAAATCTAAGACTCATTTCAGTAAAAAATTTGATACTCTCTTCCCCTCAGTCAATGAAACTAGCTCATGTTTGCCGGTATGTAATTCATACTTGTTGATCTTCTTTCTATCATGCTGTGTTCAACACTTTACATGTGCTATTCCTTTGATCCTAAGAATAATCCTATGAAGTCGGGATGTTATTATTCTCACTTTATAAATGAGAAAAGTCAAATTGAAAATAACCATTGGACTTCCTCTTCCCATAAGTTTCTTCTATGTTATAATCTTCTTTCTTGAGTGTAAAGACTAGTGTCAGGGAGAGAGAGGAGAAAAGCAGCAGACTCTGGCGATTCAGTGTTAGAATAAACCTAGTAAGTATTTAGGCAAGTCAAACCAACTTATTAAGAATAAGATAATACGGAAAAATCAGCTTTTACATGAGTTTCTTCCATTTCCATTATACAGTTTCTCCAGCAGCTTCTCACTGGGTTCTACCTAACCTTCCCCATGACTAAATGCTGGGAAATTTCTCTTCAGAAAGTATACCTACCTGTTAATGGAATATACTCCAGCCATTTCCAAACTCTAGCCACTTGCTCTAGAGAGTTAATCTTCCAGTTGATGTTCATAAGCTGTCAGTCAGATGCCAACAATGGTAATGAAATCCATATAACTAAAATATAAAACTTTTTAAAAGTCACAAAGACAAAAAAAGAGACATATTTGTTTACTTTGGAATAACATAGTAACTCTGTTAGTCAACTCTTTAGTTAAACCAGGATTCCTATCATTCATAATGATGACATTTGATGAAAGGAAAATACTAGAAGGATGGCATGTGGCTTATTTTTCTGTGCTCTTTTCCCTGGTAGTTAAGCCAAACACAAATTTCATTATCCGGTTTCTAGTCAGAATAATGAAATAAATCTCAGAATCACAGGCCAGGATTTCTGCAAGAAGTTATAGGTGAATCTGAAAATAGCAGAAAACAGTAGTAAAGGCAGTGGTTTTAGGAATGGCTTGTCAAGTAGAAGAAAAAAGAAAAAGTTGTGAGTGGAAATTTTCAATGCAATAATAGAATTAGATAATCTCTCCTCTTAGGAACTTGTCACTCAAATTCACTAAGGTTCCAGAATAGCTTTAGGATATGGTAGGTTTTCCAGTTCTCCATGGGAATATTTTATAGCAGGCTTCATCACTTTTTCTGTTTGGAAGAACAACAATTGTTGCTTAGGGGGTATCGCTTAGATTCATTCTGCCTATATGGTATGAAGAAAAAAATATCTAAAACATTTCTTACATGAAATGAAAGCTGTAAAATTATATACACCACCAGGAATGTGCTAGCAAAGTTAACGATTCAAGGATTAATCATTTCTACTGTTTTGTCAAGGGCATTCTTAATTGAAATTAGCATTTTTTTTAAAACTGAGAATGTACATTGGTGATCATTTCAATGACGACAGTTGTGGTTTGGGGCTCTCTCTCAGCTCTTGGTAAGGTACCAGCACTTTTATCTGTCATTGCTCCTATACTACCACAGGAAATGCCAATACAGTGAAAAAAATCAAGTAATATCTTAATATTATTCTAAAAATAGTTTTTAATATTCAAACTCCGGCAAGAGTCTCAGAGTGCACTTTGAGAAGCACCTTCCTCAAAGACAGACTGAACAGGGCTCTCCCTGGTGGCACAGTGGGTTAGAGCACGGCACTATGAAGCTATGCCAGTGGTGGCCACTTCAGTGCGAGTTCGATCCCCACCCTAGAGGTGATCCACATGGTGCAGCAGACCACTTCTGTCTCCTCCATTGCTCCTCTTGTTCCAGGGTAGCCCCGAGTGGACTGGGCTGCCTGTCTCTGGGGCCTCACCCGCGCACTCACAATTCAGTTATTCTGCAGGTACACACAAAAGGGTCAATAACAGATTTATTTACAAAAGGGGAAAGGAATAGGAAACAACCCAGGGAAAGAGAGCAGGATACAAAGTAACTGGAATACCTTACAGCTAAGCTGACTGAACACATGGGAGACTGAACACACCAGAGTCACGTGATTCCGGAGAGCCGGTTCCCCAGCGAGAGAGCAGGAAATGCAATTGCGCCCTATTTATCCCCCAAGTGTCCCAGAATTCCTGCTAGCTCCGTGCTTGGGTAGTCGCAGTTCTCTGCTGGGAGTTGTAGTTTCTAAACACTGGAGTAGGGTGTAGGGTCCAGAAAGCTGGAGTAGGGGGTGGAGTCCATAAGACTCTGCAGAGTTCCTTTAGGACATCCTTTCCCTTAACACTCTCAGCAGTGTACTTTGTCAATCTGCCTATTCTGCTCCCCACTCTGTTTCTGGTGAATCCTCTCACTGCCCCTGCCTCTGACCTGTACCCCATTTCTGTATGCAGAATAATTTTTAACAAGATAGACTAAATAATTAAATAATTTTTAACAAGATAGACTAAACAAAAGAGAAAGATATGACCTTGGTTAATTCATTTTTACAGTTAATTAGCATCTTTTTTTTTAAGATTTATTTATTTGGGGTACAGGCCAGAGATGTAGGGGCAGTGAGAGGATTCACCAAAGATGGAGTGGGGAGCAGAACAGGCTGAATGATGAAGTACACTGCTGAGGGGAGCAGGAGCAGGTCAGGAGAGGTCTGAGGTGCCATGTGGTCACCTCCAGGGCAGGCAGAGATCAAACTCATGTGGAAGTAGCTTTAGCTTCTTAGTGCTGTGTTTTAACCTGCTGCGCCACCAGGGAGGGCCTAATTAGCATCTTTTACCTGAACTGATTCATAGTGAAACTAAAGCAATATATTTTTAATAAGGTCTTCACCAACTTTCACTAATGGTCTTCAAGTTAATAAAACATTAGTGGGCACCAAATAGGGGGGAAAAATTAAATCCAAAATCAAATTCCCTCTCTTAATTAATTAACTAAGGTAATATTGGGATGTCCCCATCAGGTGTTATCTCCACAGCGCACCCAACACCAAATCACCCATAGCCCACTGCCATAGACCATTATGCTTCCTTCCCTCTTTGTTCTTACCTCTCCAACACCCTCTCCCCACTTTGGTGCTTCACTTCTGTAGTCAGCTGTCAAGGTTTAGTCTTTAAGTTTGTCTTTATCTGTCTATCAGTTCAGTTAGTTTATATCCAACATCATTAGGTGTTTCTTCCACGTATGAGGTGATATCTCATTGTGGTCTTGATTTGAATTTCTCGAATAAAAAGTGATTATGAACATTTTTTCATGTGCCTGTTGGTCATTTGAATGTCATCTTTAAAAAAGTGTCTGTTTTGGCCCTCCCTGGTGGCGCAGCGGGTTAAAGCACAGCACAAAGAAGCTTAAGCCACTTGCTCATGAGTTCGATCCCCGCCTGCCCCGGAGGAGATCCACATGGCGTGGCAGACCTCTCTTGACCCGCCCGCTGCTCCCCTCAGCAGTGTACTTCGTAGATCTGCCTGTTCTGTACCCCACTCTGTCTCTGGTGAATCCTCTCACCCTCTGCATCTCTGGCCTGTACCCCAGTTCTGTATGAATAAATAAATAAATCTTTAAAAAAAAAAGTGTCTGTTTAGTTCTTTGCCCATTTTTTGATTGAGTTACGTGTTGTGTTCTTGTAGTGCTTTGAATTGTTGTTATATCTTTGATATTAGTCGTTTGCCAGATACGTGGTGTGCAAATATTTTCTCCCATTCAGTAGGGAGTCTACTCATTTTAATTGTGTTTTCTTTCACTCTAGAGAAGCTTTTTCAGTTTGATGTAGTTCTCAGCTGGTTATGCTCTTTTTTGTTTTCTTTATTGTTGGGGATGAACCCCTAAAGACATCACTAAGCTTATGTCGTGACATTATTCTGCCTATGTTTTCTTCTATGTGTTTTATGGTTCAAAATAAAATTCTTAACAGTTTTAAGTAAAAGTTGTTTTAAATGAAAGATTACTCTTCATGTTAGATGATTAATCTGTTAACAATATTGGATTCTACTTAAATTTCACGAAGTGTTTCACCATGCAATATAAATAATTTATGATGATTAGCAATATGGTATTTGGACTTGCAAATTACTTCACTTTATACTGTTGGTGAAATTAAAAAAATATAAGCAGCAAAATGTCAATACATAGAAACTCAGCCCCCCCCCCCGCCCTTCTTAAACCACTTCAGTAATTTAGGGTTGCTCTTGGGATAAAAGCCAAAGAATTTAATATGGCCTACAAAGCTTTAGTGATCAAGCCCCCAATTATCTCAGCACCATGCTCTTGTTCTTTCTCAGTTCTGGACTTAGATCTTCTCAAAACCTTCACTCTTAGCAGAAGACCAAACTGTCAGATTACATTTAAAAAATGTTCTAAATAAATAGAAAGTATTTTATAGATATTACATATCACATAATATGTTATATTTAGAAAGAAAAATCCTTCCCTTTTCTTAAAAAAAAAGTAATATTTGGGCCCTCCCTGGTGGCACACTGGGTTAGGACACAGCTCTGCAAGCTGACTATAGCCGCTTCAGTACAAGTTCGATTCCTGGCCTGGGAGGTGATCCACATGGCACCTCAGACCTCTCCTGACTCACCCACTGCTCCCCTCAGCAGCGTATTTCAGTCCATCTGCCTGTTCTGCTCCCCATTCTGTCTCTGGTGAATCCTCTCACCGCCCCTGCTCCTCTGGCCTATACCCTCAGTTCTGTATGTATAAATAAATAAATCTTTTTATTTTTAAAAAAAGTAACATTTATAAATCTGAAAAGCAAACCAATATGAGAAGTCATATACCCACTCTGCCCCTTCACTCTCATGACTTGCCCTCATTCAGTAAAGATATCACCTCCACAACCTGTCCCCTGTGACCACCCAGATCCTCTGACCCTCTGGAAGCTTTGATGAATCATTAGTGCAAGTTGATATTCTTCATACAGTTGACCATAAATAGCATTGATTGATTCTTTCCCTTTCTACTAAAGTTAGCTATTTCCAATTAATCTGGCCCTGTAGGCATCTATGTATGCAGGCATTTATAGAAAGCCCTGGCAGATAAAAAGCCAACTAAGCCAGCTCTGATCTCTTTCATAAAGTCGTGGCAACTCAGAACTGAAAGAAAGAGACAGTGCCAGGAAATATGCTCAATGTTTTTCCCCAATATTCTTTAATATTGTAAATACACATAACATAAAATGTATCATCTTAACCATTTTTAAGGTTATAAGACCTTTGACCCCAATATTTTAAAGGAAACCCAGATTGTCTCATGATACTGAAATGGTAATATCTTACAGCTCTGCCATGTGCCTACCTGTTAGTTTCCTAAGGCTGTTATATCACCTCACCACAAGCTGGTAACTTAACTTTTTCATGGCTCTACATGTCAGAAATCTAAAATCAGGGTGGTCACAAGACTGGTACCTTCTGAAGACTCTCAAGGATAAGGCACTTGGTGCCTCTCCCTTGGATTCTGTGGCTGCTGGCAAGGCTCGCTGTCCTGGGCTTGACGCTGTGTAACTCCAGTCTCTGTCTGTCTCCTCTGTGCATCTCCATTTCCTCTCCCCCTGCCTTCTTCTTAGGAAGGCACCTAATACTGGGTTTAGTGCCCCTTTTAAATTCAAGATGATCTTATCAAAATTCTTTTTTTTTTTTAAAGATTTTATTTATTTGTACATACAGAGCTGGGGTACAGGCCAGAGGCTCAGGGGTGGCGAGAGGCTTCACCAGAGACAGAGTGGGGAGCAGAACAGGCAGATCAACAAAGTACACTGCTGAGGGGAGCAGCGGGCGGGTCAGGAGAGGTCTGCCACGCCATGTGGTCTCCTCCGGGGCAGGCAGGGATCGAACTCATGCGGAAGTGGCTTTAGCTTCTCAGTGCTGTGCTTTAACCCGCTGCGCCACCAGGGAGGGCCTTATCAAAATTCTTACTTTACATTTTATCAAACTACTTACATCACATCAAAATCTTATTTACAGCTGAAAAGACCCATTCTAAATAAGGTCATATTGACAGGTTCTGGGTGACTCTGTGTCTTGGCCATTATTCAGCTCAATATACCCCAGGGGAAGAGAAAAGATCCCAACTCTCTTGAGGGGACATGGGTGAGGATATAGAAATTTTTCCATTTGTCTCTGCTAAGCTCATCCTTTATTCTGGGCAAGTTATACTCAACTTTATCAGAAATAACTTCACCTGAACAGGAAGCTACTCTAAAAGAACAAATAAATAACCACTATCTTTCTGAATTGTTTAAAGCGGAGTCATATAGATTTAACCCCAGGAACAGTAAGCCCAGCAGCCACCAGCATCCATGAAAGAGACATGGAATAGGTTACCCCTTAGAGTTTCAGAAGGAAACAGTCTTTTTCTACTTAGCAATAGACTCTTAACACTGCTTCTTTCTCACATCAACAATAATTATTGTCACCCCACAGCCCTAACCCTGGGAACCCTGTCTCCAATTCATCCCCAAAGGAAAAGAGAGAGTGAAAGTTGGGCAGGGCCTCCCTGGTGGCTTAGGGGTTAAAGACAGCACTATCAAGCTATCAGCCACTGCATCATGAGTTCAATCCCCAGCAGGCCAGGGAACTGATCCACAGGCACAGCAGACCTCTCCTGTCTCGCCCACTGCTCCCCTCAGCAGTGTATTTCAGTAGATCCATCTGTTCTGCTCCCCACTCTGTCGCTGTTGAGTCCTCTCATATCACCCACACCTAGTCTACACCCCAGCTCTTCCAGGCATGAGTCAATAAATCTTAAAAAAAAAAAAAAGTTGGACAAGGACTCTCAGAGTTAATTATAAGGCAAGGTTACCCATTATTGAGGAAGCTTTTCTAATAGTCAAGAAATGAAAATGAATCAGAGGAAAGAGAATGTGACCATGGAGAACAGGGTCCTGGCTACAACTGAGAAGTAAGTATTGACATAGATGAAACTGGAATTTCTATAAGGTTGAATGCTGCACTTGCAGAGCAATTTCCTGTGGAAAATGATTCACTCAGTCAATCAAGGTGTAAGGACACCAAGATATAAAGCTATGCCTATTGCATCCATGAAATCATGCTGAATTAAGCCCATGTAACACATGCCAAGCTAGACAGGCATGAGCCTGGGGGCATTCAAATGTTTACAGATCTATCATTCTGGTATTTGTTATAAACATTCCAGGTTAGTAGGGACAAGGCATGAATTCAAGCAGCACTCTTGAGCTGTAGAAGACCCCCCACCCCCAAGCTGGGTTTTCACCTTCAGTGAATATTTCCATCGGTGACACAAGTCTTGGTATCCTCTTGAACACGGTTTGTTAGAAGCCAGAACAGGGTTGCCAAAAGGCCTTTGGCCTGAAGTTTCTGTATCATGTGCCAGGATGTTCTGGTACTCTGCTACCACCCCAAGGGACAGCTGCCACAGGAAGTACTCATCTGCTGAAAGGTCAGTCTGCTGGAGGAAACATGTCAGGAGTGACCCACAAACCTACTAGCACATCCATGTGTTTTCAGCTGGACTGGAGATCACAAAACACAAACCTGTCAAACATCCCAGCTACTGACCCAGCTGTGTCCTCCTTGATGGTAATATTTCTCAGAAAGACCAAGCCCAGAATCCATATCCAGTAGCTAGGATTTAAAGGGGTTTTCCCTACTGACTCAACAGAGACTGAGCCCACACATATATTAAATGTGCAGAGAAAATTAAACATCTCTCCACAATGATGGGCTAACAGAGTCTGGACCACAGAATCATTTTTGCCCAAAAGGTAACTGCCATCAAATAGCTTTTCCAAAACCTATTATGATGCTGGAAGCACTGGAAACTTTCACTCCAAACAGTGGATCGAAGTGAGTCAACTCTCCATTTCTCTCAACTCAGCTGGGTGGAGACATACACAAAACTTTTCAATATAGATTTTGATATATGGAAGTAGGGTGCTATGATAACAAAGACCAAATATAGGGCAAGCTTTATAACTGTGTAGAGACTGGAAGATTTTCAGAAGCATGACAGAAAAAAAACCTAAATTAGCTCAAGTAGACTGCTAGGGGAAGCGGTATAGTGGAACCACTGGTTCAGAAGGAAGTGAGGAACATGTTAATGGAAACTGGAAGAAGGGGGGTGCCGCCATACACTGAGCTCCTCTGTCTTATAATGGTAACAAAATGAATTCTGCTAACAACAGATTTTCTAAGCAGACCCTTTCCCAGTCAGCCCTTGAGCTCTCACTGCTACCCGATAAAGGGTCTACCAAGCTGTGATTGGCTTAAGGCCTCTTTTCCTGGATGCCTCCACAAATGCAAACTAAAGGAACTTTGGTGAAGAAATGGGGGGTCGGGGGATGTTATTCTAAAGAACAGAGTAGGGGAAGAAGATTTAGTAGCTGCAGTTAGCTGGCAGGGTGTGACAGAGGCCTACGGTTTCTGAGGTTGCATACACCCCCGAGACTCTCCCTCCACTCTCTCCCCAGGTAAAGATCTGCCACTCACCTGGTCCACTAAGCATCTGCCAACTGATGAAGCTCCAACAAGAAAGGGAGCCCACATGAATCACACCCACGAAAGGCTGCCCAAAATGGCCTCTTAGTCCCACCCCTCTCAGTACCCCTGGACTCAGAGTAAGAACCTGGCCTTTTTATTGATAAACCAGTCATACAGTATTAATCATATGGGGAAGTAGAAAAGGACATAGGGGAAGTGGAAGCAGGGGAAGGGTGGAAATGTACTTCTCACCTGCTGATACTTTGGTATCATAAATCAAGCCCTGACTTCCCAGTCAGGATTTCAATCTTGCCAACTAGGCATTCCACTGATCACCTTCTGGGGTCCTTTGTTATACATTAGTCAATGGCCCCCTGGGTGTTCCCGGTCATACCTCTTGACGTATAAGTCAGGAATAAGTTTATACATCTGTCATCAGCCTCCAGGGCATTCCTAGTCATACCTCTTAATGAACACCCTTCCCAGAGTGATCCAGCTTTGCAATCTAACTTACTCGAAAGTCACTTTGTAGGTTGGACTCCTATGACACAGCAGTTCTGACACCTTGCTATGGAACGGTAAGTAACAAAATGGAGGCTGGATAGGCTGTTTAATATTAGCAGACCCACATTTAGACTCTCATTTAGGGAGACTAGTGAAGGGGTGTCCATGGAAGAAGTGACATTTTAGCAGAGAACTGAAAGGTGAGCAGCAGTCAACCATACTAAGCATCTAGGGCAGAGCAAATAACAAGTGCAAGGGCCCTGAGGCATGGCCAAGAGACAGGATGGAGGCCAGTGGAGTTAGGACCAGTGAGTAAAGGACAGGACTAGCCAAAGAGAAGGTCACAGAACTAGGTAGTCCAGGAATCCTGTAGGTCACAGTTGAGAGTCTGGTTTATATTCCGAGTATATAGTCATGGGAAGATTTTACAAAGGGCAGTGACATGACCAGATATTCAGAACAATCCACTGTGTTTCCTTCACTTACTTGAATCATGAGATAGAAACAAACTGAATTTTCTGGGAAAATCATAGCAGGGTCTTTGAATTATTTTTCCTTGCTTGCTCATAGTGCTATTTCTTTTGTAATCTATGATTGAAGACTTTTACTTCCTTCCCAGGTGTTGCTGGGTACAACTATAAAGTTGGGAGGACAAAGGTGACCCACTGAGGGGATCATGCCTGAGGTCATCCTAAGTGATTCTTCAAGAAGTGGACAGAGAGAAGCAGCCAGGCACAGCCATCAGGTGTACGTACATCAGAGCATCACATCATTTGTCCCAGATGGTGACATAACAGAATGCAGTCTCTTCCACCTGTCTTCTTCCCACTTTGGCTTCTTGTTTTTATATTTAAAAACAAATCAGTAAAAACTTAGTCTTTCTGGAGTGGGGAATGGGATCAAAAACGGGGGGGGGG
>NW_004567114.1:29134194-29164521 GCF_000260355.1 Condylura cristata | reverse complement strand
TCTCACCACCTTTGGGCGCTCATCATTTTGGAGTCTGCACAAACAAAACTGAGAAGTTCCTTCCCTCTGCCTCTTCTCAGCCCTCCATACATTCCTCCCTGACTTGCTGGCTCTCCTGAAGCTGACAGTGTCTCCTAAAGGACAGTGCTATTCCAGACTTCTAACAAGGAAATTAACCTTCCCTTGAGATTCTCCAAGCTCGAGTTGTTTAATCATAATCACTTGACACTTTAGATTGCTCATTATGTGCATTCGCTATTGTCTGAGTCACACCAGGTGCTGGAGTGCAGTAGGAGCAGTGATAATACCCTTTTTGTGTCAGTGAAATAGCCTGCAAATGCCTAACTAATTAACACCATCTGATGTTCACATTTCCTCATTCAAGCAAACTAGAGGGCTACTTGTGCCAGATTTCTTTCTAATCTGGGATTCAGTAAACAGTGGCACAAGTCAATTCCTGATCATTATATTCTCCTAAGATAAAACAAAAAGAGGGTATGAATTTGGAGGCAGGGGGATAAAGACTGAGAGTGGGTGGGTATAGGTTGACTTGGGTCTCTTTATTCATATATATGCCATCACTCAGGCCTCAAAGGAAATTCCTTTTAGACCAATAGCCATGACTCAATCTGCCACTGAGATTGCCTAAGGTCTGTTACACTGAAATTTTGAAAAATAAAATGCATACTTTTTACTTGACCTATTTCTTAGGCATTGAGGCTTTGGTTTAAAAAAAAAAAAAAGGTTATGCGCCTTTTATCATCACTCTCTTCTCTGACTACTTATAGCCAATTTTAACTCCTTAGACTTAGTAGTGACTTCCACATTTTCAAGTGCTTGTACTGCTATTTCTTGACTTAGTAACTCTACAGACATTATTAAGAATTTAGCTTAATTTTGTACAACCTTTATCTCCTCTCTATCACCCTCCATGTATAGTTAAATCAGTAACTGGGTAACACAATAATTGTGTTCATACAAATGTAAATATTCTCTGCAGCCTAGTTACATACAGTGTATCCTGTATCCCCAACATCAAGCCGAGAGACCATCATCTCTGGAGCACCCTTCCAAATGATGCATAACTTCCATGTAAGGAGAAAACATCCCAAAACCCAAATTGAGGGACATTCTAAAAATAACTGACCAGTGCTGTTCAAACATGTCAGTCATGAAAGCTAAGACTGAGGAAGTGTTACATAAGAGAGTAGGGAAACACCACAACTAGATACAATGTGGAGTCCTGGAAATATAAAGTGGGTGCTGAAAGAAAAGGGACTTTGATGAGGGAAAAAATGGTGAAATTAAATCTAAATAAACTCTTTAAAGTATTATTTAGGAGCCTTGTACAAAGGACAAATGCTCTGTGGTTGTAGTTGTCAACATAAAGAAAACAGAAGCTGGATAACAGGTACCCAGAACTTCATTGTACTCTTTTTCAATCCATGTATAAATCTAAAATTATGTCAAAATAAGTTGACAAAATTCTTGCCAGTGCTATGTAAATGGCTGATGTGTGAAAAACACTACTCTTGATTTAGCCATAACACCTGATGTGAGAGGGGAGGGTTATGTTCATTTGGTTTTTTCACCAAAAACCCAACTTTAAAAAATTTTTCTCTACTGTTTTTCTTTTATTTCATTTATCTGTGCTCTAATCTTTATCATTCCCTTCTTTTTGCTGGCTTTGGTTTTAGTTTCTTTCTTTTTCTAGTTCCTTAGTTAGGTTGCTGATATGTGATGTTTCTTGTCCTTTGTTGTTTTTCTAGCTATAAATTTCCTCCTTAGCACTGCTTTTGCTGTACCTCATTGGTTTTGATATGTTATCATTTTTATTCATTTCAAATATTTTCTAAATCTCCCTCTAAAATTCACAATTTTATGAATTTGTCAGTTTTATGTTTGTTAGTTATAAAAATCCTAGCTTTTACAATTGCCCATGTACTTACCTTTATTTAGATCTTGATTTATGCAGCTTTCAGTGTCTGTCTACTGTCCTTTCATTTCACCTTGTAGGACTCCCTTAAGCTTCTTACAGGACAGGTCTAGTGATCAGACTGTCAACTTTTGGTTATGTCAAAATGTCATAATTTCCCCCTCATCTCTCAAGGACAGTTTTGCCTTATATAAGATTTTTAGTTAGCAGGCTTTACTCCCTTTTAGTGCTTTGAAAAGATCAACCCATTGGCTTCTGGACTCCTAAGTTTCTAGCAAGAAATCCACTGATAATCATATTAAGGGTCCCTAGTATATGCTGACTCACTTCTCTCTCATTTTCTAGATCAACTTGTTGTCTTTGGCTTTTAAAACTGGTAATGCTTCAGTATAGTCACTCTGAATTCATCTTAAGAGTTGAGCTTGTCAGATATTCATATTCAGCTTTCATCAAATTAGGGGACATTACTAGTCATTCTTTCTTCTAACAGTCTCTCTGGCCTGTTCCTTCTTTTGCTTTTGAGACACCCATGATGCATAAGTTGATTCACTTGACGATGTCCCATAGGCTATACCATTTTTCTTCAATATTTTTGTTTCTTGGCCTCAATAACTTCCATCATTCTATTTTCAAGTTCACTGATTATTTCTTCTGCCTGGTGAAATCTATCTATGAATACCTTTAGTTAACTTTTCAGTTACTTTACTTTTTAGTTCCATTTTTTTTTTAAGTTTCCTGTCTATTGATAGTTCCATTTTGATTAGACATCATTTCCTTGACTTTCTCACACCTTCCTCTTGTTCTCTGAGCTTCAAGACGGTTGTTTTAGAGTCTTTGTTAGTGTATTTGTCATTAGGTCCTTTTCAGGAAACTGGTCATGGTTTTTTTTTCTTTTTTGTCTCTTTGAGACTTACTTTGCTCTCTTTGCATAACTTGTGAATTTTTTTGTTGTTGTTGCATATAGACATTTCAAATAATAATGTAGTAACTCTGGAAATCAGATTTTTCTCCATCTCCCAGATTTTTTTGTTTGTTTTTCCTTTTAACTGTTGTAGGCTGTGTCCATGCTGAACTTTAATGTCTCCTCAGTGTTTTCTGTGCCTTTGCATGGGTATGTACAGTCACTTTCTATTTTTTCCCACACATGTAATTGTCTTTTACGTCTGGCGCCTGAGAAGGGAAAAAGTGAAACATGGGGGAAACATGGTGCCAGTCTTTAAATCCCCTGGAAGTTGCTTCAGCCAAAAGGGGAGGTATTTGCAACCATGGAAAAGGGAAGCAATGCAAAAATGATGCATCTCTTCAATCAGAAGCAGCAGCCATTGGTCACAACACAGACCCTCAGTGTTCGGAAGCCCTTCTTTCCATACATTGCTTGCAAGCTGTTACAGGACATTGTGCACAGGTGGCTACCATGCACGGCTGGAGGTAGTTGCTATCATCCTCATAGCTGATAGTGAGCAAAATTCACAATTACTCTCCAAATCTTCCCTTGGGATTTGCAAGACTTCACTAGAGTCCAGAGTTCCAAAATACTACATCAAACGTTCTGTCAATGCAGCTATTGTCTGGATGGAGAGTCAGATTCCTAGTGCTTCCTATTTTGCCATCTTCCAAATATTCCAGCATCTTATCAAATAAATGGCATAATGCCATCTGACCCAGAAATTGTACCTTAGATATTTCTGCAACAAAATTGAAAATATATCCACAAAAAGGCATGTATAAAAATGTTCGTATTAGCTACACCCTAAGAAGCCAAAAACTGTGTCCATCAAATGAGACAGAATAAACCCACATAATAATACTCCAAAGAGAAATTGATACACACATCAATGTAGCTCAAACACCGTGTATGAAAGAAGACTTAAGAGCATACTGCAATTCCACAAATGCAACATTCTGAACAGCAAAATTAAACTATGGTAAGAAAAAATTGGTTTTCTTGTGACATGGGGTGTTAGAAATTAACTGAGAAAGTACATGAGAACTTTCTGGGATTATGATAATGTTCTGTATCTTGGTAAGAATTTGGACTATAGAAACATGTGTATGTCAAAATTCATCTCATTGTTTTACTCCCAATGAACACAAATGTAATAAAAACTGTATGTATGTTTATATATACACACACATAAATGGATGATATATATGTTAAAGTATTTCACTTATGTCCTTTTACTTTGAAATATATTTTTAAAATAAAATGAATTAATGGACAGTGATGGTTAATGGATACAAATGTGATGAAAGCAAGTAAAGTAAAATGCTGATATATACACATATATCCATGTATATGTACATATACAGCTGTTTGAACATATGGTGGTCACTGAAAATCTTCCCCTTATTTGTATAGTTGAAATTTTCAAAATAAAATACTGAGGAAGGAAACAAAAGGCAGAGCAATGCATGTAATCCCCAGTATAAAACTGAAAGATTTTAAAAATGTTAATATATTATCTAGGCAGAGATAAACTTTTCCTTTAAGTCTACAAAAAATTACAGTAAATCCACAATAGAATGTCAAGTTAAAGCCAGTCACAAACAGACCAAAAAAATAAATCTATTTTTATGAAAAGCAGAGATAAGGCAAATCTATTAAAGATGTAGATTAGTGGTTATGTGGGGTTGGTGTGGTGGAAGGGATGGGGAACAACTGCTGAGTTTGATATTACTTTTTGGGGTGATGAAAATGTTTTAAAGGCAGATTGTGTGATGGTTACATAACTGAATATACTAAAAAACACTTAATTGTTTACTTTCAATGGGTGTATTACACAATTACATTGTGTAATGTATGACAACTACTATCTTAATAAGCTGAGTTAAAAATAGAAAGCAATAGTTACCTTATGAGAAGCTAAAAAGGTAAAGATATTTTATGTCTTTAGATAAAATGCTGAATTACTGTCCATGAAAAAATTTTAATATACAAGAAAATAATTGATAGTACACGCACACACAAAAAATAAGAAGTGGGTTGCCTGAGGAAGTCTGGAGGTACTAGCCAAGAGAAGGGACCTCTTTCCAGTGTTGGAGAGAAGTCTGTTAAAACTGGTGCATCTTAGCAGTTAGGGTAGGAAATTTTTTAGTGTAGCTGATCACCTCATCTTCTGCTGAAATTAAAGCAGAATGGTGCTGTAGTAAAGGACTTGAATTGTGTAATACAGATGTAAGACTAGTGAGTGGAAATGTAAAAACTGAATTTTTGTTTTTGTTTTTGCAAGAGAGAGTAAAATTCAGTCTTTTAAGTTACGGGGCATAGATATTTGCTAATTATTTTGCTGTGCAGTGATCACGACTCAGAGCAATTTGGAGTCAGGATCTTGCTTCAATCCTAAGTAGTTGTGTGACCACTCAAGAAATTACTTCCTAGCTCTGAACCTCAACTGATTTACCCTTAAACATAAATGGGTTTAACAACTTATAACTAGGATTATTGTGAAAGATTAATGATAACTGTAAAGTTCTTCAGTAATACAAGCATTTGACAAATACTGTGACATTCATTCATACTTAAGCCACTGCTGTATAGAGTAACTCACCACAGTCTAAATAAATAAGATTTTAGGTTGCCATGTGGCAGAATCTGTGCCAACAGTTTATAGCAGTACTCTATGTATTATCATTACTTGCATTTTAAAAACGAAACTGAGGCTTAGAACAAGAACCTTTCCCAAAGGCAAACCACCAATAAGTGGCAGAATTCAAATGATCCCAAGGGTCTCAGTTTTCAAGTCCATGGCCTCAGATGGCTGGCTAGACACCACGCCTGAAAAACTACAGCAAGTACAAAAGGTGCCAGAGCTGATACCCATCCCAGTTCTGAGGCCTCATGGCATCTGCTAGTAACAAGTTTGACTCAAAAACTTGATTAATTTCAAAAGAAGTGGGTTAAATTACGAGATTAGACACAGAAAATTTGAACAACAAAGGCTAAGACCATGGACAGAAAGAGTATCAATCAATAAAAATTGTTCTATTTAATCAAGAAGTGGCATATGCAAGTCCCTATAAGGGACTTTTGGTGTGAGGAGCAGTGTGCAGCATCAACTTGCTAAAGAATCTGCCTTTTCAAGAATAAATTATACAATATGTATCATAATCACAAAAAATAAAATCACAAATTATGATTCCCCTTAGCTATTCCATGGTTTAGTCTTGGTTTTTCAAAATAAGTTTAATATGAGCTTGATCTAACAGGAGCCACCAGGATGCATTATTGACATAAAAATCTGGGAAACATAAATTTAACCATACATTTAATTTGCCTCCCTTATTGTAAATATTTACCCATGAGCAGAAGACAATGTCATGCCAAGGATTGTTAACACTGAAATTCTCTTACATTTCTTCAAATGCTAAAATCTGATTCTAAGTTTCTTCTCCCTGCAATTTACCAAGAAGGTGATCTTTAGATGCTATAAATGGCTGTTTTGAAATACAAAATGGGTGAATTAACAGGATCCCCCCCCCCGCCAATTGAGAGTTCAACTAAATATGAAACATTAACTCCACATGGCTCCAAATCTGATGTGATTCAATTAATCGAGATCACACCTAAATCAAAAGCTTTACAAATAAATTATCCCATGAAGATTAAAGAAGACATTTCTTTAATCACATCGTAGTATGGTCTATGTCCCCTCCACTTGAATTTGAGCAGGCTCTGTGATCTTTTAAACAAAATATGACCAAAAAAATTATGATGTCCTGCCAGATTAGGGCCCAGGCAATCTCCACTTCCGTCTCTTAAAACAATCATTCTTAGCACCTAGCTGCTACACTGTGAGGAAGCTCAAGGAGTCCCATGAAGGGGCTCCCATCCTGAACTGAGTCTTTGGCTGAACCCTAAGCCAATAGCCATTACCCACTCGCCAGTCACACGAGTGAGCCATGTTTGAAGTGAACTCTTCTGCCACATTTGAGTAATCCCAGTTGACATTTGAGGAGCAAAGACATGACATTCTTGCCAAGTGCTATCCAAACCGTAGGTGTGTGAATAACAATCATTGTTGCTTATGCCATTATATTTTGGAAAAGATTATTACATGGTAATAAAGATTCCCCAACCCCACATGCCCCAAATCATTAACTGATTTTCTCAAGAAGCAAGTCTGAATATACCAACCCCACTGCCTCTCAGCTAAGTTGACCAAATCTATTACTGGTATGTTTCAAAAAAGGCTAAACCCAAGCAAACAAACAAAACAGCCAGGCGCCTGAAAACTCTTCACTGCTTCTTTATTAGGATGCACCCACAGTACAGAACCTCTCACACACCTGTGAAAGGGGAAGGTTACATTTCCCTTTGGGAGCACCTTCATTTTTGTTTACCACTTTGAAGAAAATAAATCATTTTCAAAGAAAGACATTTTAAATTCCAAGTGTTTCAAGTGTCTAAGACTCAGCTTGCATTTTGTTGTGTTTGAAAAGGAAGTCACATATTTTAGCCAGAACTGGATGATTGTTTTGTGGCATTGAACTTCGATGTGAATCAAAAGTCTTTACTGCCTGACTGAATCAGTCTATAATTTTCATATGCACCTTTTCATATCAAAAATGTTTCATTTTTATCTCTACCCACAAAGATGCTGCTTTAAAAAAAAAAAAAAAAACAGGCACACACACAAATGAATTTGAAACCAATAATGAAACACAGCATTTCTAACAGGGAAAATGAACTTTTGCTGCCCTCTCCTGCTAAAACAATGAAATACTAAAATACCAAAAGATTTATGAAGCTAAAGTGAAATCCTCAAACCAAAAACAATGGATATAGCATTCTCATTATACCTCAATCAAAAATCAGACAACAACCAGAAAATGTATTGGTAATATTTATATTTGAAAGTTCCCCATTAATACATGAGGTTGGATTACAACTTATTTACAGTTAAGTGATTTGAAAAAAAGTAGAGAAAGAAAAGGGAAGGAAGGAGAGATGGATGTAGGAAAGGAAGCAAGGAGGGAAGAAGGAAGGGACAAGAGAGGGAGGGAAGAAAAGGAAACCTACAGTCATAGACATCATAATATGGGATGTTTATTTCCAAGAGATAGTAATGCTGCTATCGTGCACAAGAAGCAGCACAAATTAACATTCCACTAGATCAAAATTGGCTCAACTTTCTCTCAAGATGCACAATCCTTTAAGATTTTCAAAATTAAATACTGAGAAATATAAAATGCATTGCCAATGTATCTACTACAAAAATCCTTTGTATGGCTCATTCCTTAACTCTAGTCAGAGAAGCAGCTGAGCCGGAATATAAAAATAAAAATATTGATGTGCAAATAAAACATCACTGATCATGTCTGGTGCTACCTTTTTACCATAGGTAACAATCACTTTGTAATAACATTGGTAATAGCATCAAAAGAGAAAAATCTCTTCCTTTCCTGGGCCAGGTCAGTGCATCCAATTAAAGGGGGGAAAAATAAAAGAGGAGGCAAAAAAAAAAATACCCTAAACTCCAAACACTTAAAAATGCCAATAATCTTCATACATCTTCCCTCTCCCACCCCCCAACCCCCACAAAAAAATAAAAAAGCCTTTAAAGCTCTAAATATACTTTTTTCTTTTCATAGTGTGATTGAGCCTAGGCCTATACATTGAAGTATAGCAGGTGCAATTACAAGCAATGCCTGGTTCTGCACCCTGGACTGTCCCACGCATAGAAGGAGGTACAAAATAAATGAAACCCTTCCATTTAGGCAAGCAAGCCCAAGATGAAGGAGCATAACCCTGCTTGTGAGTATCCAGCGGCATTGAGGGTATTATTTTATTTCTTACTTTTTAGGTTTTTTAACTTTATTTTATAAAAAACAATCAGATGTTAGGAAGAGCAAAAAATAATTAAAATTTAAAAGGACATAAAATGAAACACTGAAGGAAAGCGTCTGGGACACTTGCACAGTGAGAAAAGGAATGCATGCTCGATTCAAGTGAGGTGAGCATAGTCACTCACGTGGTGGTTCCAGGCCCACGGCCCGAGGCCTCGGCATCATTCTAAACCACAGGGTCAGTTTGCTTTTTCTTCCACATACACTCTTAATCCTACCCCTGAAACCAATATGGCAGGGATAAGGGTGGAGTGAGCATCACTCATTAACTACAATATTTGCTATTTTAAAAATATATTTATATATAGTTCTGGAAATTAAGAAGCAAACAAAATATAACACAAAGATGCATTTGTCACAACTCACTCAAGCTGCAGCAACAGCAGACTTGTGGAACAGGACAGAGAGAGAGGGCCGCTGCAAATGCAGCAAGTACGTCCTTATACATGTCACATAGTGCAACAGTCAGATTACCTCAGTTACTCTGCGTCACCGGACACAACATGACAAATGTCACATTGTCACTTTCAATTAAAAAAGGAAAGACAGCGTTTCTTCTCAGAAGTTGCATTATCAATTTTAGACCTAAGCCTATAAATCATTTCTTTTAAGTATGTCTAAAATTGCGCTTTACTCTTCTCAGTATGGAATGATCAACATCTAGAATTGACATTGAGAGTGTCGGCGTAGTTCTCACCTTCACTCTGAGGACAGGGTAAGGTGCATAAAAGGGATCTTGGTCTTTCTCATTTCAAATGACTGCATTTCATTCTAATAAACAGAGATATCATAAGCCTGTGATTTTAACGTCCACTATCTAAAAAGGATCAATTAATGGCGAACAAAAGTTTGTACTGTTAAATGAGTGTAACAGCGTCAAAACTAATGAGCTAGTATCAAAAGAGCTCAAGGAAATGATTTACTACAAATTTATTCTTTATCTTTAGCATTTGAACTTGCACCTTTGCTCCAGCACTTTTTAAGTGAGTCGTTTCATCTTCGGCAGCCTCTGCCAACTTTACACTGAATCCCCATTAATGTTCTCTTAAAAGTATCTATTAATTCCATTAAACCATGTTGTGTTTGGTGTTGCATAAGACTCTTTTACTGCTGTTTCTTTTTCAGAATTAACAATGCCAAGTTTTGTTTTTTTTTTTTTACAAAGTTATTGAGATGACAATATCCATAATTAGCTTACTTTTACACACAAACTGTGACCTGATAATCCTGAAACACTTAATAGAGGAGAAGTCAGTGGCTTTTTGTTTTCCTTTTTCTCAGAAACAATACACTGCATATTCTATTTCATGTGTAAATGGAAGAAAGAAAATATACAAGCCCATATTGATATTGCATTTCTATTAAGAGCAACAGCAGTTCATATGTTCATGTTTGCTACTAGCACAATTCAACACATGAACACAGAATCAGCTCTATACCACGAATACTGTTGGAAGTGATGGTTTAGGATTATCAACTCACTGTTGCCATGTCCATAACAAGCAAAAACATCCTGGAAATAAATCCCGAAACACAAATCTCTCAGTACATAATAATGCAACTGCATTAAATAAGTACATACTGTACACAAGTTTTATCAGCATTTTATCTCCCCAAGAAGTAAGATTCCTCTTTTAAATACAAAGCAGAGAGCCAATAAGATATATCTATAATACAGCCCTAGATTTTGTTTTTTGTTTTTTTCTTAAACAATTTGGTCACAATGCACCTTTGATATAAAAGCATTTTTAAACTTTATTAATACTCAGGACATTAGGAATTTCCAGATTTTTTCAGTAGCATTTGTAGAACCACTTTTGGTAACAAATACAGTAGTTAGGAATACGCATCCAATTCAGAATGCATAATAATGTTTATCCTGAATCCTTTCTGGCTAAAAACAGGGCTGGCGCTGTGATGAAATATAGAACGAGAATCTACAAAAAACACTGTAATATGTTTGTTTGTTTGTTTGTTTTCCCAGAGGCTACATCCTCTTTTGCTGGAATACTTTATAAATACATATTAAAAAGTAAGGCAACAACTCCAAACAGTCCAAGCTGTTTGCTCAACTCTATTCCCAATTAGATTCGCAATCCTGGCGATCAATTTCATGGTTGTCTATTTAGTGTTTATCTTTCTTATTTCAAAATGGTCCAAAAGGATGAGATCTGACATTTCTAAAACATCTCTGGCATGTGTGTTCAATGATGTACGCAACTAATACTGGTCAGGTACTGAAGCCTATGATGACCCAGTGCCTGTTTTCAAAGGATTCAAGACATTGATTTGGATTCACTAGGAACTGATGCATGAATCCAAAATTCCCTTCCCTACTACGTTTATCACCTCTTCTCTTTTACTCCTAATTTTAAAACTAAAGGAGTACCAGGACTCCCTGGCTACTGGAAAGATGTTCACACCAGTAAACAAAACTTTTGTTAGGGACCTTTATAATTCATGGCCCCATTCCATGTGGACATTCATCTCATGAAGATGTGCAAAAGGAAAAGATGTCAAATTACAGTCAAGTTATCCAGAGAATGTTATACAAACGTATAAGGAAATGACAGTCTTTTTTTTTCCTTTACTATAAATACATTTAACAGTTTTAGCAGAAAGACAAGCTAAATTTAAGAATGTTCACATTTGAAAACTGTTTCATACTCTCTGCTAATGATAAATAAGGAACTCCTGATAATGAAATTTTAACATATAATTTCATCAACAGATCTTTGAAGATTGCTTTTTTTTTTAACGAGGGTTAGAACAATGATTAATGTTTGCAAAATTCTGAGAAGTCCATCTACTGTCCAAACTTTGGATTGAAGTCCTTATTTTTTTTCCCTTTACTTAGAGACAGGTATATACAGTGCTGTTGTAATAATGAAACAATGTGAAATCTACTGTAAAGTTGCACAATACAGAAAACTGTTGCTCCATCTTCTACTACATAAATGTGTGACTCCACAGGTTAGTAATGTTGTCATTATTTTTGTTAAGTTGGAATTATCCCATCACGTCTAAGACCTCTCTTTAACTCCAGATCCTCCAGTTTTTTCCATAATTCTTCACGCTCCTTTTCTTTCTTTTTCTCACTGGGGAAGAAACAGAATATAAGGTTAAAAAAAAAAAAGGAGAAAGTTTAGAGATTATCCTATAATAACTGTCCCTTTCATATACTTTTCCCCGGGGTGCATTTTTAAAGGTCTTTGAAACAATTGGCATTAAGTTTATAGGTGTTTTTTCTTTTTGATGTTCCTCTTTTTGACACTTATGTCAACAAAAAAGAAGTATTAATGAACAGAATAGGAGATGAGACTACCTTAAGATTTCACACTAGTATTCCTTTATTTATTGTTTAAAAAATAGTGATTTCAAAATCACTGAGCAATAAAAACAGGTCTTTTATATCTCTTGTCTTAAAACCAGCAACACATTAGTGATTTTTACTTGGAGAGTAAATCTAATTTTATCTTTGCTTGCAAAGAGTTTCTCAACACAGATGCTAAAGATGACAAGAGAATATACTTCCCCTTTATCAAATTTTTTTCCCTTCACTATATGGATTTAATCTTTTTAGGAGAATCTTGTACTTAACAGGTACTAATAGACCATAAAATTTAAATTATTAATTTATACCTAGCTATATAACCAAATTAAACTGTCTTTTTATTGTAACCCTTTTTAGTGATCTGGACAGAACTTCATCAATAATATTATATATTAATTTTTTAATGTTTCAAGCCTTCAAATCTAGCTTAATATCAATCTGAGTAGTAATTTACAGACTTTCAGATTGTACTGCCCAGTAATTTGCCAAACAATTGAATGTCCAAAATAGGGTAAGCAAATTCCATTTTGCCAAAGACTTGTCTTTTTATATCAAGATTACTGTCTTGATATAAAATAAAAGCTGATATTAAAGAAAGCTGTTAATTGTGACATCAATCATGTTCAGGAAGCACATGATCCAAGAAACCAAACTCTACTATAAGTTAAATAAACCTACATTTAATGAAAGTAATTCACGGCACTGTCCCTAGCTTTCTCATGTGGTGATGAAACCATAAGAACAGACCAAGGTGGCATCCATAAAGTCAGCTAATTTCTGAAATCAGGGACTCTGACATCTCCAGCATGGGGGATATGATCCTTGTGTTACCTCCCCTCCAAATGATTTAACTTGAACTACTGTTCAGTATTTACTTAGGGAAATCCATACAGATGAAATGCAACCTGCAGATAATCCCAGTCTAATGTTTTTATGTCATCACCGAATTTTAGAAGTTAACAATTATCTTCATTCTCCCTTCAAAACTCTACAGAGAAACCAAAGTGATTTTATATATCTTATTTTACCATAGTCAGAGGAAATAGTTAAGCATATACTATGGTAACCAGTATTATCTTTTATATTAAAGGTCTGGTAATTTAAGCCTTGTTTAGTATAATTATCAATAGTTTCAGTTATATGACATGCAATCTGTGCAATATAAATTTCAGCAGACATAACAGTTTTTCAAACAATTATCTCCACGATCAATTATGACACTGAAAAATTATGTTTACAGGACAGGAGGAGTAAGATTATATACTCCTTTAATAATTATAGATTTCTGATTCTTAATGCAAACAAACAAGTTGTTTGGGAAAAATTCATTTTTGTTTTGCTCTGTATAGTTTGGGGATAAGTATTATCAGAACCCTGATTGGGTACACTAAGGAACTTCATTCAATTGCCCTTCCTGGTGGCCCAGTGGATTAAAGCTCAGCACTACGAAGCTAGCTGTAGCTGCTTCAGCATTAGTTCAATCCCCGGCCAGCACTAGTTCAATCATTTGTCACAGCACCTCTCCTGCCTTGCCCACCCGCTGCTCCCCTCAGCGGTCTACTTCGTCAATCTGCCTGTTCTGCTCCCCACTCTGTCTCTGGTGAATCCTCTTGCCACTCCTGTACCTTTAGCCTGTATCCCATTTCTGTATGCTTAAATAATAAATCTTAAAAACACAAACACACATATTAAACACACACTAGGTTCATACTGCCCTACTTTGCAGTTCAAATTAAATAGTGACAATAATTAAGACAGATCATCCAGTTATTGAAGCATTTCATCCTAACCTTTAATGGAGAGTTTTATGGCATTCAATGCCATCTGTCCCATGGGGCTTTTCTTCCAGATGAACTTTAGGCTGTTTTATCATACATCTTTTCTACTGACAACTTTATCTTCAAAAAATCTAAATATTTCTGATATAGTTACTGTCACCCCCATTCTTTCCCACTTTTCTCTCTCCCTGTAGGTGGGAATTTTAAAACTTAACCATGTTGTCATGATAGAGATTACTGTCAAATTCTCTTCCAATTTCAGTTTTACATAGCGCTAGTGTCAGCATATGTAGTTACTTATTCCACCCACCACTTACAGATTTGTAATATTGAAAAATCTGATCTGAACTGAAAACCGTTACTAACTTCATAAAATCCTCCACTCAAGTCTCCTTTGATGGCACCAGACAAGTCCTTGTTTTCTCTTTTTCTAAGCCCACATCTGTGGAAGAAACTCACGTCTCCATCTACTCAGCACACCTTCCACTGGTCATCTGACATATATTATCCTTCTCTCATTAAGAAAGTTTACTCATGTCAGTCCCATCATCAAAGTCAATGTCACAATTTCTATTCCTGGTCCCCTGGGTTCTTTTATTTATTTTTTTTTTTCAAGTGTTTGGTCTATTTTGCTTAAATAGTAGGTGGCCAGAAAACACAGTTCTACAAACAAAGTTCAGCATATACCAATGAACTAAATTCAATTTAAATATTTCAGAAATAAGATCTTCAATATTTCTAATAGGATCCTATAGATTAATTCCTGGTTCAACTGTGATGATGATAATGATGATGGACTTTCAGTACATAAAGAAAGGACCTTCCTGGTACATCGTAGTATGAAAATATTCCCTCACCTCCAATTTTTTAAGATTGTAATTTTACCTTGGAGCAAGAATGGTACATAACTGTACATCTGTAATACCTGTACACATAATAAATTAAATGGTGTTTAAATTGTACAACCTAGCCCTTAATTGATATTTATACCAATACTATGGTTAAAAAAAAAAGACTCAGCCTCTTCTGTCTATAGCTAAATATTTGCCATGTCTTATAAATATGCTGCTGATTTCAATGTTTCATATTCTGGTAATTAAAAACCACTATGTTGGTACTTGGTCCCTGCCACCAAACCTTTCCCGTCACTGTTTTCTGTTTTGTTTTGTTTTTAAGTCAGTGAAATGCAAGTAGCATGTTCAAAAATCAGGCAAAGCAAAGCAACTACAGAAAACTTTGCTCAGGAGTCTTGGGGTGTGAACATTTACACTCTTCTGGGACATATGAGTCTATAAAATAGAAAAGTTAACAATTTACTTCTGAATGGCCAAAAGAGCGGGCTATTTCTCTAGACTTTCTTCAGCCTCTCCAAATACATCAATACCATGATATAAACACTTAGGGAGCACGTAAGTTCATATGTGAAAATCCTAACTCATAGAGGTGATAGCATGGGGTGGGGGGCCCTTTGGGAAATGAGGGTACAGCCCTGAGGGGTGGAATTAGAGGTGCTGTGCCCCTCCAAGCATGAGGACATGTGAGAAGGTGCAAACTACAGACCACAAAGAAGCCCTCAGCCAACTACACAGCCTCCTGCTTTGGGACATCCTGCTTGTTAGAACTGTGCACAGTAACATTCTGCCATCTGTAAGTCACCCAAAAGAGACCCTTTAAGTGGCATTTTGTTATAGCAGCCAAACACACTGAGACATCTTTTAAGAACAAGAATGTTTCTAAAAGAAATAATGAAATTGAAGAATCTCGTAACTGAAATCAAGAGAGGCTTTACTATCATGTAAGCATTTATTGTAAAGGACTCAACTGGTTTTTGCTCTCTTTTGGTCTTAAATTTTCCAGATCTGTATAGCCAGGTGCTTCAACTCCATGTCCTTTACTGCCTTTTGAATTGTCATGAATTCAGAGGGCTGAGAGTAGACAGTAATTTCTGGGTCAAATTGCGAAACAAAAATGTGCCTCATTCCTCCTGCTACTGGAATGCAGGACAAGAACACCCAAATTTTGCTTCAACATGTTTCGAATAGGAGCAAATACAAATGACAACTACCTGATAGTCCCCATAAGTGGCTCTGAAATACCAGTTATGTGCCAGGCTCTGAACCCTAACACAGTAGAGAAACATTACTGAACGGAAGAAGGAAAGCCTCCTTTTACAAAAATGACACTGCTATCCAGTAGCACATTAAGAAAGACACAGCTAATGAGCATGCAAAAATGAACACAAAAATAAATAAAACTATGTGCATAAGATTTCTGTGTGCAATTGGGCAACTTCAGCAAAGAGAAAGGAAAAACGCAATAGTTTTATTATGCACAGTTGACAAAAATAGCTTTAAAAAGTTACCGCTGACGATCTGACTTGTATGTGGCTGTCAGCTCATCAAACATGGTGCTGTTCATTTCCATAAATGCCTTCAATACATTGTACACTAATGCCACGATAGCCCTGGGAAGCACAGAGACAAAGGATGGTGTTGGTTAGTGATATACAGAAGGACAATAGGGCGCGAACAAAGAGAAAGCACCACCTTTGTGTGGATGAGCTTCTCCTATTGCATACTGACTGCCATCCCTTTTTAGCTGGAAAACTTGAAATGACCTGCAGTTCATTTCCATATCAAGGGAGTCATTCTTCACTATTCAAGGCAAGCTATCTTTCTAAGGGATTGGCAGGGTTAGAAAAAGAAAAATCTAATTATACCCTTCTAACAGTCAGCAGCCAGTCTAGACTGCCCTGTGGTACCTATGCCCTGCCAAACCCAAAGACCTGAGAACGTGGCAGATGCATGACCAACTCTCTGTAAAGGCTCCTCCCATCCCATCCACCTGCCGATTTTAAGATTCACTTTGAGTATCACCACCTCCATCAATACCCACAAACCTCTTCTGCTCCAGAGCACCCCTTTAACTAGCTGTTATACCTCACAGACAGGTTAGGAAATCCTTAAACATATTTCAACACAGTAGCAATTAATGTACTATTTTGTAAAAAAAAAAAACTATCTGAGTGTCCCAACCCATTAGAGAATTTCTAAAAGGTATAATTTTTTTCTTCAGCAACAAGCATAATATCTGGCACAGAGCAAACATTCAAGATACTTTATTAGCAAAAAAAAAAAAAAAGCCAGAAAGAATGCCAAAGGAAGATGGGAGAGAGGGAAGGAGAAAGGTTGGGACAGAGGACGGGAAGGAAGGACGGAAGGAAGGAGTAAAAACTTACGGATTCCAATGTTCTTTTGAAATCCTATAAAGACTGGAAAACATGATGGGAAGGATGACATTTGAGTTTTCTTCTATCAAACTCATGATGTATTCATTATTCCAATAATAGAGTGCCCTTTCTGCCACCTTTAAGAAAAGGACAAAGATAAAACAAAATAATAATTTCTCCAAATTAAAGCAAAAATTTTACATTAAATATAAAATTAAATATTAATTTCATTTTAATTAAATACTAAAAGCATTTTTGTGGATTTAAAATCGTTCAGAGAGTTCCAAGGTGGTTCATCAACTTGGGGAAAGAAAAGAAATTCCCTACCTGTTTGTTGATAGTCTCCTTTGATACTGCCCACTTGATCTGACCCACATCTTCTCTCTGCCGCTCTCAAAGACCACGCCTCTTCACCTACTTCTATATGCTGCTCTGTCCCCACATCATTTTAACCTCCTTCCCGATTCACCTCTTTTTGCCAAAACAATTCACACCAAGCCCAGGGCCCAGTGAGAGGCTGCACTGAGCATTAGCTGCTGAGGAAGCCCTGTCACAGTGGGCCTTTACCAGGCCCAGCCTTACCAGGCCAGAGCGAGAGGAGTGCGGAGCCCTCTGTACAGAGAAGGACGTGAGGCTCAGGGGGACTGGTGACCTTCAGCTGTATGTGTTCAAGGGAGCCCCACAAAAGAATTTGTTAAAACAAACATCAAATGTAATATAAAATCATCAAAATCTTAAAAAGGACAAAATTCTTTAAAAATGTAATTACATGGGAAAAGGAAAAGAGTGGTTTCTTTCATTCGTATAGATGAAGAAATGAAGTTTTAACTTAGTAATTAAAATTGAAATTAAACTGATCTAATTTCAAAAGATGGTGCAGGGTGCACCCTCTAAGAGATTCTGAGCATTAGAACCCTTATATTTACATCACTCAGCTTGGTTCCAAAACTCTCCAGGCATAAGGCACTACTTTGTCCTAGAGTTTAAGTATAACAAACAAAATCACTGCTACATTTGTCTTGTCCTGGGGAAGGCATCGTCCTGTTTCATACACATTTAATCACTGTTAGGATCTAACCATCTTGTAATCACCACAACCAAAGTTCGGAGTAGGCACCATTATTTGTCATGTAGATGAGGAAACTGAGGCTCAAAGAAATACACCCTCCAGGCCACAAGCGGTAACCTCCAAAGTCCCTGCTCTTCTCTACCCTGTTATCCCACCAGGTTCCTGTGCCAGTGGGGGACGGGGCACTCAGGAGCTGAGCCTCTGCGAGCTGTGACAGGTGCCGTGTCAGAGGCAGCGACCAATGCCGAGCTCCGAGCAAAGAGCAGGACAAGCGACCCAGTGACTGTGGGGAGAGGAGTGGCAGGCATGTGGCATTTAAGCTGGGCTTTGAAGGATGAAGGGAGGAAGGGGCGGCATTCTGGGCTGAGGGAAAGACAGCACAAGGCGCACAGGCACCAACATGGCCACAGTGTCTGGAGACCCCTCACCCCTGGCATGGCTGCGGCAGGTGGGGCGCACTGGCAAGGAAAGGGACGGGGAGGAGGAGGAACCGGGGTGCTCTGAAGCTTACAATGGAAGGGAAGTTTTTAAAATGTATTTTATCAGCGAGACTGAACTTTCCTTCACGTTTGTTTAGTCCACTTCCAAAATAAGCTATGAAAATGTCTCACAAGAAGCCACAGGGCACAGGATATTAGAACTGATAAAGCTCTACTAAGTTTTTTGGTCTAGCTCCTCTGTTTGTAGGTGAACTCACTGAGGTCCAAACAAAGGAGGCGTGCAAACAGAATCAAAAACCTCACTGAAGAGGACAAGGCTTCAAGTATGGTGTCAGGGAGTTTGGACGCGAGCACAGGAGGATGCTGCCGAACAAGGAGGGACCCTGGCTTGTCCTTAATCCAGCTATGACTCTACCATTCACCTGCTACTAAACAGTCCCTGCACAGCTCCTTGTTAATTTGAGTTATCACAAAAAGGAAGTCAATACCAAACCAAGCCCCTTTAAGAGGAAAGGTGCTACTTACACAGAGATTAACATGTCTGATATTACTGTCCTCAACACAGTGTCTCTAGCATGAGCCCTCTGAGCCCAGCACCACACCTGGCGATATGCATCTGGCTGAACAGAGTGGCACTCAGTGAATGTTTACTGGATAAACCAGTGACCATGTCATGAATAAATAAATAGGAACCCCTTTGCTGTCCTGTGATTTGGACCTTTAGTGAGACAGCCAAAGGATAAAACCTAAGGTGTTTTCACCCCAGATCCCCATCTCCTCTCCAGTGTGCACCAGCAGAGTTGCCCTGGCTCACTTTCCTTGTGCTCTCCCAGACTGACCACTAGGCGGCAGAGCAGCGCCACGGGACAGTCACAGTTCTCACAAGAAGCCGCAGCTATTAACTCCACTCCTATTAACTTGGGGCGTGAACAAATCGCTCTCTGTGCCTAATTATTGTTTTAATCTAGAAAATGGTGGTAGGAGTGGATAGGAGGAAGTCTCATAATATAACTTAAAGTTTTGAAATAATGTATAGGCAAAGCACCTAGTACAGTGCAGAATATTGGCGCTCTTTCATTCAGAAGCTTCATTTAGCATTTTCTCTTGAACCACACCAGTCCTCACCTTTTACTCAAGTTATTTTACCCTTCTGAGGTTCAGTGTTCACCCTGTACAAATTTTTCTTCTGAGGTGATCATAAGAAATAAAGTTACTGGGAAGAAAACACCACAGTGCCTGTCACGAGGCAGGTGTTTGAGAGCAAAGTGGCTATTGTTACAAGTGCTATCATGTGAGAATAAAAATCAAAAGGTACCTAGTGTCCATTACATTCATTTCCATACAAATTTTACCAAAATGAGACATGCCATGCAGGTGTCTCTGGATCCTATTCTTCATTACTAACCTGAAAATGGGGGCTAGATACACACTTGGCAATTTGTTTAAACAAAGGCTCTTGAATTTTAACAAATTGTGAAGGTTCAATCACATCCAATATTTCTTCCAGCTCCCCAAGGAACATCACCTGTAAATACATAAAAAACATAACATGTCAGACACTTTGTTGAGAAATCCCTACTAATGATGTGAATTAAGTAGTAAAGTTTGTACCGTTTTAAGAAAAATGTATACATAAAGCCAACCGTGCAAAAAATCCGGCAAGATCTGATGTTAGGAGCTTGCTTCACAAAGATGGTACTTATTAAGAGGAAATTTCCTAAAGAATTGAAAATATGATTCTATTAACCTTGGGAAGGTACTCTCTGTGCTGTAACTACAACACAGAACAAAGGGGGTGTATGCTCCGCAGTGGGGCCTGCAAAACAGATCAGCCCTGGGGGCTCCCCTATCCGTCATATCAGCTGCCTCCCCACCCCACACCACTATATTCTGGAAACAACAAAGAGTGGTCCTACGGCAGAGATCGCCAGCGTCCACAGTGCACATGCAGATTCTCCAAACCGTCACACCCCAGCTTCTGTGCCAGCGCTTCTCTCAGACACACCAGACAACAGAGACGGTAGGAGAAACACAGAAGAGCAGATTCACCCACAATAGGTACCACTTAAAATACTAACACACATGGCCCTCCCTGGTGGCACAGTGGGTTAAAGCACAGCACTGAGAATCTAAAGCCGCTTCCGCATGAGTTCGATTCCCGCCTGCCCCGGAGGTGACCACATGGTGTGGCAGACCTCTCCTGGCCCGCCCGCTGCTCCCCTCAGCAGTGTACTTCGTGGATCTGCCTGTTCTGCTCTCCGCTCTGTCTCTGGTGAAGCCTCTCACCGCCCCTGAGCCTCTGGCCGGTACCCCAGTTCTGTATGCACAAATAAATAAATCTTTAAAAAAAAAAAAATACTAACACACGCCCACCCACTTCTTACACCACACACATGCAAACCGGTCACTACAGAGCACTATGAATCTTGGGGCTTTGGCATTCTGCACCTCACAAAACAGCCTGTAGAAGGCAATGGTACCAACTCAATTGTACAGTCAATCTCTTTCTCCCTGGTGGCCCAGTATTTTGGGGTTAAAGACACAACACTATCAAGCTATCACCAGTCAGTGTGACATGAGTTTCATCCCCTGCCAGGGAGCGAACCCACAGGCATACAGACCTGTCTCACCACTGCTCCCCTCAGCAGTGTATTTCAGTAGATCTGCCTGTTCTGCTCCCCACTCTGTCTCGGTGAATCCTCTCATCCCTTCCACCACCACTCTGCACCTCCAGCCTACACCCCCACTCTTGTATACATTAATAAATAAATCTTAATAAATAAACAAATATAGTAGAAAACTGACAGAGAAATAAAACCTGTTTCGGCATAAAAAAAATAATCACCTTAGAAAAATTATGCAATTAAGATTAATGAAAAATGAAAATTGTTTCATGTCTTGAGCAGCATCGAGGTAAAGATGCAGTTTACCTTTATCTAAAAGGTTTTTTAAAGACTAGACAATTTTTCTGAAATTGTAGTTACTGGAGAATTGAGGCTGATATGAGGAGGGAGATTGTTAAAGACAACTGATCAAGATACATAGAGAAAATTTCTCCCAAATTGTCCCCAAATGTAAAACTTAACAGCTAATCTTTTTTTGTGGGCCGTTTACCACATGGTTTCTACACTTTCAGAAAAGTGGGCTTGGAGCTGGTACCCAAGTAGGCTCACCTCCAAAGAAGAAACTCACTCTCCCATAACAACTTCACAAGGCACATGCCCACTCAGGTCAGAGTTCTTAGGGTCACCTGTGCATAGCTGAAACTGAGGTCTGCTACACATTTTAAGACTGCACACCGAAAGACCCCATCTGTGTTATCCTTTAAAGAGGGTATTTGGGCAAGTTGCTCTAATAATAATCTACAGCAAGATCTCTCCACTATGAATATGGTCACCAAGAAGGTGACAGCAAGAGTTAGACAGCTAGACACCTGACATGGGCTGAGCAGCACAGGGCTAAGAAGTCCAAGGTTCAGGACTCAGGGAGGTAACTTCTGGCCCCGCTCATCCATCCTGGACAGTTTAAGTTCTTTCAAGCATCAATTTCATGATTAGAAAATGACAATACAGGTCCACCTTACAGAGCTGCAATGATTACGTAGAATGAGTGCACCCGCTAGCCCAGTGCTGGGCATTCAGCAAAGTGCCTATGAAACTATGAACAAACTGACACTAAGCACTTACCTCCTTTTGACTACACGTTTTGGGCCAAAACTTCATTAATCCCCTAATAACCTAAAATGAAAAGGAGAAAAAACAAATAGCACTTAATTTTTCATATACTCTCCCATACAAGAGCAGTCTTCTCTGAAGGCTTTTTAAATTATGGGAAAAATACTTACTGGTTCTGTGAGTGAAGGATCTTTCTCCAGAAATTGTACTATACAATACGCCAGCTGGAGAAACAAACAAACAAAAAAGACAAAATTGGAGATACTATCTACTAGGGGCTCAAAAGATGTATTATTAAAACTTCTTAAGAAGTTTCCAGACTCTGGTTTTAATAACTTCACATTCAATTCACTTCAAAACTAAAAATGTGTATGAAGTAAAATAAAAACTACTTTTCCAAGCCAAAGATTGACACTAATAAGACTGTAAGGGGATTTTTTAAAAAGAACACTGGAATATGAGCATTCAGCTAATGAAAAACAGAGGTGAAATATCACATTCTGTATTATTTGGAAAGTATTTCATCTACATAGTTTGTGCTCTATCTCATGGGCTTCCTTTCACTCTTTGCTAACATCAATGGCACTGGATCTTACTGTGGTTCCAAAAGAGTTCTATGGGATGTAGGCACTTATAAAACCTAGCTGATGGCCTGAAATGGGACCAAAGTCATTTCATGAAAAGATAAAAGACTGTACCTGCCAGAGTCAGAACCTGGAGGAGTGTGAAGAGTTCTATGTCTGATGCAAACTCATATCGGTAATAATTCTTTTAAATGACCATGAAATGTGCTATACTATTTCAATAACTATAGAGGCAAGATTTGTAAAAGGGCTCATCCAGATTCTTGGACAAGAAATACACCGCTGAGAAACAACATTTCAATGGTATTCTAAATTAGAAACATATGAACTAATTTTTCCTCGAAACACAGAAATTCACATTTAAAGAGGAACACTTCTCAAAAAGAAAATAAAAATTCACATTTTTATGCAAATGCAAAACATTCCTACTGCGGTGACAAGGGTTCAGGGGGTTGGAAAACTAAAATTAAAATGTGACTAGCAAAATAAAATACCACTAGATCATTTATCTACCACCCCTAGTGACACGCTTAGCATGCAAGGCAGTATTAGTGTGAAAACTAGAAGAGGAGACAAGCCGGGGTGCTTGTTGAAGTGATGGGATTAGCCATCACATTAGAAGATGTGAAAATACTGGTATGTTTGGTTACTTGTGTGTAGCTGAGAAAGAAATGGTAAATGAACCAAAGAGGGGGCAAAAGACAACGACAGACTAAAGCAAATGAGGATGAAACAAAATATTTAAGAACAATTTAAAATGATTGCACTTGTCCAGAAACCTAAATGAACAGACCCACACACAGGCTATGTTCAACATGTGACCTGGGTAGGTCACCTAGGATTCTGTAAAATGGAGTAAGACTCAACAAATGTTCTCCCTCGTGAAAAATGCCCATGATTCTCCTACACATGGAAAAAAAACACAGGTTTTTTTATTTTCCTTGGGAAGTATTTTAAACTTTAACAAATCTTTTTTTTAATGAGTAAAGATGTATATCAAGAAATGTGTAGCATACTAACTTTATTTTGCATCATAAAGTATTTGTACAAAATTCTACCTGCGCATGGAAGAGTGATAAGCTCCTGACAGTGTGTAAAGGGATCAGCACTTTCACCAGAAACTGTTTGTGTTCTGCCTTAAGAGGTAATGCAAAGCCATTGATAATACTAGGAGAAAGAAAAGAGACAGGAATTAGCCATGTTACCACAACAAGTTAAACTGAGCAAACTGTTCTTGTAAGATCAGGTTAAATTTTAATCAGTTTACACTTGGTCCAGAATAACTCAAACCTCACCCCAGTGGCATCCAAGATTTCTTAGTTACTTTAAAAAATACCTATAAGTAGGGAGAAAAACTGAGACAATTTGCATTATGATCTCCCAGCAAAGACTCCTGTGCTCTGCAACCTAGTCAGATGGTCTCCAAACGCTTTTGCATCAAAAACTGTACTTATCCTTCCCTTCAAATAATCACCTTCCTTATTCACTCTCTTATAACCTTTTTCATTTCTAGACCTCTCTTACCCATCTCTGAAATCTCTACTCAGACTAATAGCCAAGAATATGGAGCCAGCCCAGCATCCAGAAGACAACCACAATTCCACCTTCTTTTCCCCTCATATTAGGAGGAAACTCGAAGAAATTGCGTTGTCCAGTCACACTAGCTTCCCCTGCATGCAGAAACCTACACAGCAGCTGTCTCTTTTTATTTCACTGCTCCTGGCAACAGCTGCTCAGAAACTACTCTTGGGTACTCAGCAATCTTTGTAATTTATTACAAACTCACTTTCAAAAAATATGGCAAAGGACAGGTAGTCTAGAAATAAGAATAAAATGTTTTGGAGTAACTGACAATTAGATTCACTGCCTCTGTGATCATGAACAAAATGTTAGCTCTTTCAGTAATTCCAGTAAAATTAGCAATTCGTAACTGTGGAACAAAGGGAACAAGAAATCACTTCTTGTTGAGTCAGCTGGGGAATATGCTCAGCACATGGAAAGGACCCAAAATATGTACAGCCACAAGCTGGGTGGCAGCGTTTGCTGAACCTAATGTCAGATGCTATTCACCTGAGATGAGCAATTAACTAAAAATGTGCTTACCTTCCTAATATTTCCAGCAGTTCAGCTACACCATTGAAGTGTTCCGTTTCATAAACAAACCTTTAAAACAAAAGAATCAAGTCAGTACACTATGTTTAAGTATTTTAGGTTTACTTAGTATTTCTAGAAATCACCAATTTTGCCCCTGACCCTTTACTTACCTTAGAAAAATATTGTTAATCTGTTTTCGGATAAATGCTCTAAGACCAAGAAACTTGCCATAAATTCTGTGTAAGACTGTTTTTAAGTAGTCCCGTTCCCGAGGGTCTTCACTGTCAAATAGCTCCAAAAGCTGTTGTAAATGAAAGACAGTATAGCTGTCAAGAGTAGTTTCAGGATAGGATTTATTGTCACCTGTTATTTAATATCCCTTACTCGCTTCCTCAAAAATTTATTGAGTATCTGTTATGTGCCAAGTACAGTTTGAGTCTTTAGGAGTACAGTAATAAATAAATCAAACAAGTCTCTAGTGAAGAGATACACAATAAAAGTGCAATCACAATTATAGGTAACATATACCCAGTATTCAGTATGATCATCAGGTACTTTTCTAAGCAATCTACTTATATTAATCCTCCCTATGAGTCAGGGAGGGACAGGGACCCAGAGATACTAAGTAAGCCCATGGTCTCAACAGCAAATGTAATGACAGAAGAGAGATTTGAACTCAAGGAGTCAAGCCTTTAGAGTCCTTTATCTCAACCACTGCACTATGCAACCTACTGAGTTTATGTTCCAAATATACAGCTAAAATAAGCCTTCAGCTCAACCGGAGCATGAGGGTAAATGAAACAAGGTAAACCAAAGCAAATCTAAAAGTCCCCAATGATACTGGCAATGTACTCTTTCAAGATCTTAGCTCCTATTGCATAGGTATGCTCACTTTTAAATATTCATTGAGGTGCACATTTACATTTTCTATATGTATGCCATAGGTGAATAACATATTTTTAAGCTCCAATCACTTGTAATCTAAAGTCAATAAAAGAATCCCAAAACACATCAACATAAATACCTGCACAGAATGTTCGTTCATAGCAGCATGACTCACAATAGCCAAAAGCAAAAACAACTCAAATGTCCATCAACCAATGAATTTAGGAGAAGCAGAATGTGATGCAATGGAATATTAATAAGCCACAAAAAGGAATGACGTGCTGACATGTCTTCACATGAATGAGCCCTTCAAATATTATGCTACAGGAAAGAAGCCAGACACAAAGGCCATATATAGTATGACTCCATTTATATGAAATATTCACAGCAGGCAAGTCTATAGAGACAAGAAAGCAGAATGAGGAGTGACTGCTAATAAATCTGGTTTCTTTGGGGGGGGGGTGTTGACAAGAATGATATGTGAATATACAACAAACTGTAAACTTCATATGGGTGAATTTTGCGGTATATAAATTATATCGCAGTAAAGCTGCCCTTTTTATTTTTTTTTTAAAGTAACAAGACCAGATTTCCCTAGCTTAAGAACAAACGTGAGACAGGCTTGAATTTTACTGAGTTCTTCGTACATTCATTATCATTTCAATAAAGCAAAACCCATAGTTCTAATGTCAACTTTGCAGCAAAACATTTCATGAGCATATAGACAGCATAAAAATGAACACCAACAATGCCTTCACTTAAAAAAAAAAAAAAAGTGACCAAGACATACAGAAGCATGATTTCAAGTGATTAAGACATGAAGCAGAGACTGACAGTAGAAGAACAACTCAGTAGGCAGTAATCTAATAAACATTAGATTAACAAACATTAATCTAATAAACAAAGCTATACACTAAGATCAGTCCTTAGGATAATGTGAGAAAGTACAAACAGGATAGTCTTCAAAAATGAAATATAATTTTGAGCTACCTAATGACATCTACTCATTCACTCATTCAAAAAATGAACATTTCAACTAAATATGCATGCCCATAAGAGCCAGGCAAAGTGTCAGGGATAGAATAATTAGCCAGACACAATCTGCTTTCATAGAATCTAGTTTAATTAGGAATACAGGTAAATAAATAGCATGACAAGTGGTTAAGGATGCTGTGTAAATACACAGCAGACATAGCTACTCTACTTGGGGAAAATGGAAGGATCGAGGAAGATGTCTAGAGGAAGTGACGTCCAGGGCAGCCTTGGAGAAATGAGGAGGCAGCTGTAGGAAAGTAGTCCTTGGCAAATCCAGCAGCACATACGTTCACCAGCTATCCCTGCCAACTCTCCGTTCACTTAACCATTCAATCACTCAATCTTTGCACATGCCAGGAACATATACTACACACACAAAATGAGGTGACATCTCTAATCTACTCATCCCATTGTTGATGAGGATGATTAATCTTTTTGAATTTTTTAGTTTTGTTTCAACTCTTATGTGTTGTAGAAGAACTTAATGAGCAATGTGCAACCAACATAAGATTTGAGGGAGTGTTAGCAAAACTTGACTTAACTAGGCTTACATACTGCTAATCTTGAGTTTCATGAAAATATAATAGTCAAACAAAAATTAGTTAATGTTTTTATTAGGCCCTCAAAGAAAATGCATTACTAGACACCTAATTAGAGTCATTTTGAAAGTCACAAATGTTACATATATATATACTACATATATATACTATACATAGATATGTGAGAAATATGAGCGATGAATTGCAGCATATAATTTTTCTACTGCTCTACAGAACATACTTTTGTTGATTTCATAGTGTTAGAGACAAAAGTTAAACTATAACTTTAGGTCAAAACAGGGGCCAGTAGGATGACCTCTGACTTCTAAAACAAAATAATCTGTGTGTGCTTAAAATATATACCCTAAACACCTCCCACATAGAAAAGCATTAAGAAATGTAACTTGACATCTGTAAATGTATAGATGGACTGTGCCCCTTAGAACATAACAGGCAGCTTGTAAACAGGAGGGAGGAGAGAAGGAGGGGGAGGGGGAGGGGGAGGAGGATAAGGAGAAGGAGGAGGTGGAGGAGAAAAAAGAGGAAGCAGCAGCAAGTAGCAGCAGCTGCTGCAAAGTTTCCAAGGTGTCATGTGCTGTCTCCAAAACTGGCCTTCCTGAAGCCCACAGGGATGAACTACAGAGATTTAACCAAAGAACCTTCCTCTGACGCTCATACTAAATCCATAGTGACATGAGAAGGCCAAAATGAAAAAGGGCCTTCCAGCTAAACAAGGGGGAATGGATCTCCCCTCATGACACTGTCCTGAAATGAAAGTGAAGGCGTCAAGATGGAAAAAACTCTCAGGACAAAGAGGATTGGGAAGCAAAGTAGACAAACGTACACATTGTTCAACGGTGGGAAGAGGATGGCAAGCAGTAACTCTTTTTCTCCACGCTGCCAGATTTTCCAACCAGCCAGCAGGGAGGGAAGCCAACAAGAAGCCAGCCAGAGAATCCTTGAAAGGTTTAAGGCACCAGATATATTTGATGGCTAGGGTGTGAGAACTGAAAACAGGACTGACTGAAAATTTGTGAAAAGAGTAACTAGACCTCCCAGATCCCTGCCCTGTGTAATGTACTTGCTACTCAAGATTTACAATCCCCGTGTGAAGAGAAGAAATGAGCAAGTCTCTAGGCTAGGAACATGGCACACAGCTTAGCAAAGTGCTTACTGAAAATAATCACATTACATTAAACTGTATTCTGAACAGTGAGATCTTTTGTTAATCCCCCTTTCTACCCAAGCAACTAATTCTGATAGAGACAGGAAATTAGAAGGTCTTTTTTGGAGGGGAAACTGACAGTCTCAAGAGGAAGCATCTATAGATATACTAATATCTGAGTCTTCCAATGAAATGGCAAGGTTTCTGCCCAATGTGTTAAGCAGCTCACCCCTCCAGCATCCTCCCCTCCAGCCATGCAACACAAATAAGTTCTAAGAGATTTTTCTAGTGACTAACACGTAATGATGAAGGGAGTCAAGGAAAATCAGACATTCAACAATAAAAGTGAAAGCCAAATTAAAAAATCATGAAGATCTCAGAGGACAGAAATCCACAGTGAAGGAGGCAGGGGGAAGAGCTTCAAGAATATAACCTATGGAATAATCAAACATACTAGATCCCCAGACCTAAAAAAAGAATGCTATTACCTATTAATATTCAGAATTAAAGAGTTTCTGAAATACAAAATGAAGCAGAAGCATAATTTTCAGGTAGACTGGCATATTACAGTGACAAATATTCCCCCAAAATGTAACCGATGATATACACAGAAGAAGAAAACCAGAGGCTCAATCCAACTTCCTACTGTGTAATCAGACACATGAAAACCTCTGCCAGGGAACATGCTTTTTTTTTCCTCCTAATTTTCAGGTCCAACACATGTAACAGTAGGCAACAGAGGCAAATTACAAAGAAAATGAAAAGAAGGAAAGTATCTAGGGAAGAATTCGATAAAATTTTCCAAGAGGGGGCAGGGAGGGGAAAGACATGAGTTTCAATATACGTAAGGGTCATTATGTTTCCTGCACAATAAATGAACAAAAATTCACACCCAAGTACATCACTTTGAAGTTTCCAGGCTTTGGGAACAGAGTAGATATCAAGGTCTTACAGACAAAGTTAGTCACTACAAAAGACGAGGGGTTTAGCTGGTTGAAGCCTTTCAATAACCCTGGAAGTTAGAGGACAAAGGGCAATTTCTTTCAAGTTCTGATGAACTATGGTTTCTAAACTATAAATCTAAACCTAGCTGAAATGGTGATCAAGTAAGCAGACAGAATAAATAAAGCATTTTAAAGAATAAGGTCTCCAAAAGTTTTATATCCACTCATGCTTTCTTAGGACCAGAGGATATGCTCCAGTTCCTAAAAGAAAGAAAACGAAGTGAGCAAAGACAGTCCAGAAGGATGACAAAAGAAAGTTCCACTGTGGAGTACACAGCCTCAAGGATGCAATTAGTGCCAACACTAGCAAGATGGTTGGGGTTCCAGGAAGGAGGCCTCCAGAGGAAAAATGTGCAAGTGACAGACTAGCTGATGTGTAGGACACACTGAGAAGAGGAGTACGGGACTCTTAAGAAAATTAAGAGATGGACTAGAGACAAATACACAAACAAGCAAGCAAATGAAAAATTAGTCATCTAGTCATGGCAAATATTAAAAAAATTGAGTCCTATAAGAGGGGTCCTCCCTGGTGGCGCAGCAGGTTAAAGCACAGCACTGGAAGAAGCCAAAGCCACTTCAGCATGCATTCGATCCCCGCCCTGGAGGTGACCCACATGGCATGGCAGACCTCTCCTGACCCACCCGCTGCTCCCCTTAGCAGTGTACTTCATCGATCTGCCTGTTCTGCTCCCCACTCTGTCTCTGGTGAAGCCTC
>NW_004567114.1:29068307-29133774 GCF_000260355.1 Condylura cristata | reverse complement strand
TACTATACTATACTATACTATACTATACTATACTATACTATACTATACTATACTATACTATACTATACTATACTCTGTCTTAAATAAATTTTATGACTGCATCAGAAAGTTGTAGAGGTGGGAGATAATGTTTTCTAGTAGAAATAGAAAAAAATCAAATTTAAAAGTAAATGCTAGAAATACAAAGGTGTTATTTTAGAAAAATGGAGAGAAATAAAAGAAACAGCAAGAAGACTTTACCTCTAGGAAATGTGACTGGGTTGGGGGAAGATGAAACAGGGATTGCTAATTTTCGTTATAAACCATATAAACAGATTTGAAGTAGAGAATAATGTTTAATTAAAAGATTCTTAAATATTAAGCTTTGAAACAAAAATTTCAATTCAATTACTCTTTTAGAATAAACAACTGCCCTATCCTATTCTATTCAAAAAATGATTTTAAAGAACACCAGGAATCTTCAGGTTAAAAAAAAAAAAATCAATGGAATTAGTACTTTACATGTTTTCATCCAAATTTTGTTTTCATGTACACTAAAGTCAGATCTCCATAACCTTCACTTTGTTTTTAACTCTAGACCTACTACCTCAAAAAATGATCACTTCCTAATACCATCAACTCATAACGCACACAGAATCAAGCACCAGCCAAGAGCAGTCAGCAGTGACTCAGAACAACTCGGGGGGCCACTATATGAAATGACTCACCTGCAGCAACCACTGACAAAAGCACCATGGCACAAGAGATCAGAAAGTTGAATATCATAAGCTTCTAGCAATTCTGACTTCATGACCCCCACTGGAAATTCAGTGCAGAAATTTTCCAAGGCGTAAGTCATACACATATGAGAAGCTTTGCCAGGACACATGCTTTTTATTTTCTTCCTGATTTCAGGCATTCTGTCCACAAACTAGAGAAGTCCATTCTTTTCTTTCTCCCTCAAGCATTCATTCTAACTGATTCAAGAAAATTATGTGATTTAAACCTTCAAGTCACCAATTTGATCAGCATTTCAAATAGAGCCAATTGTGCTACATATGGTGCTTTCATAGTGGGGAGCAGCCAGAGACAGGCTACAGAATTTGTGGGGCCCCATGCAAAATGAAAATGCAGTGTTACTTGTTCAAAAATCATTAAGAATTCTAGATAGTAACAGCAAAGTGTTAAATCAAGTTCAAGGCCCTCTGAGCCCAGGGCCATTGGAGCCTATGAGGTTGGCCTGCCCTGGAAGCTACAGCTAGAGCAGTAGAGCTTGTTTTCAAGGTTTTCCAGTGACAGGATGGACAAAATGGAAAGAGATTACTTACTATTAATTACTGATAGTTATCTGATAAAATTCCTGGTAGAAATGAATTCTTTCAAGTTGTATTTGCTATAGCAAAAAGCAAATTAAAAAATGCAGAGAAAAAGGTAAACATTTTGACATATTCAAGGAACTGTTTGAGAAACAGTTCTTTGTATTAGAGCTGAGATTCAAGGCCTCATGGAATTTATTTCAGTTTCAAACTTCAAATGTAATGGGCTGGTGTATGTCATGTCCAATTTGTCTTGAGCTTTTAAAAACATAACAAAAGGTCACTTTTGAGGACAAGCTGACTGACTTGCGTAATTTCCATGATAATTAAGTCACCTTTCAGCTAAATATAACTGCAAATGTAAAGTACAAATTACTAAATAGCAATCTCCTGCAGTACATATGTTTATGGGAATACTTGAATAGTATGTCTCTTAGCAACCACTGACGGCTTTTCAGATTTACAGAGTGGCTGAAAGCAGTCTTTATAAATATACTGTTACACTCTTGCTACAATAATTCACCCAATGAAATAGCTCAAGTTTTGGCAATTCATTTTTGGACTAAATGGGGAAGAGCGACGAGATCATAAAGAATCTGTTTTCCCAACCTCCTAATATAGATGAAAACTATCTTTACTGGGGAAAGACAACACTGTTCCATAAGCCTAGGTGAACCTACTACGTGCTCAAAGCTACAGAAAACAGTTACCAACTTACCTAAGTTGACACTCAACATCACCATACACAAAAGTGCACTATGTAATCAACTATAAAACTGCTAGTTTTCCTGTGTATATACTTAAGTGCCTAAGAAATGCTAGGGACTATGTAAATCTTGATTTAATAGGCATTACAATGAAATTTAAGCAAGCCAGGCATGTCATTTTTAAACTGTAAGCCCTTCAAAAGGGCAAGTCACAGGCTGTCTTACTAGCCCATTAAAAATCTGGATGTCCTGCTTCTCTTTGAAAAACCAGAAGACCCAGAGACAGCTGACTGAGTTGCCTACCAGTCAGCAGCTAACAAGGCAGAAATGGAGCCAGGACCAAGCTCACTGTAACTGTCTCTATCCTTTTTGTTCATGCCCTGACCTCTTCGTTATGTACCCCTTCGTGGCCTCCATGATAATCTGAGTGTGCTATTCTGGTTTTCATGCTCCAGACCATAGTAAACATTCACTTCCAGCACTGGAAGAAATCAGTTGGTGAAGTAAACAGATGAGAATCTGGAGACAAGAGAAACCACATTTAACATCTTTAAAAAGTCTCAAAGGCCAGAGAAAAGCCACATCCGTAGAGTCCAAACAGTTCTTGCTTTTTAGAATGGTAAAAGTTGAATTCAAAAAATCCCACCACACTAGGTAAGACACCTGAGAATAACACAAGGTGGACATCATGGTCAGAGGCTACTTGAAAAACCAGATGTCAAAACAAGAACTGATCTTAATAAAAATAGTGACTGGAGCAGCATAACACTATGTGTCGAGAACTGTCATACGTGTTTTTGTGTGTATTCACTAATTAAATTTCCACAAATCTTACAATGTAACTACTACAATAGTATGAATATACTGCATCTATTTTCCAGATGAGAAAACTGAGGCATAGAGTAGTGATGTAATTTGCCCAAGGTCACAAACTAAAAAGTGGCAGAGCAAGAAGTCAAGCCAGAGCACAGATGCAACCACTAACCTATCCTGCTCCCTGATAATGAAGAAAAATGGGAGCTACTGCAAAAGGTTCTACAGGCAACACAGGAAACTATCCATCAAGCTTCAATTTTAAATGGACATACACACGTGATCAAAGGAAGAAATAAGTGGAATGTTCTAGGAAAGCTAATGAATATACAACCAGCTAAAGCTTATGAAAAACTCAAGGTAAGAAATGATTATGTACTTATAATAGAAATAGTTGTGTTACTTTACTGACCATAACATATTACTTTAATGAAAAAAAGAAATATAAAAATTAGAAAATGAAGATCATCACATAAAATCACATCTATGAAAACAATTAACAAGTTGGTGTATATCCTTCCAAAGTTTTTAGGGTGTATACAAACATTCCTGTTCTCTAAAGTAAGAGACTCAGGATAAAGAAACAAAACAAAATCACAGTGTTCCAACTTACTACTGAGGAACTTTTAACTTGTTTCCAATTTCCTAGTAATTACTAACTATGATGCACTCAGTATTCTTGTACGTCTACACTACACTGTCAGAATATAAATGCCTCGTCAAACTTTAAACTGACAGAATACTATGAGATCTCCTCAGAGGAGTTTAATCAATTAAAATATGTGCAAGTATGTAAGAAAACACTGAGGTCTTGAATAATCAATAATCTGCCCAAATTTTCAGTACCAGTTTAAGGCAGGGATCCTACCTTTGCATCCATAGTGCCAACTGAAATAAGCAGATTTAACAGCTGTCAGATTCAGGGTGTAACCTATTTTACTTATCCTATTAGCCCCATTTCATGAATGAAGACACTCAAGCATAGGCAGCAAGTGTACAAACTTGCTGGAAATCATAGTGCATGTAGGTCAAAGAGCTAGGGCTTAAATGTACTCTCTTGGCAGACAGAACTGGAACTTCTGGCTTCAGGCTGGTCATGTTTCTCCAGTATTACCTCAGTGCACGGGGAGACTGGGCCTCTATGCTGAAGGAGCTTGACCCCATGGGACAACGCACCTATTGGGCCCATTCTGTTCAGATCTCCCCAAATAAATACTCTGCACACCAGGCATATGAACAAATGTTCATCATCACTGATCATCAGGGAAACACAGATCAAAACCACAAGGAAATAGCATGTCACATCTATAAGAATGGGCCATATTTGAGAAAATAATAATAATAATGAACAGCTATATACCAGAGACATTTTATGGGGGTAGAGGGAGAATGGAATCAAAAACAGTGAGGGGAGGGAAATGCACTGGACTATGGTGATGGCACACGGGTGATGTGGTGATGGGAAGCCCACGAGGATTACAACTGAGAGGGAAAAATGCACAAACTGATGTAAAAACAAACTATTATATTATTTATTAAAAAAAAAAAAAAAGAAGAAGAAGAAGAATGGGCCATTATCAATGAGACCAGAAACAAGCACTGATGTACATGTGGAGAAAAAGGAGCCCTCCCACACCTGCAGACTGATCCAGTCCCTATAAAAAAGTGTAGTTTCCCAAAATATTAAAAATAGAGCTATCACATGGTCAAATATAGGCATCTATCTGATATGACTAGGTACCTCTTTGAAGAATGTTAAAAGGAACTAATTTAAAGGAATAAAGGCACTTCACTGATGACTTCAGAACTACTGACAAAAGTCCAGTTATGGAAACACCCCCAGTACCCATAACAGATAAGTTGATTAAGATGTGATATATTAACTAATGGAAAATTATTTAGCTGTTGAAAAAAAAAAAAAAGATGAACTCCTGCCATTTGTGACAACAAGGATGGGAATGGAAAGGATAATGCTGGGTAAAATAATTCAGAAAGTGCTAGACAAATAACGTATGGTTTCAGTTATATGTGGAATGTAAAGAAATAAAGGGTCAGTCAAAACCAATAACAAACCTTAGAAATCTGACTGTAGAATTGAGCTACCTAGGGAGGGAGAGGGCAGAGAGCAAAGAATGGTGGAGGCCCAAAGGATCATGGTAGAAACTGTGGGTGCCTTGGTGGTGGGTATAGTATGGTGACACACAACTGGTGACGGAGCTCTGACATTCATCCAACACCTTTGAGTCACACTCCCTGGTGGCGCAACAGGTTAAAGCACCACATTATGAAGCTCTCTGAAGCCACTGCAGCATGAGTTTGATCCCCTGCCAGGAAGCTGACCCACAGGGCACGGCAGACCTGCCTGCTGCTCCCCTCAGCAGGCAGTACATCTGCCTGTTCTGCTCCCCACTCTGTCTCTGGTGAATCCTCTAACCCACCGCACCTCTGGCCTGTACCCTAGTTCTGTAAGCATAAATCAGCTTCAAAGAAGGCTTAGCAGATATGAGGAAATCAGAATTCAAATTCAGAACTTTCTTTCCTTCTACTACATCATATTAAAGTGGCTCAATTCTTGCTTTGTCTTTACTGAATAGGGAGTGAGAATAGACTGTAAAGAATAAAGTTAGCCATTGCTGAAACTAAGCTGAAATCTTGCCACTACAATAAACCATGATTTTCTGAGTAAAAAAAATTATTCTGAGATTCCGCAAACTCATTTTGAGATCTGTGAGAATCCAGAGTGTGAGAAATCTGCACAAAGAAAAGGAACAAGGTAAATGTCATCTTAATTTGCAAAAGGGAAAAGTATGATGGCTCCCAAGTCACAAGAGAACTGAGCCAGGCTCAGGTACAAAACACACCAGCACCACATGGCGCCACTGGACTCTGGGGGACAGAGAAACAAGCAGGGGAAAGTGATGAAACAACTAGATGGAGGGTAGAGGGTGGGTGGAGGCAGGGGAAGGATATAACAGGGTGGAGCCTCAGCAACAATAATGCTTCAGCTCCAAAAGGCCCACCCACTCCCAGCAGGTTCCCAAGCAGGGAATTCTGGAGAAGCAGGCAGGGAACTAATGACACTCTCCTGAAGATGCTGGGATTCTAGGTAAGTCTTCAGCAATGGGAAGAGACGAAAGGCCAATTTTATAGATTACCAACATAAACCAACAGGATATTCTGGAAAATGGCAGGTAACAGGCACTCAGGGCATATCCCTCAGTTAATATACTGGTTACTCATATGATTATGTTCAAGTACCATTAAATAGTGCTATTGATTCTGCCCATCCCTTTCATGACTAAGTTAGGAACTAGGATGAGCCCTGGTATGAAGGCTGAGGTCATCAACAGACCCAACAGAGGGATGGCCAAGAAGGCAATTGTTGTTAAAAATGAGGCAAGGGTTGAAAACAGAAAGTATAAATTTTACAATACAACAAAGGTAGAGACACTCGACTCGAGTAAATTTCTAACAATCTAAGAACATACTTCAAATACTGCTGACTAGTGAATCTGTGCTAAATTAAAAAGCGAAACTGTTGCTAATGGTACGCCACAGGCACCTAGCCTTCCTCCTGGCTAGCTGAACAGTATTAATCAATGCCTTAGAAAGGCCAGTAGCTAGTATATTCAAAAAAGTCACAGGTGAAAGACAGATGAAAGTTACAGAGGTAAGTAGATGATAGAATCAAGATCCAGAAAGACTCCAAAAGACTGGGGAGGAATGGAAAATGTGTCAGATCCTACACCTAGATTTAAAGAAAAAAAGCAAACTACAAAATGAACAAAAACAAGAAAAATGTGGCTTTATACAACAATATACATAAAACTAAATTAGATTGCAGGAAAGAGCACAAGCTTAACGCAAGTTGGCAGTGTCATCTGGAACAAGAAGAGCTGAGATGTCCCCTTTAAGGAACCTAACATGCAGGGAAAGGGGAGGAGACACTAACTTAAAGCTACACAGAACAGGCCAGGCTCTGGCCACTGTGTTCAGCTGTAGCTGTCACCCTGAGGGCAAATGGACACACACTGGAGATTTCAAAAACTGACAAACGAGACAGATAATAAAACGAAGAATTCATTCTACAGCAGAGACTTCATACTGACAGCTGGGAGGCTAGATGCAAAAGGCAGATGGGCTTAGCTTCTCCTGAATAAGATTTTAGAAATTTTGCTAGAAATCTGAAAATCAGACATTTAGAAAATTTCACATCAAAATATATTTCTCTTGGGGGAAAAGTCTGGCAATAACTGAAGGAAGAAGAAGAGTAGCCAAAGTTCTCTTGTAGAAGCCAGCCTCCCTCCCTCCCCTCCTCATTCTCTCTCTCTCTCTCTCTCTCTCTCTCTCACACACACACACACACACACACACACAGTCACTCAAACATACACTTATTATATTATGTGACTGTCATAAGATTTTTTTTTTAACAAACATCAAGGGAAAGTGAGATACAGTGTTAGTAACTGAATAACAAATACATGCAACCACATGAATTTGCTTACCTGTAATACAAATTTCTGATCTATGTATTTTTTGGCAATGCTGGGCTGGAATTCTTGGCTTTCCAAAAATCGTATGAAAAATTCATATACAAGCTGCAAAAAACCATATTATTCAAATTACAATTCATTGAGAATACTGTCAAAAACCATAAAAAACACTAAAACTGACAGGGCTTGGAAAACTGGGATTTAATAACAATTAACTAGTTTTGCTAGACTTTCTTGTAGCTTACAGTATTTTTTTTAATTAGAAAATTCAGCCAAAGCAAATAAAATATACCCTATAATCTCACCATTCAGAGATGATCACTGTTATTATTTTAATACAGAAGCCCCCCACAACTTTTCTCTAAACCTCTACACCATATAAATATACTAGAAGTATATTTTCACCATGTGAAGAATATTGCACCTGAGCCATAACTTAGTAGCTACAAGTAGTCCATATGTAATTTATAATCAATAATTCTAATAGTTTTAATTACTCTAAATAATCTATGCATGGACATTTAAGCAATTTCTAAATTGCTTCTCTATCAAATTATGCCACAATATATATCATATAGCAAGCACAAATGTACACTTGCTGAATTATTAGTTCTAAAACTGAAACTGTTAGATCAAAAGATATCCATATACTGAGGATTCTCAATGAATGCTGCTTGCCAAATTTTCTTTCAGGCAGTCTATGGCAATTTATACTCCTCTGCGCAATAGGTGATGATATATCTGCAGAGTCAACTCCAAATAACGAGAAAACACTAGAGGAGTCATTGTTTATGCTTTGTGCATGATAATCTGCTAAAGCATAGTAGGTCCTGGTGTAACATACAACAGAGCAGTAGCAGAATAAGTTGTGAAATTTAACTCTGTTCATTACTAACCAGAGAAAAGTTAATTTCCTTAAAACACTGTTTCCTCTTCTGTATAATGGGGATAATGCCTAAAACTCAATACAACAATACAGGTAACATATCAACACTGTCACTGTTGCCTAAAACAACAGTCCCAAGTGTTTTAGTCTCACTTCTTTGAACAAAATTATTGAAGAACCCAAAAAAGCTTTTGTTTGTATGATATATACATGCATATATATATATAATTAGAAATAAAAATTTATAATATGTATTTATTAGTTCATTTTAAACAATAAAATATAACTCATGTAAAATAACATTTTTGTACTATTTTCAAAAAAAACTATTGAGAAGGGGTTATTATTTTTAAATTTTGCAAGTCTCTATAGGAGCATGTTAAAAGATTATTATCTCCTGCATTCAATCTATTGTGCTGTGTTGTTTGAAAATATATGAAGAAAATCTAGCCTCATGCAGATGTAGTAGTATGAAAAAAAGGAGAGTATTTTTGCAGTCTTTTCACATAACTCTTTGATACTACATCAAAACACAACAGCCATTTTTTAAAGATGAGCTTCAATGTAGAATCTGAAACCATATCAATGAATTTTTTGTACTAAATTCTAATCATCTGTTTTGCACTCTGAATGGATCTTTAGTCATTTCCTGCTTCCCTAACATCACACAGGCAACTAAAAAAGCTGTAATTTACTATTTTGTGTAGATTTCTCAAATGTTGATATACTTTATTGCATAGCATTACAACAATCACATTCCTTAATAGTTCCAATTTTATTTAAAAAAAAAAAAAGAAAAAAGCCTGTAAGTCCTAGGAAGCAATAAAGTTCAAAGTGACAGGTAAAAGACAAAAACAAGGTTTCCAAAATTATAATTTTGAATTTTGTTCTAAATTTTATCAGTGGCAATAACTGCTTTCATTATTTATCTTAGAGAAAATATCCCCAATTGTCCAAGTCATAATAACCATAGTTTGCTGTCAAATGATAATTCATGAAAAACAGAAATATGACATTTCATGGAAAAAACGGCAAGTAGGGTGCAGCTAAAAACACACAAGTGTGAGTTGTGTTGCCCCACAACCAGCTTTACACATCAGTACGCAGCAGATGGACCTGACATACACCTCTCCCATTTCCTCTCAAGAGTTTCTTTGAATGTATCCTCAAAGGTAAGACTTAATAAAAATTAATAATTATGCCACTTCGCCAAGAACATTTTTAAGTAAATTGGCTTTTTAAAAATATTACAAGTGTGAGGCACCGAAGAAGAGGATCACCAGACCAGTTTGGTGCAACTGCCCTGAATTATACTAAGGCAACAGCAATTTCTTTTTGATGTTGCTTTCACAACTATCAGTGCCAATGATTTTATTTCTTTACAAAACTATGTTTTTCTTTTCTGCTTGAAACTCTATGAAAGCAGAAGAACTTCCTTCCCAATCATCTGAACACTGTCAAGCTGAACATATTCTAGTCATAATGCCTAAGTCCTAATACCTCATAGGAAAAAAAAATTTTTTTTTCAATACATTAATCTTTCAACTCTTAGTATTACAAATATAATTTTAGCCTTACTCTAAGTAATCAGAAAGGAGGGGTCTATCTCTCTTTCGATTTTCACAAATTGGTGAGATTCTCATCTTTCAGGCCTGACTTGTAGCCTGGCAAGACTTTCTAGTGGGATTGGCAAAATGTTCTCGCTGCTCTGGTCCCTTGAAAGCAGTTATGGTTTAAAACAGTTTGGTGGAAACACCTCAGACACATTTATTAACGAGTACAAATATTTTCTACACATAAAAGACAGATTTTATCTCGGAATCAAAAATCTCTCTTGTGTCTCTAAAGGGAAAAACTTGGGACTGGGGAGAATGAATTACTTTTCAAGGTCACAATAAGTGAATTCTCCAAGGAATATGGGGGAAAGACATTAGGATTCCTGCTTTCAGGGTCAAGTATAAGTATTTTAAACAATTCCTTAATTAATACTTAATAAAAGTACTGCAAAACCCTACACTAGAAATATAGACACAATTTCAAAAAATAATATTAAGGATTAATTATGTACTCGGGATATAAAAGATACAAAAAGAGTACCTTTTGACAGATGAACAAAACAATTGTCAATTTCATGCTTTTTCCATTTTTAAATAGCCTCCCCCAAACCCATGAATTGTTATAATTTTAGAGGGTTCATAAATTTAAAGGAAACATGTACAGGAATAATTAATTATCTTGGCCATGAGACTAGCCGAATACCCAAGAACCTCACCTCAATGTGCCTTTGTTATTCTCCACTACTAATGTCAGGTGTTTGGCAATAAACACTGGGCTTTCTTGTAAGAAGTAAAAGGAAGCACACTGCTTACAGAGGAATTAAGAAAAAGTGGAAAAATCTAAGAAAGTGCTATATTTTGGTGAGAAAAATCAATTGATAGATCAATTAAGAAGTTTTGAATTTACTGATAAGACACTATGACTTGGAAGACCTATCAGAAAGATATTTCTTAAATGTTTTTGGTGAATATGTATTAACATCACTATCAATGAGAATGGAAAGGCGACTAAACTGTCAGGTAAGAATATACAGAGCAAACACAAGATTCTTGGCACACGTCAGAGCCTACAGAAACACTTCCACAGAGTCACAGGTAGTTGATGGCAACAGGATACCTACTGACATGACCTTTACTATGAATGAAGGCTGATTTGTGAATCTAAAAAGTAGGTTTCCTTTACCTGATCCAGCATCAGTTCTATTCCCCCCTGAGCAAAAGAAGGGACAAGAGGATTACAGTTTGAACAGGAAGGATGTCAGCACAGATGAAAACAGCCCATTCTCACAATAGTTTATGACTTTATATTCGAAAGGGTAGAGGTCTCATCATCATTTCTCACTGTTGCTTTGGTTTTACAGTTTCAGATGAACTAATGGCTAGTGTTCCTACAGAAAGACACAGGGTGAGCCAGAGATTTTTGGTGACAGAACTTAATTAATAACTTCAGAAATAAATTTGGTCCTGTATTTTATAGAGTCATTAACCTCAGGAAGGATTAAGTGAAATATCGAGTAAAATTTTATTGTACTTCAGGGTAAATTTATATTTATGGTAACCATGACTTAAGAGTACTTAAGTTCTTGCACATGACAATAGTGATATACTGCTTCTTTGGGATGTAGCCAAAACAAGCTGAAGCTTTGTCAAAAGTCCCTCTGTCCTTCTGACCACTGAAATATGGGACTTTCCTGAAGAGATTGCCTTGTTTGGGTTTTAAAAATTTCTTTCAGACAATGTTGCACACCTATGAGTGGGTGCCGACTACTAAGAATAAAACAGGATAAGAAGTCCACCCATTCAAAAAAGTAAATTTTTTTTATTATTTCAGTCACAATCTGGTGTATACCATGGAAAGCACAAATAGTATTTTTACAAATTTCTCAGGTCACAGATAGTATGTCTGGCACCTTCAAGAAAAAAAAAAATCAGACATCTAAGATAGTAAATCAACTACAACTACAGGATCTTATTTACTCAATCTTGGCATTAGCAGCAGAAAGACATATGTATAACATGCCTGTGTAAGAGTTGAGAAGAGCCCTGAGAGTTCCCCACATAAGCAGGGGAAATAGTCTGTGTATGTATGTGTAACTGTAGCAACCTTGAGTTGCCAAAGCAGGACAGGGAAAGTTGCAGATTTATGTCAAAAATTCTGAAGTGGAGAATAAAGTAAACTCCTAGAATAGACCTAGGCCTACTGCTGCGTTTACTGCTCCAGAAAGTCAACTTGTAACTATGAGCACACTCCTACAAGGACTCAGGGGTTTCTGCCTCAGGGTGAAGATGTACGAGGTTATATTCTTTCTCTTCTACCATTTCCTCCTTGCCAGCTCTCTGAGGACTAGCATCTGAGGACATTTGGACTCAATGGAAAGGTGGCCTCAATGGAATTTGGGTTTCATTATATTCAAAACTCCTTGTATATCCTTTGAGAAATACTGGCCTTGAAAGAACTCAGCCAGGGAAGAGAAATGGAAATGACTGGAATGTAAGTCAAAACAACACAGACGGGCTTAGCGCTAGGAAGATGTGGGGCCAGAGCTGATCTGTCCTGGCACGTGAATATAGCTGCAAAACACGGGCTCCTCAGTGCGAGTGAAAAAACTAGCCTTCATACCCGCGTGCTTTCAGCTGTTGCTCCTCCTTACAACACAGTGAAATAGCTACTGCAGTTTGTCCTTGCCCTTCTACGCTAAAGAAACACATCTGCACTTATTATAAAGACAGGCATACATAGTCCCCCAGCTACATACTGCTGAAAATAAAATATGTACTCTGTGACCTAATCACATTTAACTCATCTTAATGTGAAAACAGTCCTGTTTTTGTTCGAGGCTCCAGCAGACAGGATCATATAGAAGCTCTAATAAAAGAACTGCCAGCTGGACCTGCAACATGGGTGGGCCCACACTAAACCGTTACAGTGAAACTTATTAATTTATTCTTTTGGCATCCTAATTATCAAGAGTAAGAAACATAAAAAGCACTCTTTAGCTTCCTATTAACTTACTCTAAATTGATTTCTTGGTGAAAAAAAACTTCAAGGAATTCCCATGCTAATCAGCTAGTGAGTTAATGGATCTTTCCTTTACAATAAATGATTGTTCAGAGTACCTGTAAGTGTGGCCATGATGCCTCAAGGGTAGGTTCATCTTCTTCTGGATCAAATTCATTGCTGTCACTAGGAGGGAGAGTTCTGAATATATTGCAAGATACCTAAAAATAAACAAGCAGCAGAGTTAGCTGGAAGCATCTCCTGAGCAGTTTCACACAAGGTCTTTGCAGCCAGCTGAAGGCAACCCAGATGACAGATGACAGGAGCACACTAAAGTGGAATGGAATCACTTGTTATAGGCACGAAGGCCAGCACCACCCCAGGCAGCATTGGTAAGTAGCAGAATGGCATCTTCCAGATACTTGAACAGTTTTCTTGTATTTATATCATAGGACCATTCCCACTGGGTCCCTATGACTTTATACCTTCCCTCAAAGATTGCTCTAGGTTTACTTATCAGTCAATCATGTTTCTAATTAATCAATTTACATTAAAATATAACAACTGTTCATCACTTCATAAAGTTCCCTTCTCAGATTTAGTCAGTTTGCAAATTTATGGTTGAATTAATAATAACATTTCAGCTATCACAAAAGGTGAACCAGAAAGGATATTTCAGAACCTAACACATCCTTAAAAACACCCTAACCTTTTCTCGGCTTATTTACAAAATAGTAATGATGCGGAGAGCATGCTATAACTATGATAAAGGCCTACAGACTAGGTGACCCTCTAGCAGGGGTAGTTTCTAAATTAAATATTAATTTTTCAAAGAATGGCCATGAGTTGACAACTGTTGAAAGTGGGTAATGATGATATGAGGATTCATTATAATACCTACTACTTCTGTATATATATTCCAAGATTTCTACAGTAAAATGCTATTACTACTATTCTCAAGGCTCCTGTTAAGCTTAATTATTTCTTGTCCTACTTACTCACCTATCCTCTCCTAGTAATTTAAACATAGCCTCAGATCTGAGGAATAAAACCAAGGTTGGGAGAAAGCAGATTACAAGTAGGAAGCCAGTAGGTAAAAGAAAAGAGAGTTTTTTCCAGAAGTCTTTGCTGGACTTTCTATATAATGCAGAAAATACTAAATTACATTACGGTGCTCTGAAAGAGAGAAGAAGAAAGCCTGTGAGGGGCCATTAAAGTCTGAAGATGTTTAGTCATTTGTCAAATATTAAGTGCCCATTATGTGTACACACTGTTCTAGGCACGCAGGAAGGGAGAGAGGCAATTATTAAAAATTAGATTGAAAAAGCTTGTGCTCTATATTATAGTTTATAATAATTGTCCAAATTTCTCAGCTGAGCCCAGATGTGTAAGTTATGAAAAGGAGACTCAGTTTCTATTTTAATTGTGAAGGGAAGCCACTAGTGGATTTTAAATAGGGAGTGATGTGACTTTTGCATTAAAAAACATCACTCTAATATAAAACAAACAGAAAGAGAACATGTTGGCAAGACTTGATAATAGTTTGCACTGAGGATGGTGACAGAGAAGACAGAAATAAATAGATCAAAAATACATTCTGAAGGTAAGTACTTGCTGCTGACTTGCATATGTGGGGTGAAGGAAAGAAATGAATCTAAAGCAAGCCATGGATTTAAGGTAAGTTGAAATGGAGATGAATTGGGAGCGGAAAAGTTGCCTCTGTTTTGTTATTTTGAAGAGCAATCCAGAGAGTCAGATAGGCATATGTTAAAGAGACAAAATCTAGGAGGTGATCTGACATATGAATGAAACCTCAGAGCAGAACTGGTCAGAATAGTGACTTACCCACTCATCGCAATATGGATAAGACTTAAAGCTATGGAACTACTGGATTATCTAAGAAAAAAGTAAAGATGGAAAAGGACCCTCAAACATCCAGCCCTTATAAATCAGGAAGAAAAAAGTGAAGAAAGCAAATGAAATGGCATAAAAGGTAGGAAAAGAAAAGAGCTAAAGCCAAGAAGGGTGTTGCAAGCTGAGAGAAAAGAGCAGTGCCTTTAAGGAGGAAGCAGCAGTGCTGAACCTCTGAGGGTGACTAAAATGAACAAAGCTACTGCACTCCGCAGTCCTAGGACTATTATTCTTCCCATTTCACTGTCAGAAAACACAAGCACAGGTGTTATTGAGGTCCACGGTTACTGTTGGTAATCAGAAGTTCCAACTTGAATCCAGACTGTCAGGCTCCACCATCGTGCTCTGGAATAGATAGTAAGGAAACTACTTCTTTTGTTCAATTTTAGCTAGGATGACTAGGGGGAAAAAATGTTTTTATTACAGCTAGTGAAAGTATGCACAGTTTTATTCTATTTCTGCCTCTTCCAAAGATTAATAGACTTTATATTTACAAAGAAACTGGTGAATTTTCAGATAACCATGAATTTATGAACCTCTCTTCAACCAGCAGTAACACTGCAATCACAGGGGCAAAAGTTTTATATTACTTGCTTTTAAATCTTCACTAAACTAACTACACATGTATTAAAAAACCTGAGGCCCTCCCTGGTGGCGCAGTGGGTTAAAGCACAGCACTGAGAATCTAAAGCCGATTCCGCATGAGTTCGATTCCCGCCTGCCCCGGAGGTGACCACATGGTGTGGCAGACCTCTCCTGACCCACCTGCTGCTCCCCTCAGCAGTGTACTTCGTGGATCTGCCTGTTCCGTTCCCCTCTCTGTCTCTGGTGAAGCCTCTCACCGCCCCTGAGCCTCTGGCCTGTACCCAGTTCTGTATGCACAAATAAATAAATCTTTAAAAAAAAAAACCCTGAGCTGATTTTTATCCCAACTAAGCCACTTTAGTGTGAACTGTAACAAATTTTTTCCTCTCCCAACCCATAAATTGAGTGTGGGGGTGGGGAAGAAGGCTCCTATATAGTAAAAATTCTATATAGTAAAAAACAGACACAGGAACTTCTAACTCTCTGTAATCTTAGCGCAATTTTCTTATAGTGCTCTCAACATGTTGCACCAATATTCATTTAGTATTTATTTGTCTCTCCATACTAACCAAAAATATGAGATGTCACGTTCACCTCTGTTTTCATGGTACACATGAAGCATCCGGTAAATGATCACAAAATAAAGTTTGGATATATTAATAAAGCTATGGTTGGGTTTTGTGTCAACTAAATTTCAATTATTAAATTAATTCATGGATTGTTAACTGAGGTAATATTTGAATACTCCCATCAGGTAGGTTATCACCACAGTGTACCCATCATCATATAATCACCCACATTCTACCAACCACCTTAGTCCACTGTACTTCCTTCCCTTTTGTCCTTACCCTTCCTCCACCTCATCCCTACCTTGGGGCCTTAATTTGTCAGTTTTCAAGGATTATATTTTAAGCCTGTTTTAAAACTCTTAAGATAGTTACATTATTTTCCACATATTAGTGACACCAACTGGTACCAACTTTCAACTTAAACTTTTCTAAGTGATTAAAGTAAGTCTAGGTTATTTGAGTTAAGATGTTTAACTCTGCACAATGTTGTAAACTCCTAATGGAGCTGAAACTTCATCTCTCAGTTATCACATGAAAAGAAAAGTCCAGTTGTGCAAATAATCCAAGCAGCAGGCAATTCTAGAGGCATGTATATTTCATTTAGCTACACAATACCATTTCCTCAGACTTGCCTTCTTTGTCATGTTTTATTTACATTACTTCTAAATCTTCACCATGACATGGATCTGTTGGGCTGGACAATTAAGAACTGACTCAACTGGTTATGTAGTTCATTTGGAAGGAAATGGTAAAGCATTATCAAAAATAGAATAAAAATGGCACACAAGAAGTGTTTGATAAAAATGTCCTGAATGAAGGAGCCATTACTCCCATCCTTAAGAATCTATCCCACAATATTAAGTCGATAAGCCAAAATAAGTATCATAAAATTACCAGAAGTAGCCATTTACAAAATTCTTCAAGTGTAAAGCTAAAAATAACCTATCTGTTCACCCTGATAGAGGTACACTAGATTAGGGACATATTGTGCAGCATTAAAGTTGATGGTCAGAGGGAAGCACAAAGAAGTAATTATAAATATTTAACTAGAAAGACAACTGAAAATGGTGTGGTTGTAATTATAAAGATAAAAATGGAAACAGGTACCAAAAGCTGTATAAAAACAAGGGAATACAGACAATAAAGCAGAGCACTCTTGTTACTCCTTTTCGGACATGACAAAATTCCTACCTATAAAAAGCCTATGTTAGAGACATAGAAGATACCTTTAATTTCAAGATGAAAATAGGTGCCTGAATTTGTCCGAACAAGATTATTGCTGTCATGAGAGAGTTGAATATCAGATTCCCCCAAAATGCCTTAGAGCCTAACTCATGAACAAACAACTGAATGAATAGATTGCCTTACTGTATATCTGAGCTCCCAAATTATGACTTTAAAATCAGACCATCCACATGTGGGCTTGGGGTGAGGGTGTCTTTAAACCCCTGATTTTTCTGTAACATTTTATATCTGTGACTCCAAAGGAAAAGATCAGTTGCCTTCATCAGATTTTCAAGACTTCCAAAATTTAAAAATGGTTAAATTTGCTTCAAATGGTAAATTTACTTCCATTAAATCTTCCTTTATCCCTGGCAGCCACTTCTTATTTATAGCCCAGGGCTAAATGGATCATGAAACAGGTTACACTATAAAATAGGCAAGGACATTTGCATGTTTATGCAAAGATATTATGACCACAGACAGCCACCAGCACCATTTCTCACCACATAACAGTTCTGTGGCTAGATTAAAATGTACCCAGGTATTTCAAAAGTTGCAAAATGTCTCCATAACAGATTTAAATATATGCAGCTCTAGTCCCAAGCCTTCATTCATTCAGGAAAGGATTATCAAAAATGAACAAAAGGATTTTTAAAAATATATTAGAAGGATTTATTTTTTAACTTTTATTTGAATATACTAGATTTTAACCTCCCTGCAAAAGTGAAAAAAAAAATTTAAATAAGTGTCCTTTCAGTAGTTTTATTCATTTTCATTCCAGAGACAGTATAATACACATTGAATGCTGGAATCAAACTAAAAGCTTGTTGGAACCAAAAAAGGGTCTCAAAAACGTGGCTACCTGGATAGCGTGTGCAAATGGGAGGAATGAGTACCCCTCCTCAGAGACAGGAGGCCAAGGATCAGGGATTCCACCTAAAAGCTTCTACAATTAGATCATGCTAGAGACTCTCTTATCCAGTTATGTTATCTTACAAATAAGAAAAGTGAAGTTGAAAGAGCTGGTGAGTTTCTTAAGGTATACAATGCCGTCACATACCAACAGCTTTCTCAGTTCTTTCTCTGATATACTGCCTCCCCTTCCACCCCTGGAGATGATTTATGGACCTAACAATTTTATCTTTTTCCTCTGACTCCCCCACATTATTTTTATTACTCTTTAATTTTCCCATTTCGTCTTTCCATCATCTCCTCCCTAGATTTTTGACTTATCAATCACAATCATTGGCACCCAAGGGCACTTTTTACTACCTAATTAGACCACTGTGTACCTACCATCAGCTTAGATCTGAGATCTGGCTCAGCATTCACAGGGAAATACATGATAATTTCTTCATCCCCATTATCTGGCACAGACACTTATCAAATATCTTGATGACTGCAATAGCTTCCTCTATGCAGTTTTTCTCACACACACCCCTTCTCATTTTTCCCAATTAGATTTTGAGTCCTTCAAGGGCTTCTAACTTATTTCTGAATGCAAAGCACCTCATATACAATAAAAGGAAAGAAGTAGAGTTGCCAGATAAAATAAAGGACACCAGTTAAATCTGAATTTCATAAAAATAATTTTTAGCTCAAGTATGTGCTCCATATGCACAGGACATATTTTGACAAAAGAGATTTTTCATTGTTTGCCTGAAATCCAAACTTAATGTGACAGCCCTCTAGTACATTAATATTCACTAAGCGACTCTACTGGTTGCAGCTCAATTGTGACTCAGAACTAGCACGTGGCATCCTGGGGAAGGGGGAGACAGTGCTATGGTGCCCAGGCAAATGCCTAGGCTTGAGCTGCAATTTTTATGAAACCAGTTGTTCTCTTTCAGTTCTTTAGTTGACTAGTGGTTCCTGTTAACTATGGTGAAAAAACCAACTTTAAAATCCTGACCAAGTATGAAAGAGGAGGAAAAAGGCTTCCAAGTACATAGCCTACTAAATAAAGGAAATGTTTGGACATATTTTCACTGGGTTTTAAGAAAGCAACTTATCATCTGGCAACCTGTAATATCAAAATACAACTATCAAAAAATATAAATATGTATTTAAATTACTATAAAAAATAATTGCACTACCCTCAATCTTTTTATTTCCATAGAAACTACTAATTTTACACCATGATTTCAGATGACATTTGATGTTAAGGAAAATGACCAGCACATTTTACGAACATAACGTACAGAATGTGGCTAGCACATTAAGTTCCTCACTAAATATTAGTCCGAATGAACACTAAACAAAACAGAAGGACAATGTCTTGGAGAAGTTGTCTTAACTTCATAACAAATACTGTCAATGTCTTTGAGTCAAATACTTGTAAGCACTATTAATATTGAAGGCTCAGATAAACCAGCCATATAACTCGTTCAAGGGAAAAACTGTTCCTACAGTCTAACAACTCAACTTACATCATTCTCGGTACTTTATAATATACTTTGTAGATAACTGGGTATCCTGTCTTAGATAAAAGCAGGTAAGCCAACTTTAACCTCAAAATACTTTTCTCTCTTCTCTGTGAACTATAATTTCATACAAGTATACTACAAATATATCAAATGTCAATACAAACACAATGACATCATAGCCATAAAATGAGTTTTCACAAGATTATATCAGTAAGTTTTTTAAACAAAAGGGGTCTAGATGTTAAATGGAGATATTCAAGCCAATTTAAAAGCCACTGTTCTTAACAAGCAAGTAAAAAAAAAATGCTCATCATCACTTATCATCAGGGAAATGCATAGCAAAACTATTAGATACTACTTCACATTTGTAAAAATGGTCTACAATCAAAAAACCAGAAACAACTGTTGGCCAGAATGTGGAGAAAAGGAAACCTCATACACTGTTGTGGAAATGTAGACTCTATGGAAAACAGTATGGTGCTATCTCAAAATAATAAAAATAGATCTACTACATGATCCAACAAACCCAGCACTAGGTACCCAACCAAAAGAATGCAAAAACACTAAATTGAAGGAAAATGTGCACTCCAGTGTTCCCTGCAGCACTATTTAAAATAGCCAAGATAAGAACCTAAGTACCTGACTGATAGAGGAGTGTATTAAGATATGGTGTACCTTTACCATGGTATACTACTCAGCTATTGAAAATCAAAAGATGAATTCTTGCCATTTGCAACAACACAGATGGATCTGGAGGGGTTTGTGCTGAAACAAGTTAGAAAGAAAAATTTCACATGATTTCACTCATAATTGGAAACCAGAGAAACAAAACAAAGTTACAGATAAAACCAAACCAAACACAGGGTCTCAACAGACTATGGGTGCCTTGGAAGAGGGAGTGGTGTGACAGCACATTTGAACAGATGTGACCTATACCTCTGAATCATGTGCATTGTTGTAAACCAGCATTATCTCAATTGAAACAAAAAAGTGTCATTATTCTCTAGCACTATTTATATTAACACCTCATTAAGTAACAATTTCAGTAACAGCTGAATTTTTTCATTCACTTGTTCATTCAATAATCCTTCAGTGCTCTGAAAAGAAATCAAAATAATTTAATAAAGCATTTAGAACCAGAGGGAGGACCCAAAAACACAATGATGAAGCTAGGACATCATGCATTATTTTCATAGTATTATGTGTTAGCCAAAAAGATGGATCTAAATACCAGATGTGGTAAAACTGGATCTTAAAAGAAAATTTAGGAAATATCAGAGGTCTGTCAATATTTACTAAGAATTAAATTTTTAAAAAACAATTACAAAAAAAATTTAGAATATAAGCAAAATTTACTTCAAATCTCTAAATCAGACTTTTGGGCAGAGAAGACCCATTTCCAAATTTACTAAAATTTGTGTTAATTTTTCAAATTCGAAAAACTAAAATTCCAACAAAACTTGTCTATATAACTTGCTAACATAAAAAAATAAGTAAATAAGGTTAAGTTACTTTTTGAAAACACCAAATATATGAATTTATAAAAGTCTCAATGATAAATGAACCCTCAAAACTCTTAATTCCCTTTCAAAAGTAATTATATAAATAATTATTGATAAAAACAAGGAGAAAAATACCACAGCATTGATGACAATGCTCAAGAGACTCAGAATCAGATCAGATAAATATCTTTTAAGCACATGCTTAGATTAGGAAACAAGTGGCAATTTTTTTTTTTGACATGGCTTACTGCCTTTCTTTTAATTTTTTTAATAATGTAATTGTTTATTTTTACACCATTTTGTGCATTTTTCCATCTCAGTTGTAATCCCTGTGGGCTTCCCATCACCAAATCACCCATGTGCCATCACCATATTCCAGTGCATTTCCCTCCCCCCACTGTTTTTGATCCCATTCCCCACTCCACCCCATAATGTCTCTGGTATATAGCTGTTCATTATTATTGTTATTTTCTCGCGTGGTCCATTATACTCCTGCTATGAGTGAAACCATCCAGTATTTTTCCTTTTCTTTCTAAGCATGATCTTTTCCAGCTACATCCAAGTTGCTGCAAAAGGCATGTGTTTATTTCTTTTTTTTGGTTGCTGAGTAATATCCCATTGTATATATGTACCACATCTTTTTAAGCCAGTCATCCACTTTTGGGCATTTGGGTTGTTTCCATGTCTTTCCAATTGTAAATAAAACAGCAATAAACATGGGGGTGCAGGTATCTTTTTGAATCAACTTTTTTGTGTCTTTTGGGAAGATACCCAGGAGTGGGATTGCTGGGTCGTAGGGAATCTCCATTTTTAGCAGTTTGAGGAACCTCCAGACAGTTTTCCATAGTGGTTGTACTAGTTTACATTCCCACCAGCAGTGCAGGAGTTTTTTCTCCACATCCTCAACAAATAACAATTTTTTTAAACTTTCTATCAGCACTTAATTTAATTCAATAGCAACTTGTTCAATCAGTAGTTTCTAAAGTCAAATATGTTTTTTAATTACTACAGTAAATCTACTGTGGTTTCCATTTCAAAGTAAGTATAAAATATCTTTTAAACCTCATCATCTATCTGAATGAAGATAGCTACTTAAAAGTTACCTCAATTTAGAAATCATTAAAACCCCTTATTCTAAAAAGGGATTTTAGGACTAATGTCCTTAGGACTAATTCTAAATAACAGAAATTTAATTAAAATGGCAAGAAAACATCTTTGATTATGAGCAATCCACTCTAGGTCTAATGTTATTCTCTAACGTATTAAATATTTGTAACTCTTAAGGCTACATAATATTACTAAAACAACTAAAATTTTCAGAACAGAAATTTCCAGAAGCTGTTATTCCAAACCTATTCACCTAAGTTCAAAGTAATTCCTTGAGCCAAAACAATCTCCCTAATAATCTTGCTTGTCTAACATGCAGATCACAGAAGTACAACAGGCCTGAGGTACTATGATACAGAGGTCTAGCCATTCCAGCAAGCCATTCCAGCAAGGTTGTCTACATTTTTTTCACATAGCCACCTTTGTGGACTAAGCTCTATATACTGTTAAGAAAATATTCCCTGAGCTCATACCAGAGCACACTGTTTACATGTGGCAAAGAAACACACACTTGTGACAGTGGCCAAGTTAGGTTTACAATATCCTGAAAGAGCATTTAAAAAATTTCTCAAGTCAATTATTACTCTCATGATTGTTATACAATCACTGTATACTTTAAATCTGTATTAGCAGGGCTTCCTAGAACATAGTAGCTGTTCCATTAAACTTGACTTCTAGAATGAGGTAGAAGGAAGATCATAAAATAATAAAAGAAACTTAACAGTTGTCTGAAGGGAATAATGAAAGAAAAAAAAAGTTTAAAATTAATAATGTAGGGCCTCCCTGGTAGCCTAAGGGTTAAGTCTCAGCATTGTCACAAATATAGTTTGAATTCAATCCCAGTCAGGGAGCTGACCCATATGGTGATGACCTCTCCAGTCTTACCAATCCTTCCCCTCAGCAGTGTATTTCAGTAGATCTGCCTGCTCTGCTCCCCATTCTTTCTGTCTCTGGTAAATCCTCTCACCTTCTGTACACACCAGATCTTGTATGCAAAATAAATAAATGAATCTTTTTTTTTTTTTAAGAAAAAAGATTCACTTATTTATACATACAGAACTGGGCTACGGGCCAGAGGTGCAGGGGTGGTGAGAAGATTCACCAGAGACAGTGGGGAGCAGAACTGACAGACTGACAAAGTACACTGCTGAGGGGAGCAGCAGGCAGGTCAGGAGAGGTCTGTGGTGCCATGTGGATCACCTCCAGGGTGGGGATCAAACTCATGCTGAAGTGGTTTTAGCTTCTTAGTGTTATGCTTTAACCCACTGTGCCACCAGGGAGGACCCATAAATGAATCTTTTAAAAGACAGTAAAACATAAAAAAATTTATGATGACCAATTCAACATTTTAATATGTATCCAAATTCAAGAAAAAATTAAAGTAGCAGAAATTCAGAGCATATATTATTTTACTATTTTTTTACTTAGATTTCATCATTTTTACTTATATTTTCTTTATCTAGTTGTTCTTCCATACTATAGTAGGTAGATGCACTCTTCAGACTTACACATACTAAAAAATAAAACCTGTTTTCATTGTTGTCCCTGTTGCTATTGGTAGTGATAGGGGCACTTAGCTGGCAACTGTTATGTAATTGGAGTTAACATCTACTGATTGCTTCTGCAAATAATTTGGTTCCTGCAGACAGTAGTTTCTAAAAGGATTAGTGTGCTGACAACAGAGCACTGATGACTGTATGGAAGGAATCTGCCCCAAGAGATCAGGAACAGAAAATTGATAGAACTTGAACACAGATCAATGTAAACACAAGACACAGTTTTGAGGACTACATCAACTTTTAGTCATAAAGGGACAAAAGAGACAAGCTGAGTGTAGGAAAGGACTCTGCCTTTCCTACTCTCTCTGACCTATCATATGCCCCACAGGAAGGAAAGGCAGGACACAAAGGTAGGAAAAAGATGGGGGAAAAGATGCAAGGGAAAGAGGAAGACATCTAAGCTGAGCACCCTCAAAGTAGATTTATATAAAGGTCAAAATCATGCAAAATGAATTGATGGGATAAGAAGCAAGGTCAGGATAGTGTCTGGGGAAAGTTTCAAGAGCACAGAAAAATCTGTGCTCTTACAGTGCCACATTCAGTCATGTTTCAAATGAGAACTGAATAAATATTTCTACTAAATTCCCAGTTGATGCCCATTAAACGTTTATGTTAATCCACCTCAGATAGATTTTCTATGATATTCAAACACGAGAGAGGCCTGAATTATGCCTGGCACACAGTTGGCACCTGATCAAAGCTGGCAGGATCCTAAAATAGATTTAATAAGTTATAAGAGAAGAAAATGTGAACTGAATTGGTGCTGAGTGGTGGGCCTGCCTATAGTGAGGCTGGCTGGGTATTCCTTTCCCACCAACACCCTTTCACACACAGCCCACTACTCTCCTCCCTCACCAAGAACTCATTTTTAATTGGTATCTTTAGGTCTTTTTTGGGGGGGGGCTTGTCTGATTCTCCTGAGAAAAATCATCTATCTCCTGACTAAGGGCATAATGGCATCCAGAAGCAGAGTAGAGAGTTAAGAAACTTGCCCCTCATGAAGTAAGTGGGTACTTTCAGGAAGTCCACTGCTCGCAGTTGTGTCCGAGATTCCTGAGTCGAAATACTCTCTAATTTAGCCACTCCAGCGAGTAAGACTGTATTTTGCTGGGATTTGAGAGGAACAGTTATCAGGCTGGCTGTTTTTGAGGGGAATGGGACAGGACCAGGAGTTCCAGTTACCTCTTACATAGATTTTCCATCTAGTCTCCTATTTCTGACCCATGTACCCTTACTCTGAATACACTCTTTCTGTATGAGTCATCAGGGAGGGGAGGGAAGAGCTGAGGGGGGCAGTCAGGCAAAGAACACAGGGAATGAACTATGAGTGCTTTGATAGTGGGGAAAATATGGTAACTACACCTAAGGAGAGAACATGTGTCATCTAAAATTAAATTAAAAAATAAGAAGTATCTTCCTATACCCTCCTGCAGGCAATGTTGTGAGCTGTCTATTTCTGGACTTTCCTTACTACTGCTTAGGATTCAATTCTCTCTGATCAGCCAAGGGAGGGGACTACTAGTTCATCTGCTTTCTGGTTTCCAAAATGCTGATTTGATATCTCTCCATTTTGCTTTGCTCTGTGGGTTTTATTTCTTTACAGAAATTGTTTCGAGATTTTAGGAAGTAAATGTGTATGTGTTCAAGAAACACTATTTACTCAAAAATTAACAATTACTTCCTATTTTTTTATTCTATTCATCAGTACTTTCTGCTAAATCAAGTAATTTAATTTTCTTACATAACTGTGTCTATTCCTTTTTCAGAAAGAATTCGGTAGAAAAGCAAGAAAACTAAATGACAACTGTTTTAACCATAGTTGACATATGAGAGGTCCCCACATCGGTTTCCTTTCTCAAAATTAGCACCAACCACATTAGACCTTAGTGTAATAAAAAAAAATATAAAGTAAAGTGCATTCTGGATCTTAGGATACCAGATGCAGGATTCAAAAGAATGAATGCCTCAAAGTCAGCATTTTACCCCATGGACAAATACGCAAATCTTAAAAATACAATAAGCCAGTGCTTTAGCTCAAGGCAGAGTAATGCTGAAATCTGGGCATGCTGCTGCTAACTCAATACTCAGATACCTATCACTTTTTATTACAGCTGCTGTTTCCAGGACACCTGGATGTTATTTCCAGTTACATGCAGAGCAATTCTGACATTTTGCTATCATTTCAAGTTCATTTTGGTCAAAACCAATCTCACCCTCATTAACTCCATTCCCTGTGAAAGGTAATTCACTTCCCACCTTCAATTTGTCACAGGTACACTACTGTAACCTTTTTGGAATTTTCTTTTCCTCTATTTTATGTGCTACAGGCAATTTATCAGCAATTCATTTGATTTACTTCTTCACAGTCTAGTGGGCCTATTGGTGTTACTTTTAATAGTAGAAATTTGAGAATAGCTTAAATGTCCCAAATGGGAAAGCAGTTCAGCCAACAATAATGACATCACAGGCTATCAGGCAGCCATTGAAAGTTTTTTAGTGATATTTAATTATATGAAAGCATGTCTACATTGTAATGTTAAAGAGACCTTTTTTCTTTTCTTTTCTTTTTCCGGAAAGAAAAACTTTTTAACAAGGATAAATAGGATAACCAAGAAAATTTTCTTGGATAGGGGCAATGTTCCGGATCTCACTAAGGTTATGGTTATACAGGTGCACAGAGTTGTGAAGTTCTTGGCATGCCCACTGCCTACAACCTGTTCTTAAATTTTAGTGCACAGAAAGCTAACTTTTTTTAAGGGAAAAGACACATAAAACATAAACTGGATGAAAGTAATAAATGAGGTAGGTCAATTTTTCGTTTTTCAAATTTTCTGTGATGAACTTGGGTTAAAAAAGGAGAGCTGGAGCAATCCTTTATTTATTATTTCCTCTTCCTCTACCACCATCTAGCTAAATTAGAATAGTCTTCTGCCACTGACCATCCTGGGTTAAATATGCAGCCGAATCCTCCTTAGAGCAGCTGGCAAAGCTGGGTAATAGGAAAAAAAAAAAGTATTTACAAATTTCACTTCCTGTTCAAACATTAGCAACTCCCTGCTTATTGTCTACAAGATGAATCTAACCTCATCTACTTAGCTTGCCAGAATCTCTGTTCCTCTCTCAACTTATTTTCTATAAATCCTGACCATGAACCCTCCACTAAGTCTCCATGAGGCTTCTATTTCAACATTAGTATTGACTCAAAGAAGCAACTTTTTACCTGCTACACTGGTGACAGCAATGTGGAAATGTGGAATTAACTGTTATCCCCACCCAGAACCATCACAAGGAAATGGTATTTCACACAGAGAAAACTATATTGCACTGTCTCCAAACTTGGAAATGTTGCAGTGCATCTAAAAGTGAAGACTGTTGATATTAAATCTTAGAATCCAAAAATAGAGATGTAAACACTGCAACAGTCACACAGTGCTCACTGTGTATATAAATACAGAGCAGGCCCTGCACTGCTGGCCCATTCCAGCGCTCACCCCCTCCCTCCAAAGGCCGGTTTTGCAGGCCCAGGTTTGGGCTCTAATACATTAAGCTTGGACGGTGGGACCTAAACTTGCGAAGAAGTAGTAAAACTAGTAAGCTAAGTGATTTCAGTAATAGCAAAAGTGCACAAGTTGATAAAACAAAAACACAGACTGTTTTTGAGAACACATACATACTACCTGCTTTGAACACTATATGGTTCAAAATTAGGTAATGCTAAAAGAAAAACTAGATGTCTTGAATTTTAAATTTACACCTCCTACCCCAAAGGGAAAAAAAACTATGGAAGACTCCTAATGTATGTTTCCGGTCATTGAACAGCTGTTCTTATTTGAAATTACTAAAAATAAACAGAAAACTCTTGTCAACACTTTGGTCACAGTCACTTACCCTATTAATTGGTCTCTGTGACCCTTTATTAAAACAAAGATTCATGAGCTAGCTGTGAGCACTGAAACAAAAGTGCCCCTGAAAGATAAGGTCATGACTGAGCCTTACCCGACTGCTGCTTCATAATGAACCACGGAAGACAGGACACTGGGGGGGGGGGGGGGGGCTGATCACTGAGGGGAACTGGTACACAGAGGAAGACAGGCCACTCTAAGGGAGGGCAGGCCTCTTGGGGGGTGGGGGTGAGGGTAGGAGGGAGAACACTGATGGCTGAGAGAAAGCAGGAGTGTGGGTCTAAGTTCCGCAGAAGAAACCAAGAGTTCTTAGGAAGGAGAACTGCCGCCACTTGTGCTAGCTTACACCTTCATTGTGCATTCTGCAATCGCTGCCTTCCAGGGTCCAGGGGTTGTTTCACCCCGCAAATCACTGCCTTTACATGCCAGAGTGGAGCATTATTGCAGAACTGCCTCTCCACTTTGTCCCAGGTGACAGCACAATGCAAAACTCACTCTTCCAATAGCAACTCTATTATCTAAACTTAACAGATGATTCTCACTCTTTTAAGAGAAGAAAAGTTCCCACAAAAGGAAGACGCCAGTCTTATTCTTGAGTGACCTACCCTTCACTTCATCAGGAAATTTCGCAGTGTTTCAGAGCAGTCCACCCAATATCCACCACTGCTACCCAACCCCACTCCCTCTTTGCTGCCACCATTTCTCAAAGGCCCACAAACATCACTAATAGCTTGCTTAGCCTTTTTATTTAGAAAGTAAATTGCTAGTCCACTTACTGAACAATTACAACCAATTCTATGTTTATACAGGAACATCTGCTCTTCCTTGTGTCAGCCCTAACTTACCCCCACAAATGACCTCCAGGCTGCCCCAGGCTCCAGTATCCCAGTTTTCTCTAGTTCACTGCTCAGCCAATATCCACCTTTCTCTAGTCATCACTGTATCGGCATTTTTCTCTAAAGTCCTTCTCTTATCCTCACTTTGCAGAACCAACTTCCTCCGCAGAAGTCACTGGGTAGCTTATTTCTTCTTGTTTTCATCTACTGATCAAACTTGGCTTTTAACATTGGTGAGTAGCCAGCTGCCTCCTGGAAGTGACCTGCTCATTGTTTTCTTACCAAATCCTTGCCTCAAGCATTACTGTGTCTGAGAATTCCACATTGGGGATGCTAGTTTCATTTTTCCAGTTAATAATACAACATTGTGGTATAACCATTTGTCTCCCTAAAGAATCAACCAGTAAATTTCTATCTCTTCCGCAGAGAGATAGTCAAATCACACAAACTAACACTAATCACTAGAATTATTTAGACCCACTTACATATACCATGGGCAAGAGTTTCCAATCATCTTAGCATCCATTTTCTTGGTAGATTTTTTTTTTTTTTCAGAAGTATTACCTAGATCTCTAACAATAGTTTCGGCTTTAAAGTTAAATTAAAAGATGGAATAAAAGAGAAATCAAAGTTTGAATGCAGTACTCTAACTTATCCTGCAAAATTCTGCTGCCAACATGGGGAGGGGAGAGGAGTACAGGTTGAGGGCAGGAAAGAGGAGGAGTATTCTCATTACAGTGAGATGATAGTACTGGATAGATGAGCGCTAGACAAGTCACAGCTGTCAAACAATTTTAAGTATACTGAAAACTCTGAACAATCTGTAAAGCAGTTAAACCAGAAGGACTACAGCTTGTAAATGAAGCAAACAGCAATCATGAATAGCTTAGCTTCCTGAGTAAAACCCTGCTCCTTAGCACATTAGAATTAAAATTAAACATAATATAATGCCTGTCAGATTTCTTAAGAGATAATGTTTGCAAGAAAGAAATGGTAAATTATTAAGAAAGAGGGACATAAATAAGCCAGCAGATCAGGAAAAGTTTTATTTAGGTGAATAAGGGCGCACATATCTATATATAATTATACAAATACAGGTTCATGAGAATTTACAGATAACTCAAAAAAAAGGTAAAATTCCCAGACATAAATTTAAAGATTAAAACCAACAGTCTGAGAAGATACCCTAAGTCACCTTAAATAGATAAAACTTTCAAGTTATCAGACTTCGCTGTAACTAGAAAAACTGATCAATCCACCTAAAACTACCAGAGGTGAGTTAATACCATGAATAATGATAACAACAATGATATTACAACAACCTTATAAAGTTACAGCAGATGACAAGCGTAAGATGATTAAAGTTGGTATTAAAAAGGCCCTCTCTGGTGGTGCAACAAGTTAAAGCACAGCACTCTGAAGCTGTCTGCTGCCACTGCGGCATGAGTTCAATCCCCAGTCAGGCAGATGACCCACATAGTATGGCAGACCTCTCCTGTCTTCCCACTGCTCCTCTCAGCAGTGTATTTCAGTCCATCTGCCTGATCTCCTGATCTGCTCCCCACTCTGTCTCTGATAAATCCTTTCACCCCATGCAACTCTGGTCTGTCCCCCAGCTCTTACATGCAGAAGTAAACTTTTTTTTTAATGTGATCAATGGCAGAACTATGCCCATGTCTGTGTGTCTGACCCAGAAAGGACATAGAAAGGTTACACCAGCTGTACCCACATAAGTGCTTACCAGGAATAGGGCCATCAAGGTGATGAGGAGCACTCAAGCCATCTAACTCTCTGCTCCACAGCCCAGCCAACCAAGCAATAAGGATTCCTTGGCTACGGATAAGCTTGACTGCTTTTAATGGTAGGACACAGAAGAGGCAGGGAGGAGGCATGTGAGCCAGGAGACTGGATGGTCTGAAGACTGCAATTTGGATGGGATAGAAGAGAGTTTTGAACTATACACCTCTTCCTGACTTCCACTCACCCTCTCATCACCATGAATTCTTAACCCTCTGGGAGGGGATGACAGGAAAATTTAATAAAAGACATGGCTCTCCCCCTGCTACTCCTTAAAAATTATGAAACAAAGTCTTGCAGTCAACATCAGGGGGTCCACTGACCCAGTGATATCAATCTATGGACACGCTAAGATGCTATAGTAATATTGCTAATTAAGCATTAACTAAAGAAGCACAGAGAGATCGTTTCAAAAACAGTAATTAAAGAAAGGACAAAGTTCCTGCCAGCCTCTCTACCCTCTGATAACTTACCAGTGGTACCAATCTGTTCCAAACCTTGAGCAGTGAATACTTCCTAATCTTATTCCTGATCTTATTCTAAAAATGTCTTTTAGTAATCTACATTATCATAATCTTCAATTCTTTCCTACATATCACAGAATTCTTTGCTGTCTAATTCCCCAGATCCTATCTTTTAGGCTTATTCTAGCTTCAAAAAATTTTCCCAGTAACTTCAATTCCTAAAATGCCTTCCCAGATATCACTTAATACTCTTTCATAATATATTTCTCCAATCCTATAATTAGCCCACCTCTACTCCTCACACTCCCTCATAACCAACACCCCCTTTAGCTTACCACAGACCTTATCTCCTTTGGGATTGAATAGTCACCTCAAGGCAAATTCTGGGCAGGATGTAGAATTATATTCCTAATGAAATGCAGGAAGATGAGATAGCTGATGTTTATTAAAGGAAACTGTCCTTTTGCCAATAGAGTATGCAGTAAAGTTAACAAGGTACTTACAAGAATCTGTGTAGGCAGAATCTGAGATCTTTAATTGCAACTTCATAATTTTCTACAAAACCATATTATTCTATTAAGGCTAGCCTGAACTGTGATTTTATATTAGATCAAAGAATGTAAAAACGATAATGCCCTTAGATAATCAAATGACAGGATATAATTTGAGAATGGGTAAAAACAAAGCTACTGGTAGCCAAGGAACAATACAAAAGCCTCAAGGAGAGACTTCAATAGTAAGGGGGACAAAATGTTCAACATATTTTATCCTGAAGCTATCGTTGCTTTGGGAAATCACATACTGTGCGATTTGAGATATACAGTGATTTAAGCACAGATGAAGAGTGGGGCAAACTCTGAAAACAAGAAAAGGCAAGACATAAAGACAAAATATGAAAATAACCAGCGTGACATGGTATACCTTCTGCAGGAGAGAAGAGATAGGATTTTACTCTGAAGAAATCAGTCCACCCAAGACTCTAACACTGGAAGTGGAATTAGTGTCAACAGTCTCCATATCAACTTCCTTTTATTTTATGCACTCCTCAATCCACTGGCTCCCAACTGCAGCCCCGCATGGGGCACAGTGACTCCCCAGGACAGCAGGAATCACATCGTGGTTTCTTTCCTCCCCTGCATACTCTCCCATGCTGATTATTGTCTGTCTCCACCTCCAACTTCCCATACCCTACAAGCTCAAAGTTGATAGATAAAAGATCAACTCCTCAGGCTCTATCCAAAACATGTTCTCCCCCTGCTCTACCTTTCTCAAACAGCACCACAAGTTACCTAATTCCTGAATGTACCCCAGACCCCTTTCTCTTTGTCACTCCAAACAGCCACACAAATGCTCACTAACATCAGTTTTTCTTACTGAGTCTCAAGTGCCAACCTGTACTTGGTAAGACCCTCCACATTTCTCCTTAATTGCTTCCTCTCTGCCTTCAATTTCGGCCTCTTTCCAATCTGACCCACCATCATAAAATGCAAATCTAGCCATGCTTAAAACTGTTCAGTGGTGATCCATACCAGTGAGGGCCCTTGGGGATTGGCCTGCATCTACATCTTTAACTGTCACCATTCACCTCCCCTACACACACCTGTAACTTCATAGTCATATTCTGTGTTTCTCTAAATATATCAGATAGTTTTGAAATTCCTTTATATTATATAACTTTCTCTTTTATTTTAATACTATTTCAGCTACCTGTAAAGCTTGAATTCACCTTTACATGCCCACTAAAGGGCTTTGTTTATTTTGTAAAAGCCTTCCTTAACTACTTCTACATATCTCCAATTAATCCCCCCTTTCTCTCTGTTCCTTCCTTGTCTTTTTCCTAATTCTACTGTGTATTATTTAAACATCATGTAATTTTGATGTGCATACATGACATTATCTTATTATTTGTTCAATTATCTTCTCTGTTGATAAAACAGGAAACAGGAGACTATCTTTTTCTTTTACCACCAAAATGTGAAAAATGTGATTTTAAGCCAATCAATGGCATTACCTGGAATTCATTAAAACTATACCTTCATTGACATGTTTTCATCTCACATTCTCAACTATCCACCAAAGAGTTATATTTTAGAAGGAAGATGTATGAATATAAAGAGTATTATGTATAAAAAGTTTAAGTTTGAGTACAGGTGAAAATAAATTAACAGAGAGTACTTTGAAAGCCAGAAAAATTCTAAGATATCTTTGAAAGGGATGCATGGCAGGAGAACCAAAAGAAAATATTAGCATAATGTGGTAAAAAATAATGCCTCAAGGACAGAAGCCTGACACTTGAAATGATACAAAGCACAGTGCGCCAAAGCCTAAAGGAACCAGAAGTCCTGGCTCTTGTTTTCCAACAGATGTGACCCAGGAGAAATAAATGAACTGAACCACTTACCTAAGTAATTACTCTGGAGCATGATCTGCAAACTTTAAGAATGGCAGAATCCATGACATATTTCTTAGAAGGTATGTGTGACCAAAAGAACTGGTAGCTTTCAAAGTAGGAAGAATGAGAGAGATCATCCTCTACTCCCTTTATTAAAGGAGAAAAGGGCTTAGAGAGAACTTACCAAAGATCTTAACACTAGTCACGCAGAAGAAGAGAAATGAGGACAGGGCCGTGCGCATGCCCTGTCTGGTGTTCTTTCCACTAGCTGTACTATTCCTCTGCAGGTAAGCTAGGTGCTGCATTGTATTTGTTTTATTATGTTTACACAAAAGAAATAGTTTTCTTTCTTCATTCTAGCAGTATGTATGAGGCATCCAGATTACATTTAAATGCTAAAAATGATCTCTACAACTCCACTTTTCTTTCCCTACCAGGAACAGGTTGGATCACAGGCTTCGGGTAACATGGTTGACACCAGCACATGCAATCAGAAAGCATGACTCACCCTGGCACATAAAACCCAGCAATCAATTCATTGGCATGTTATTAAAACACCGCCATTTCCCTCACTAATCAAATGTAGAATTTGCATTATACAGAGGAAAAGGTGAGAACAGTGACTTCAACGGTTTGGATCAAGTTGGAATTGCAGAATTCAAGAACCACTGAAACAATGGGACATGGTACATCTTTGGCACTTTGTTTGCAAAATCAAATATCTAGCAAAAAACTGTAAAAACTACTATTGATTATTTATCATATGTTAGGGACTCTTTTACAAGTCACATCACCACCAAGGCTCACAAATACCCAAAAGACAGGTATGAGACAGACAAGTGAGCAGTGTATATACATACACAAGGGGCTCAGATGTGGCAAAATGGAGAAAATAAAGAGGGCGCCATGTGGGGATTTGGTTCTAACCATCCTTCCAGAGTGTTAAGCACCCTACCTTATATACAAACAAAACACAATTTTACTTTGTTGAACTATTTAAAGGGCAAGAAGGGTTAGATGATAGCCACCCTTCCCTTAATCCTAAGGACCTATTAGCTGAGGTCCAAAAGACGGAGGGCTCCATCCACTGTGACAGAGCAAGTAAACGTGGGCAGAACTGGCACCTGATCCAGGGTCTAACGAATGCCCCTTTTCTTTCTACTCCACATGGTGTCCTTCTCCGTAATGTCCCGGACTGTGTAAGAGCCATGTAAGTCCCAGACTGTGTAAGAACCATGTAAATTAGCAATTAGCAGTTTAAAAGTCATTATATGAAAAATGAATAAACCTCTAAGAATCCTAAACTAACATCTAGAATATTCAATTATTAATGCCCCCAAATAGCAAAAATTCTTCACAGTCAACACTGATTTGGGATCAAGCTGGTTCATAAAAATGAAAGACCTTTTGAGTTATGCTAAATACGGGGTTTATAAACTAAATATAATCCAGTGACATCCAATATCATCATAAAATGAGAGGCTACAATGCCCACATCTTAAGAGGCATTCACTCATTCAACAAATTCCAAATAGTTCCAGGCTAGGGAGCAATATGGAGACTACACAGATGTACAGAACGCATTCCCTACCTAAAAGTGCTGAAAATCTAATTAGGGAGATTAGATAAATGTGTGCAATATTCAAAAAAAAAAAAGCAGCGAATGAACAAATAGCAAGTGGGTAAGTTGCAAGGGAGAGCAGAACTGAAAGGCAAAGGAAATTCTGGGCTTCTCAGTAAACAGTGCAAGTCCTTTAAGCTAGGTCTTGAAAGGAAGGGCACAGTTAGAATTAGTGGCAAGAGGGCAGTAAAAACATGAGAGGTCCAGAAATGGGGGATAGTAGGACTATTAAAAAACAAATCAGTAAATATACAGATACTCTCACACTTAAGGGCAAACTGAAATGTGTAAAGGGTATTATTCATAGATACTAGGTACATAAATTATTTACAGAATAAAATATTACACGGCTATAAAAATGGATGAGGCAGCTTTTATATGTACTGACATATATTATACATTGTTAAGTAAAAGAAAACAAGTACAGAGAGATTATGAACCATTTCTGTGTTTAGGAAAAAAGTATTTATACATGGTTATAAATGATTACATATTCATAGACTACCCATGAAAAGATAAAGAAATAAGTTATAAACAACTGTTGGCTAAGGACAAACAGTTAAAACCAAGTGACATTACTCCGCAGAAGGCAGGTGAACTAATATAGATCCTAAGGCCCAGGTTAAGAGGTTTAGCTAGTATGCAGACTCTAGAGCAGGGTTTTTCAACAAAGGCATTACTAACATGTGTGGCCAGACAATTCTTTTTGTGGTGGCTGCTCTGTTCATTGTAAGATGTTCAAGAGCATTTCTGGCCTCTCTCTGCTACATGCTGGTACCAAAAATGTCTCTAGGCATTGGCAATGGGCATGGAAAGCACAGCTGTCCCAGTTAAGAACCACTGCTCAAGAGACACAATACTAGTAGTCAAAATACAAAACATTCTAGGATTACAGTCCCTGAAATTAATAACAAATGCAACATACACTCAAGTATGGATCTGAGGAGTATATTAAACATTTTGAAAAGATACCCACATATCAGTGATAGTTTCTCAAACTGTGAGGATCCTTCCCAAATCTGAACTATTCATTTTTAATCACATTTACTCCATCACAGATGCTTCTTTTCTGCATTTGTTGAATATAAATTATAAGAGTTAAACAGAAAAACTAATTTTTACCAGTACACAGAGCGGCCAGATAGTGCAAGAGGCTTCCCAATGATGCACAGATCCTTCTGGATTGCTGTGGCATCATTTCAGGTGTTAGCAGACCAACTCTTCTCCCCCAGAGAGCATGCTCTCTAGATCCATGATCTAGGATGCCAAGGAAGCTACTCTCCCACAGAAATCTAACAGAAAATCACACTTTGGTCTGGCTTGTGGAAAAAAAACTAATATAATTATTGACACAATAAAAACACAATTACTTGCATTATGCTAATAATGTTTCTTCTCATAACTCTTAATTAGCACACAAAGTGTAAGTTGCTGTTTAAAAATAATGGAAGACATCACCCCGGTTTCAAGATTTTAAAGAGAATCATTAATTTATAAAGCCCAACATGGCTTTAACTAGATTCTACAAATCACAATTTTATTAAGCTTAAAGCCACTTCTAACATACCACAATGAACAGGGGGTGTAGGAGGGGGGTGTCAAAAAATCTACCAGACTTGCATAATTTTCAAACACACATCTAAAACATTTGATGATTCTCCTGTGTCTTTTCTTTTCCCAACACCAGAAATCCAGTAATACCCTGGCAATCTTGGCATCATAATTTGAAGTCATTGAATCCTCCGATACAGTTGCAGGTACAAAGTTGTGGATTTCAATCTTATGAAATCATGCTCTTCAAATTCTAGTACTGTGCCAATTACTTCTGGTTAGCTCTCAGAAGGTTGGCTCTCATTTGTGGAGGTAACCTCCAGTGACCTGACTCTGCAATAAATACACCTGTGAGTTGCTATGGAAGATGCTTGAAAGTGTCCGCGGCGGAAAAAAGGAAACTCACCATTCTAACTACTTCAGGGTAAGTCTGCTCTGTCAAACAGCCTCTGCTTATTGTAATGTAGTCCACCAGTTCATTAAGAGTGGAGCGCTTGTATTCTTTCATTTTAAGATCAGATAGCGTGTCCATGAAGTCAAAAATGACACAGCACTGTTGAAGTTTCTTTAGGAACAGTTCAGGCTGCTCTGAGGATGGAACGTCTAAGAAAAAAAAAGGAAATGGTGTAAGTCTGTCATCAATTTCTAGGTAACAGGAATTCTCTGAAAGTTACTTCAAAACAAGCTCAAAGGAGAAAAAAAAAAAGAAAGAAAGAAAATTCACATGACAATGGTGTTCTTTTAAACAATTACACAAGGGAAGGAGGAAGCCCATACCCACTACTTGGAGAATTTATCTTTGAAAACTACATGGTAACCAACACAATTGACAGCGTTTGCTGTTTTGCAACCACAGATTGACCAACATCCCAGCAGCCATTACAGAGGTGAAGCAAATTTTAACCAAAAACACCCAGCATCAACACCCATAAGCCAAAAACACTGAAAAAGGTCAAACTTTCCACTACAAGGTAAAGCCAGAAGTTTTATTGTTGGTTTTAATTAGTTTTAAAATTTTCAGAGTAGAAGTGTCAGTCAATTTATATTAATTTCATGCTGACATCCTTAGAATTTAAAGCAACTGTTGTGCATGTGTGTGTTTATATTTTTTGTTTTGTTCTGGTTAATATCTATAGGTTTCTTTGTCAAAGAAACTTTAAAAATTAACAAAATGAAGTGATACGAACTTTCTCAAAAACAACTTTATTAATTACAGAACAGTAAGAGCAAGTTCTACTTAAATCTATGCTTCCATTTTTCCCCCTTTTTGACTCATCTTCTTCCCTTATAGTGAGAGAAAAACCCTAATATTTTTTGTTAATATGTTCTTAGACTAAATATCTGTTCTTTTCTATAAACAGCAAGTCAGACATCTGGATTAGTGTCATTTCTAAATTTTAAGTAGAAATTTTAGGTTAGTTTAAATTCCCCCGGCTAGAATGGTAACTTTATCTCTAGTTGAATTTGAAATTCAGTTGGCCTCAACTATACATAGCAGGTTCCAAACCTATCTTCTTTCTGCAGTTTTATTCCCCAAATGAACTTCCCTGGAAAGGTAATGAAATTATGACCAGTGTAGGTTGCTGCTACCTTCATCCAAGGCAATTAACTCATTGGTCCACAGAACACTCTTAAATGTAGGAAGTAGCATTATATTACTACTTTCCATTTTTCAAAAAGAAAGAGACAATCACTGGGTAATCAACTTGTCACAGCACCTAGGTCTCTAACCACACTCTTAGATCTCCTTCATCCTACTCAAGAAAGACTTTAACTATATTTAGCCCATTTGCTTGCAACCACCCTCAACTACTAGCCTTACTCGAGTGCACCTTCCTTCCACCCCGAAGGAAGGGAGTAAGTAATCTATTTACCAATATACAGTCCACATCGTCCTCTCAACAACCTTCTTTAGTTCCTGTACCTCACAACCCAGGTGCTCAAACACCCAACCTCATAGATAAGTGTCCAAAAACAGTGCTTGATGAAATCAATCTTGGGGTACCTTAAAAGCAAATGGACAGGACAGGGACACCTGAAAACACAGATTTCTCTACAAGATGTAAGGGAGTAAGTAACAAGTAGTCAATATCTGTGAAGTTTACAGCATCATGCTTCTCTGATAAAAACAAGTAGTAAATTTCAAAATTATTCCTAAGTTTCCCTTCTTACACCCCTCAGCCCTCCCTCTTACACCTCCCAAAGGGTTGGTGCATCTTCCAATCAAACTTTGGACTTAAGTTAAATGATAAGATATGTCTTATTCCATGCTCCTAACTTTAATCAAACCAAACTTTCTCCTTAACATGCTTCAGATGTTTGAGATGAGTCAACAAAACCAAACAAGGCTGCTTATGAACACAATTGTATATATCCTCAGTTCAATGGCTAATTGCACATGAAGGACCATTATATTTAAATACTGATGTCTTCTAAGGTCTAAGGTATACCCCATACCTGGAAGCTGAATGGAGTTGTTTAAAGTGCATAGAGAATAAGAAAAGTCATATTTATGTAACATTAAAGTTAAAATCTTTAGGAGTACTTTTTTTTTTTAATTTATTTATTCATACAGAACTGGGGTACAGGCTAGAGATGTGGAGGGTGAGAGGTTTCACAGAGGGGGAGCAGAACAGGCTGATCGACAAAGTACACTGCTGAGGGGAGCAGCGGGCGGGTCAGGAGAGGTCTGCCGCGCCATGTGGTCACCTCCGGGGCAGGCAGGAATCGAACTCATGCGGAAGTGGCTTTAGCTTCTCAGTGCTGTGCTTTAACCCGCTGCGCCACCAGGGAGGGCCAGGAGTACTTTTAAATAATCCATTTTTGATACAAGAACACCTTAACTCAACACATGAATTATGAAAGCATCCATAAACAATAAGGTTTGCAAAAGGCAAACCATCATTTAAGCAGAGATAACAATTAACCTCTCTGGTCACTGCAGTAATACTCGAGAGATTCACATATTTGGCTATTTAAAAAATGCAGTCAATTAATTTAGTCCTTTTCTAAAATGTTAGACAGCTGAAGTTCATTACTTATCCACACTGATGTAATGTCACAGATAATGGGAAGCAGGCTATCCACCTGCCCAGTGAAGTTTACTGAACTTTATTCAGTATATACATTGGATAATATTCTAAGTACTTTACACATATTATAGCTCATTTAATCTTGAAAGCAAACAATGGAGTAAGAAACAGCAAAGAAAACAAGGACCTAGAAGAGATTCAGTGGCTTGACCAGAGTCATACAAATAATAAGCAGGTGACACAAAATTCAAAGCCAGATAAATTGGTTCCAGAGCCAGAATTTTTCATCTCTATGTTATAAGTAAAATTCAAACTCAGTAAAAGAGTAACAACAAAGTCTATACCACAGAAACATAGAGAAAGAAGTCAAGAAATCAACGTGTAACTTGCTCCCAATTCAGTCTCATGCTGAACCCTTTCTATCTTCCCTGGAAGACAGTCCCTCCCCCAGAGAGTGATAATCAATAATAAGCTATACTTCATACTTTATCAGACTGAATTCTTCGAAAGTGGCCTCTTTTCCTTAAAGTCAAGAACTTCAGTAGTTGGTAGTGACCAAAGAAAAAAACAGATGGGAGGGCGAGGAAGTGGGAGAGGGAAGCTCTTCTTCAAACAACCGACTCAAAAAAATATTTTTTCACCTGTGAACAAAGATGGCCTAATTTTATCAGTCCAAACACAGGGTTTTTCCAGTAATGCAAGGTCTTGGAACTGCCCTCAGAGCTATGCTGCTCCCAACCTCTGGGAACTCATCACCTAGTCCCAGAGGGATATGCAAAAGTAGAAAATGAAAAGGTAAGACAAGCCAGAACCAAAGAAGGAACTCTCTTAGTTGTGTAGAGTTCAGTGCTCTAAGTTTAATGTCTATGAAAATAGTACCCAAAACAGATACAAATATTGTTTTTAAAGAAACATCTCATAAATGACAAAAAGAAGAAAACAGACAGGGAGAACATTCTGACCACAATGTACTATCACTAGATTTTAAAAAGTGAAAACTACTCACTTCCCAAATCAAGACAGCTGAAAATGAAAGCACTTAGTAAAGATTTTTAATTATAGACATTTAGGAACACATCTAAATTTGAAAAATTAAAGGTCATCTTAGAATGCAAAAGCAAACCAGGTAGTGGATGCTATGCCATCTTTCTTCATTGGCAACTTCAGCCTGCAGAGACCATCCCTGCTACTGGAAGAGGGGTTCCATAGAGACTCATAACCATAAATACTGACGAATCAATAAGTGCCCATATTAATACCATGAAGCTCATTCATACAACAATCTGTCCATCCAATATTGTTGTGTTTGTGTGTGTTTTTAAGGGAAAAGTAACTGATCCAACATTCACATCTTCATAAGATCCCATAAAGTCAAATTCCACTCTGCTGGAACAACCCTTAAAATTAAGTTATTTCCAAAACACATTTCTAACCCTAGAAAAGAATGTAGTGACCAGCTTAATGATCAGTCCACTTGGCAGTTTTATTTCTTGCACTATTGTCTTTCTTTTTGCTTTTTCATGTTACTCACACTCCTCTTACTCTCACCTACCAATCTATCCAGTAGGTTAGGCTCAGTGACTATGCTCAGCTCAAAGGTGTTCTTATCCACACAACTTTAAAAGTTTACAAGTCCTCCAAGTAATGGAGAAATGGATACAAAATGTAACAGTAGCAAGAATTGAAGTTCAAGTTAAGAGATAAAGAGTTACCATGTGTCCTCCCAGACTTCAAACTAATGCTACAAAGCCATAACAATTAAAACAGTATGGTACTGGAACAAAAACAGATATACAGACCAATGAAAACAGAGAAATTCAAAAATACAAAAATAAGCCCACATATTTATGGACAACTAGTCTTTGACAAAGGTGCAAGAGTCTGCAATGGCAAAAGGACAGTTTGTTCAATAAATGGTGCTGGGAAAGCTGTAATGCTAGATGGGAAAAAAATGAAGCTAGACTATTATCTTACACCGTGCACAAAAACCAACTCAAAATGGATAAAAGACTTGGACATAAGACCTGAAGTCATAAAAATATATAGAAGAAAATGTAAGCAAGACACAACATGACATACATCTCAGAAATATCTTTAATGACAAGTCCCCCGAGGCAAAGAAAGTGAAGGAAAACATGAACAGCTGGCACTACAACAAATTAAAAAGTTTCTGCACAGCAAAAGAGACACTAACCAAAACAAAGAGACATGCTACTGATTGGGGGGGGGGGAATTTGCACACAATGCTACTTACTGATAAGGGACTGGTCAAAAAAATTCTACAGAGCGCTGACACAACTCAACAAAAACAAAGTAAACAGTCTAGTAAAAAAATGGACAGGAGAGCTAAAAAGATACTTCTCCAAAGAGGAAATGCAAATAGCCAACAGATATATGAAAAAATGTTCAGCACCATTTCTAATCAGGAAAATGCAAGTCAAAACCACAACTACCTTACACTAGTAAGAATGATACATATTTTAAAAAGCAGGAAACAACAAATGTTGGCAAGGATGTGGAGAAAAAGGAATGCGCCTACACTGCTGGTGGGAATGCAAACTGGTCCAACCACTATGGAAAGCTGTATGGAGATTTCTCAAACTACTAAAAATGAAGCTTCCATATGACTCAGCAATTCCACTCCTAGGAATCTACCCAAAAGACACAACAACATTAATTGAAAAGGATAACTGCACATCTGGGTTTATCATGGCATTATTTATCATACATAAGATATGGAAGCAACCCACATGCCCAAAAATAGATGACTAGATCAAGAAGATGTGATATATATACACAATGGAATACAATTCAGCAATCAAAAAAGATAGGCTCATGCCATACACAGCAACATGGATAGAGCTGGCAGGGATTATGCTCAGTGAAATAAACATGAAAGATAAAGAAATATATCAGATGGTTTCACTTGTAGGAGGACTGTAGGGGAACCAATAAGGGGACAGAAAATAATTATAGCAAATTAAAAAACAAAATTAACAGGCAACTATTCATCAGAGACACTCTGCAGGGGAGGGGTAGGGAAAAGGATCAAAACAGGGGAATGAAGAACGCAAGGAACTATGGTGATGGTGCACAGGTAAACTGGTGGTAGGAATTTTACAGGGACTACACCTGAGAGGAGAAAGTATGCATTGTACAAAAAGCAAGAATGATATTTTACATATATATAGTGATAGTAATAAAAAATTTCTCCATGTGTTTAGTCAATAGTCAACAGGAGCCACATAAATTTTAACCTCAGCCCACCTACCCCCTAGTCTCTAACACATTCACAAAATACCCTCATGCTCATTATAATTTTAAGAGTACGTTGCTTATTTTTTGTTTGCATATCAGTCAAAGATGTCATTTCTCCCTAGCCAACAGTTTCCACTATTTCTATCCCATCCTCCTGTTTGGAGCACAAGATCATGGGTCAGTCCACCTTCCCTTGGAGTCAGAATCAGCCTGTACTTTGCAAAGCAAAATGCAAAAAAGGTAGAAGAAATAAAACATTGAGTCCAGCATCCTTTTGGTTTGGTGTTCTGAGAATCTAATCAAATGAAGTTGCTGAAAGCCAGATTGTTAAATTCTTACTTACAAATATGCTAGCCATGTAAATAGAAAAGGCCCAAATCATTCTATTAACCATTGAACCCATAGGAGAAAGCAGAATGGTTTAAAAAATACCAATAATAAGATATAAGCTGCTATATAATTAACATATAAGCTGTTAAATGTTGATGTGGAAATACAAAAAAATATTTCTATAAAATGGTCATATGTTTTTACTAGAAGCTAAAGTAAGAGCCTAATGAATGATATTTAAGACCAGTTATTTCAATTCAAAAAATAATTCTAAATTAGTAACACTCCTCATCTCAAAATACCCTAAGATATTAGTCAGGTTCACACTTCTACTTCCATTTCTCAAGCTCTCACAAAAAAAAAAAAAAAAGGTACTAGCCAAGAATGAAGATGCTAATCAGTCTTTGATTCCCTCTACCTCATCCCTTTGACCTTCTCTTGGAGTATAAATAACTACTCATACAAGGCTATCAACCCTCTCACACACAACCCTCCGAGATTTCAACAAAGTAAAAATTTAACTCATACAAGCCACATGAATCAAGTTTATTAAAAAACAAAACAAAACAAAAACAGACTTATGGTGCTACACTTAACACTAAAAAATTAAGACATTAGATTTAGCCTTGAAGCTTAGTATTAGCTAGTATGCGTGGCAAAATACCTAACTGCCCAGCCGTGGTCTAGCCAACCCTGTCACCAACTTCACTTCTAAACAGATACAGGCATCATTCCCTTTATGTAGCACATTTTTTCAGGAAACTTAGAAAGAATCCTATTTTATACTGAAGCTATGCTTCTATTAAGGAATTGCCTGACACCCAATAAGTCATAGACATCGCCAAGATACTTCACCAAAACAAGGAAACAATTATAAGTCTTTATAATGAATCAAATAATAAAAAAGAGGCTTCATGGCCTATCACTTAGACACTAAGTATAACTTATTGAGTACGCAAGATACATAAGCTGTAAATAAACAAATGAGAAACTCACCCCAAACTAACATATTAGCTGAACTAAGTATTACGTATTTGGCCATTCCAATTACTTTATTACTATGTTCTAAGTAGTGAGGTCAAAACATTTATTTTTGTTGATGATAATGACAGTGTGGGAAGGTGTTTCGAAATATTACCAGGTATTTGGAGCTTCTGAAAGTGTCTTGGGTGATTTCAATTTGCGGTTACAGATGAAAACCACTTTTTAAAGCAGTAACTTTAAAGTCCTTCTTTCATCTTCTTCACCTTTGAAATTCGTTAGCTCTCTGTTTATTTAAAACTAATAGAGAAAACTTTCAGCTTCCAAGCAAAAGAAGGCCCCTGGAAACATCTACAACAGTAAAAGTGTTCCTTCTTGGCTACAGTTATAAATAAGTGAATGTAGAGTTGGCTGCTTTTAAAAGAACTGTTTCCAGAAAAAAAAAATAAAATGAAAAGAAAGAACTCTTTCCAATCTATTAAGAAGACTGAAAACCTGATTATTGGCAAACTTTTTTTATAGTTCAAAATATTCCAGATAGAATGACCAGCACTGATTTTCAAAAGTATCAAAAGAATGAATCCAAGGCGTGAGTACCAATTAAACAACAAACTGAAAGGCAGCAAAAGCCAATTTCAAGGTAAAATAATGAGCATTTACTCTGTACTGAACTCCTGACATACACATCCCCCCTTAATCAGCAAAATACCCACTAGTGGCCACATGAATATGCGTTTTTCAGATTAAAGAAACTAAAGGATGACTGGTAAACAATAGCAACTAAACCCTTCCACTGCCACTAGAGCTATATATTGTCATTATTGGTTTTGGAAAAGTTGGGATAAAAGTAAAGAAACATGGAAGAATTTTTCTTCCATGTAAGTATATTTGCATGTTTTAAAATTTAAACAGCATAAAATCAACCCTAAACCAGTGAGCAATGGTAGGTGAGTAAATTACTAAAGTTTAAAATAACAATATTATTCTCCCTAGCTTAGATAATCAACATGTATTTATTCCTTCATGGGACTGTCCAATTTTCTTTTCTCAATAAATAACAAATACATTCTCTCCAATTTACAAGCAAACCAAAAGGTCACCACCAATGCAGACCTGTGGTCTCAGCAGCAAAATTACAGGATTCAGGGCTTTTACATTATTTTGACACTATGCTCCAATCTGAATGAAGAAGAAACACAGATGCATGTACGCATGTACACACACACACACACACACAAAACTGAATAATATTTCTGCCTCCAACACTTTATTAGCTATCTGTCATGCTTTAGTTTCTCATGTCTGGACAAAAGCTCAAACAGATCAATTCCAGGTGAACTGATTGAACTGAATGAAAGGCTATTACTTCCCTGTCACCAAACTCAATTGCAAACTAAAGACCACCAAAGCTTCTGACTGAAAGTCAATTTCACTATTGTTAATTCACAACCTAACTGCTTATTTACAGAGGAGACACCAGGAAGATAGGGGCCAGGGTCTTCTGAACAGAAGGAATTCCTGAAGCTCTACCCAAAAATAGGGCAACAAAAATTACATTGTTTTAATAGATGCATGCCAGTGGTTCCATCTTTTAAGAATTTTACATTTACCAGTAAGATAACAAAGAAGAGTGGGTGATCTTTGTTTCCCCAAAATAAAAGCTACATTACTCATTTATTGAATTATTTTTCTTACAGCATAGACAACATAGTTCTGCTATAATGACAAGACTAATTTCAATTTTATTTAGATGACCATAAAAGTAGAGCGATCATCATGAAGTGACACTGGAAGACTTCACTTTATGGCAGCTGTCAAGTTCCTGCAACTCGTGTAACAAAAATTCTCATAAGACTTTGTTCATGCCTCAGACTTTGTACATGCCTCATTCAAGAGCTTTTCACATTTTATTAGAATTTGATTTCTTAACCCGTGAATCTTGTTTCTTGTTCATTTTAATAGCCAGTTCCTAGCTGAAATTTCTGAAAATGGCAGATAAAAAATAATTACAGGTTGAGTCAATAAGTTCTACATAAAGAATCTAATTGCCTATGTTTTCAATTGTAAATGAGAACTTTTTGCTTCAGGAAATAAAATTATACTGAAGAATAGAAGAAAAGATTTAATACAACACATTCGGCAGAATAAATTATTTCCTAATATATATATACCAGGTCACAAAATGCAAATTGGGTTAAGTGAAGTAAGTCAGTGAAAAACAAATAATGTATAATGTCACATGTAGACTCTAAAAAAACTGGGAGAAACAGAGAAGAAAGATTGAGAGGTTGGCAGGTAGGAGAAAGGGGCCTTAGCGGTCAGAGAGTATAAACTTGCAGCTTTGATATAAGTGGGTTTTGCAGCTCTACTTATGATGACAGTCACCATGATATTGTTTTAGATACTCAAAAGCTGCTGAAAAACAAAAAAAGTCATCTCAACACACAAAGAAACAGTGATTATGTGCAAAGACAGAGGTGTTAACTGATACTATGGTGGTAACCATTTTGCAATATATATTTACAAAAGTGTACCAAATTGATACAGGTGCCTTAAAAATTACACAATGTTATATGTCAATTTTATCTCAATAAAACTGGGGGAATTAAAGAAATAGATTATCAATTATAAACTAGAATGGATTTAAATGACACAACATTTATGAATGTGAAAAGGGGGATGAGAAGCTTAATTCAAAAACCTCACTAAAAAATGTAGTTCCTTAGTTTGTTTCACAATCAACAAAATAGTTTATATTCAAGCTTTCCAAATACAGAGAAAAATATTCAAAAACAAGATGAATATTAATGAGGTAATGTAATTTGGAAATGCCCACCATAGCAAAAGTCAAGTCTACCAAGTCAAGTTCTACATAAATACATGAAAAATGGGGAGTTTTATTGCAAAAGGCATGGGCTTTGCACTAATCCTCATTCATGTATTCATTCATCAGTCACTGAACAACACCGAGTCAGTCCAGGTACTCCAGGTACTGTGAGAAACCCCAATGTAGAAAAGAGGCAAAAATCCCTTCTCTCACAGAAGAGACAACAAACAGCTGCAACTAAAAGTAACAGATACATGATATGGTAAATGCTACGGGGGAAACAGTATGCAGGGCAGGGGAACGAGGCATGCTGGGGATGGAGGGTACAATTTGAAATAGAGTATTCACCTGGAAGATGACATTTGAGCAAATGCTTGAAGGAAGAGAGGTAGTCAGCCAAGAGGGTGTCTGGGGGGAAAGCCGCCCAAGCAGAGGGATAGCAAGTGCAAAGGTACTCTGGCAGAAGGGAGCGTGCTGGTGCTGGTGAATTAACATGGCTGGAGACAGAGTGGAAAATAGGGGACATGGGTCAGAAGAGTAAGGGACAAGTATCTACAGGAGATCACACTATGGGCCTTGTGAAACACAAAAAGAATCTGACCTGACTCTGGTTTTGAACTAGAAGCATGCCCTTCACTATTTACTAAAAGACAAGGACAGGCATTTGCATCTCTGAGCATTAATTTCTTTACCTGTAAAACTTTGAATATGTGCTTCACAGGTTGAGGGCAGACTGAAAAAGCCATTTATAGGGTGGCTTTTACAAGAAGTTGTAACTGATTTGACTGACATTTAGCAATCACCTATAGCACGCAGTACAGAATGAATTCCTTTCTGTACTGCTCTTATTAAACTGTTTCTAAGAGTAGACCTTAAAAGTTCTCATCACACAGAAAAGTTTTGTAAATATGGTAATGTTAATTAGCCCTAGGATGGTGATCACTGAAATAATATACTAAAAAAGTGAATCACCTAAAGTAGTAAGGGTTATACTCCAATTATTAAATTATAGCTTAAAATGCAATTTTCTGTTTTAGAGACAACTTCAAAATTTTTTAAAACTCTTAGCAATAAATTTAATTTTGGGGGTAAATATTAAATTTATGCTGTCATTTTTTTGGAATACTAGCAAACTTCAAAGGCCATCTCATCAGAACCCTTAAATAAACCATATCTTGGCTTTTCTTGTGTAGTTTTTCTTTTAAGACAAGGAACAAATCATAAAACCATAGTGTGATAAGAAGGAATTAATAAGCAAATTTCCAGCATGTACCTGAGAGTCAACATTATTGAAGCTCAATTTTCAACTGATTCAAAAATATGAACACCTAAATATTCAAAAACACTGTGTTCACTGATGCCATGACTATAACATAAAAAATAAATGAACACAATTATGTATTTTCAGCTAGTACTTACTCTTCTGTTGACCCTCCCCCACAAAAAATATCACTAGAAGAACACATTTTTCAAGTACCTTAAATTGAGGGTAACATTACATCCCTCCCAGAGAGAACTTCCACAAGGTATGAAAATGGTCTATTTTCCATTTGTTTTGAGTATTAATATTAATGTGAACCAAAAAATAAAATAAATATTAATGTGAACCAGTTCAGAATAAGTTGAACCTGAAGCCATTTTAACAGTATAATAAGAAGCTTAAAAACAAATTAGGCAGATAGACAGATAAGTATATTAACATCAATTAGGCCCACAACCAAGGTATAACTGACACCAAGGACATCATTACACTTTTTTTTTGTAATTTAAATTACAAAAAAAAAGCCAATGCCAGTTTAGAGATGCTATCTCTGAATCTCAGCTGGTAGTTTTAAATATGAGATCTTAATCTCCCAAGAGTGACACAAGACTGAGTGAAGTAGAATGATTTCTAATCCTGAAAGTAATAAAGAGTGTATATTACTAATTAAAGTTATAATCTAGACAATAATACCCAGTGATGGCATGTACTACATACCACTAATTGTGAAACTCTCCTATGCTCCAGAGAAATAATTAATATAAACAGAAATATAACAAGCCCCACTTATAAATATGTGTTCAGAATATTCAAACTTGAAATACCATACTAAGAAAAATAAAATACATTTGAAATCCTAACTCTAAACTGTATATAAACAGCATGTTCAAGCACTAATAGAGAAACTTACATAAATGTGTTTATATATATTTATACAAATACTTACAATTGTGAATATATAATTCCAAAATTAAAACTTGAAGAACAGTGAAATAAAAAGTGGAGAATAGTAGGACAAAAGATTTCACAAAGAAAGTGTCTGTAAAGCCAATAACTTTTACAGCAGAGATGCCTTTTACCTCTCTGTAAAATATAGCAGTTTGACTCAAGAAATTTACAGCATAAGTCTCTTCTCTGCTACTGACTTCCTGGCCTCAAACATCTCTTACCAAAGGCAGACAGAGTCATTGCAACCTAAAGATGATGCATGCCAATGATATAATACCAAGCATAGCAGTTTCTTGAATCTTACTATAATTTAGTATTCGATATATACCCAATGTGGTTACCCACTGGACAGTGCAAATACTTGCTCTTCAATGCTACTAAGAATGAGCTTCCCTTTCAGAAAGTATATAACTGTATCTTTCATTTAAGGAGAAACATCAAGTATAAGATAGAAGATTTGTACTAACAAGAATTACAAAATTAAAAGTATACTGGGCAACTAAGTACTATCAGAAATTTTTTAATTCTGGATGAATAATATAGAAATGCTTACAATGCCAAATTAACTCAATTTCTTTCAGCACAACTAAGAATGGGATGGGGGGGGGGGGGGGTTAGCCCATTCTGCATTCTTCCAGAAGGCTGTGACTGCCCTTTGGGTCATATACCCCCCAGACTCTGACATCAGTGGGAATGAGTCCTAATCAGTTTCCACTATGTATCTATCAGCTGGGCAATTCAGAGTGGTGTCCTAAGGCAGTTAAATCAATGGAAACTGACTGACTGTCAGGTTTTGCCTGTTATTAGCTATGAAACTTCAGGTGAATATCTAAGGCTCCATCTCTTCATATGTAAATAAGGGGATAATAACAGTACCTACTTCATAGGGATGATTAAAAAATTGGGTGATTAAAAACACAGAACATTCTTCAATACTTTAGGGACTTTAAACTTTAGTTGCTAAATTGCTGTTTTCATTGTTTAAAAGTATTGCTCAATCTTCTATCCTTTGCCAAATGAGTCTAAGAATAGCAGATCACACAGTAATAGCTGGAAAATTTCATGATATGCTACATAAAATGTTTCATATAATGCCTGGCACATGGAAAATTTTCAATGTTAGCTTTTTTAAAAAAAAAACTTAAAACTACATAAGCTGCTGACACATATAGAGTATCTTCCCTCCCCTTTTGTGTGTATCCAATTGTGGAAGCCAAATAAGTAAAACAACACTGAACTTGATCTACTAATAACCAGTGTGATTACTTCAAAATAAAATTGTAGTTTGATAAAAGGAAAGGTGGAGTTACTGACTCAATTCAATATATGAAATGATCCTGCTGTCAGGACACACATCAATGATGTGTCAGAATCCTGGAGGGTGAAGACAGTCAGCATTTGGATGGATGAATGAATGACAGACTAACAGAATTTGGAACAGAAAAGCAAGAATTTATGAAAAGCTCAACAATCTGATAAGCACTGACACATCCCCAAAGCTGCCTTCTAATACGATCAGGTGTATGCAAAGTGTACAAAGGAAAGAAAAACAATGTTGTAACAGCTCTGTCTTTCAAGTCCAAATTTTAAAATAATATCAACACTTGCAGATGGTAATACTTATAAATACTAGGTAAAAATAGAAATTTAGATGTAAAAAGTTTTTAACAACAACATATTCTTAAGCATTACTGACCACCCACTAAAATAACATTACGCTATCACTTCAAAGTAGTTTGTAAATCTTTTTTCTTCTCTATATGCCTTATTACTTAAATAACCTTATTTAGCTAAGATATATACTAAAATTCTGTGAACTTTTTACAATCTTCTAGAAGGCTTCAAGCTAAGTGTGAAAGGAATACAATAGGTGGTTTCAACCTTCCCAGAATAAGTAATTGCTTGGCATCTACTATGTTTAGTTTAATAATCAATCACCTATTCATTCTTTCCACAAATATTTACAGAATACTTTTTACTTGCCAGACACTAGTCTAATATAATATATACATTGGTGAGCAATATCAAAGAAGATCCTAGTCTACTTGAAGGTTACAGACCGAAAGGAAGAAAACCTACTTAAATAATCATATAAATAAATATAAACACAACGCACTGAAGACATATGGATCAAACTCCCTCATTTCAAACAACACTGAAAAGCAATAATAATAATTAAAAGAGTATGGTATTGGAACAAACTCAAGACACACAAACTAACGGAAGAATAGAATTGAGAACCCAGAAATAAGCCCATATATGTAGGGACAGTTAATCTATGATAAAGGAGGCAACACCTTATAATGGAAAATGGTAAGTCTCTTCAATAAGTTGGGAAACTTGGACAGACACATGAGGGGGAAAGGATATCATTAGTTAACACTACACAAAAATTATTCAAAATAGACACAAGCGTTGGTTGTACGATCTGCCTCAAATACATAGAAGAAAACAGGCAATACAATTCTGGATCTCAACCTCATAAATATATTTGGGATCACACTCCAAAAGCAAGGGAAACAAAAACAAAAATTTACTAGTGAAATTACATTGAAGTTTTTGCACAGCAAAAGAAACTTTCACAAAACAAAAAAGTAACCTACTCACTAAGATAGCATACAGTCAACAAGGGTTTAATTTCCAAAATATATAAAGAACACCTACAACCAACAGCACACACAAAACAACATACACAAAGAACAAAAAAAAACACTACCAAAAACTAGACAAAAGACCTGAATAGACACCTCCCCAAAGACACAGAGCTGGGCAGCAATCACATGAAGAAAATGCTTTAACATCACTTATCATAAGGGAAATGCAAATCAAACCACAGTGAGATTACTACTCCATACCTGTGTGACTAGCCTATATCAAAACAAACAAACAAAAAAAGTGGAAACAACAAATGTGAGTGAGGGGTGGAAAAAAAGGAACTCTCATTCACTGTTGGTAGAAATGTATATTGGTACATCCCACATTTAGGTAGTCATCAGAAGACTATGAAAACACTGATACAAAAAGATATATGCCCCTCTGTATTCACAGCAGCATTATTCACAGTAACTAAGAAACTAAATACTGCAGGAAAGGCGATGTATATATACTCAATGGAATACTACTCAGCTACTACAACAGACAAATTCTTGCCCTAGCTACAACATGGACAGAACATGAGTTGACTGTACTAAGCAAAATAAGTCAGAAAGTAAAAGACAATTACTGATGGCTTCACTCATATGGGAATTTAAATAACCAAAGCAATCAAACAGGCAAAAATACAACAAAAATAACTCTTAAACTGGAAAACATGGTGGTTACCTAGTTGAGGGAAGAGGGAAGAGGGGTGGAGAAGCAAAGGCAGATGGGGTCAAATTCAGTGTGATGACATTAGAATTTAGGTGATGTATGAATGAATCATACATACATATTAAAGGGGTGAAACTGTACTCCCAAAATTATACAGTTTAATAAATGAATGGTAAATCAATACAATTTGATTTTAAAGGAGAAAAAAAAAACATGTGGTACTATAAAAGTATATGTTGCAGAAAATGAAAAAATAATACGGTAACTTGAAATTCATGTAAAAGTCTGGTAAAAAGCTAGATTATCACATAAAGTAAAATACAAGAAAATGTAATTCGCTAACTAAATTTCATGCCCCATGTTGATGAGGTAGTATAGAAAAGCTCCAGCCAGGGTTCTTCCATGTGTTCTCTCATTGATGTAATGAAGCCTTGCAAAATCAAGAGAGTAGACATTAACATTCCCATTTGCAGGTAAGAAAACTGAGGCTACAGAGATTCAGTTTTATTAGTTCGGTACATAGCTACAGTACAGAAACAGCTTCATTACAAAAAACCCGAAGTTATGAAAATTTTATACCAAATGGAAACCTCTTTTGACATCAATTCAGACACCTATTTGTGGCAGCAGAAAAGAGACCAGAGCAACAAGTCTGTCCTCCTCTTGATCTACCTCTTTCTTTACAATCTACCTCCAATCCAAGGCACACAGCATTTTCACCACAATCAGGCTCTGTGTTCATGATGCTGCATACCTGAAAATATCTGCCTTACCCTCTGAAAATGTGGTGGCTGATTTCTCAAATTGCTAAAGGGCTAACAGATACCCCCACAAATAGACATACTGTTGCAAAAAGCTCCTAGAAACAATAGTCAACTGACTTCATACAAATTGATGAAGTCAAGCAATTTTAACAGTGGGAATTTCCAGCATAATATGAACTAATTATTTGTATCCCCAGCTATTCTACTTTCACGGGGCTCATAAGACAAAACAGATTTTATAAAAACAGTTTTATTTTAAAAATTTTATCAACAGATTTTGAAATAAAAAGCATGCCTCCATAAAAAAAGAGAGAATATTGGGGCCCTCCCTGGTGGCGCAGCGGGTTAAAGCACAGCACTGAGAATCTGAAGCCGCTTCCGCATGAGTTCGATTCCCGCCTGCCCCGGAGGTGACCACAGGGCGCGGCAGACCTCTCCTGACCCGCCCGCTGCTCCCCTCAGCAGTGTACTTCGTTGATCTGCCTGTTCTGTTCCCCACTCTGTCTCTGGTGAAGCCTCTCACCACCCCTGAGCCTCTGGCCTTGTACCCCAGTTCTGTATGCACAAATAAATCTTTCAAAAAAAAAAGAGAGAGAATATCAAAGTTTCTAATAATTTACAATGCTCACTTCTACTATTAGGGCATCCTAATACCACCAAGTTGATCAAGTAACAGCTTCTGAACCATTTCTAGCCACAAATCCAAAGACTGGGCATTATTCCCTCACAGTCCCTCTGAAAGGACTAAGTACAGCAAGCTCAGCAGTATTCACTATGAATGACACTCATCTTCATCTCAAATTCTTATATTACACAATCCAGGAAAATATGCACCAGACTCTGAAGAAATATACAAAAATGTTCTACATTTCTGATGAAAACAGGTGAACCTATGGATTGTTCAAAGATCCAGATGTACCAGAAGAATCTCTTTCACACAACTCTCCCTGGAGTATTTTTCAGACTCTATCCTCCATTGAAAATTCCATGACTTCCTACAGATAATCTGCCCATTCAGGATCAGCGGACACTTTAAACAATGCAAAAGGTATTTGTTAGTGATTAAACAAACCAAAATAAACAAGGGTCACCAAGGACAGATGGGGGAGGCGAAGGGAGGAGGGATACACATTCTGAAGAGCCATTTCCTGTTTCACAGTAAATAGTTCTTTCTAAAAATGTTGTATGAGTCATCCTTTCCCAGTCACATCATGTATACATAAGAATAGTAAAAATCTAGTAAGCATTTACTCTGAGACAGTCACTGCTCTAAGTAATTGACAAATATGAACTCATTTAATCCTCTCCACAATGATGTGTGGTAGCTATTATTACACTTACTTTACATACAAGAAATTGAGATCCAGAGATATTTAGTAACTTTGTCTATGGTCACACTGGTAAAAAAGGAGCCCTGCTAGTCTTCAGACACTGGCAAAATGCATCTTACAAGTAATACCATTTCACTTATACCACATCTCACCCAATTCTGCTAAGAATAACATGGTCAGCTCATCACTGCTCAGTTTTGATTTTTTTTTCTTTCTATTAACAACATTTGCTAGAGGGATCATCTAGAAGGGTTACTCTTCCAAATAAACTCCTTAATATTGATTGACTGAAGCAGATGTGAGTTCAGTTATTCATCCTTTCTTTGTACCAAAAAATACAACTACCAGGGATTACAGATTCTCTAGCTGTCAGTTGTTTCTATTAACATTTAAAAGACCCCTTCCTGTTGGTGTTAAATCTCTTACATAATCATTCTAAATCTTCCCTGGCCTTCCAGAATTCTCCTTTGCATCTAAGACACCTTCCATAATTACTTCAACCTTCTTTCTGTTTGGCTTTAATTTACTTTGTAGGGAAATATAATGACAGTGGTTTAGTTATTTCATTTGTTCTGGAATAAGTAACATTTGTTGAGCCCTCATAAATTCTGACGAGTCAAACTGAATATTCAACTCTGTATTAACATGGGTACAACGGAAGGTCAAGTAGACATCCAGGTAAATTCAACTGCTTCCAGAAAGCAATGACACGTAAGGCAACTTAAGGACAAGGAATAAACAAAAGAAAGGTAAAACATTTTAGTCAGGAATAGTATGGAGGTGAGAATGGGCACATTCTAGGGGAAATATGAGAATATTTGCATGGCTAAGGCTAAGAAGACAGATGGGAGTAGCAGGAAACTGGAGTGAAGAATTAGAATAAACCTGGCCATGAAAAGATTTTGAAAAATGCAGGGTAATGGGGTTTTATGCAGTTGACAAGAGAGAGATGTTGGACAGGGACAAATAACATAATAAATGTTTTAGAAAGATTTGGAAGCAAATTAGTCAAACACCAAAACCAAGCACAAAAGAGTTAGGAAGTCCTATACTAGGCTCATAGCAGAAAAGGGAGTGTAAGAAACATTTTGAAAAAGGAAACAACAGGATTTTTGTTATAAAGATATTAACAGAAAAGAAAAACAAAGATTATTGACTACAGGTTGGGAGAATAATGGTACTGCTGGTTAAAAATTGCATAAGACAGAGAAGTTAGTTCATCAAGGAAGCTCATAAATTTTAGTGTTGGGGACAATGTAATTTGAGGTAACTCCAAGACATCAGAGGAGGGGGATGTTCAAGATAGCACAGAAACATAGGCCTAAAAAATAGAGATTTCAGAGTTTTCCCATAAAAGTGAAAGTGTGAGGGACAGTTAAAACTCAATGACAGGGTAAATGGAGAAATAACAGAAATAACAGAAGGTTAAAAATAGAAACATGGGGTGGCTAGGGACTAAATATGGAAAACTCAAGAATGAGGCTGAAAAGCTCTGGTGAGATGGGACAGAGAACCAAGGGATGACATGCTACCAAAAAATAGGAAGCAAAGCTACTGAATCACTCCCAATGTTTGCAGTGTAGAACAATTACAGAAGCACTAAACTGTCCTGGAGCCTTAGCCATACCCCCCTGGATGCTAATTAAACAATCCAAACAGCTCACGGAGTTCTGAGAGATACCACAATGAACTCAAAGACTTCAGAGCCATAGCTATCATTTGATTTTGTTGTGCTTTTTATTAAAGAGGAAGAGAAAGAAAATGGGGACAATTTGGAGGAGGAGGCTTAAATTGAGCATTTAGAAGTACAGGAGTACATACATTTGGCTTTTAAGATTAAAATTTAATTAGTTATGTCACCAAAATATGCATGGAAACAATCAAGATGAAGAGAGAATAGCAAAAGGCAAAGGTTGATATTTCAACCCAGATTCAGAAGAAAATATAATACTGCTAGAGCCTGAAGAAGGGTATTAGCACATGATTTTTAATTTTAGAAAGACTGCTCTGGTCACTATGAATTCAAAGAATGGAATTAAAGCAAGAGAAGTAGGGAAACTCTTTATGAGACCACTGCTACCAAGCAGAGATAGTGACTGGCAACAAAATGAACAGTGGAGGAGGAAGCAACAAGACCTGCTGATAGTAACTATTCTGGGGAAGGGGATGAAGATGAGTAGCACATAAATAGATGAATCAAAGATGACGATTGGCTGTTTGGTTTGACCAGCTGGGTGAATAGAGGAGTCATTAAGTAAAATAGAGAAGAAATAGTTTGAGTGGCAAAGACAAGTATTTATTGAGAAGGAGTTAAATTGGTAATGGAGATGTCCAATCAGCAATCAGACACACAAAACTAAAGTCTGAGAAAAGTTTAGAGCTGGAGTCATCGATGTGGAAACCAACAATAAATAAACACTCTTAAGGCCAAGGAGACAGATTATTAGATTACATAGGGCAAGAGGGCAAAAGCGCAGGTAACCCTGAAAACAATCCAACATACAAGAGTTGAGTTCAGGAAGAAAAGCTAAGTGAAGAAATAAACAGGGGTAAGAAGCAGTGTCACAGAAGCCAGGGTATGGCTCCACAAAGAGAATGTGGATAAGTGTCAAATGCTGCTGCCAGACAGGTGTCCATCAGACTTGGAGATGACCTTGACAAGAGTAATTTCAGTAAAGTAATGATAAGGCAGAATTATCTAAAGCAGACATTTGTGAAATCCTATCCTACAGTCTAACCATTAATATGACTCAGCACTTCTTTTTCTTGTGTCTTTAGCTTCTATGTCTACCTTCAACTACTGTGTCAAGTTGAGACTTAAAATTGCTGATTAGCACAATTACCTGTTCGGTAGAGTCTTTGTGCCAGGTTACTACCCAGGCCAGAGACCTGTCTGTCAACTGGATGGGTGTGGATCAGGTTGAGCACTCAACCCAGTCACATGAGGCCACGGTATGTGGTATAACATCCATTAGAAGGGGGTCTGTGAACAGAAGGAGTGTTCTAAGTCTTGTCCTGCCTCTAAAGATTAAGGAATATTTTCACTGATAAAGGTCGAAGAAAGTTTACAAATTAAAACCAATTTACTTTTTCTTAACATGGGATAAGTATTCAGATGTCCAAAATATCATTAGTCCTTATATTTTAGAGTTTATAAAAACATTTGGCATTCATTAACACTAGGATAGTATATGGAAAAGTAATCCGTTTAAGGGAAATAAGCACCACAGCAAAGAAAAATTGGTTATGGGTATGTAGTTACAATATCTAGTATATTTTTAATCATTAAACAAATAAAAATATGTTTTTAACTTTTATAATAAAATGTTATAACATATAAGAAAAGTCACATAGTTTTTAATAGTATGCATTGATTCCCTATTATAAGAAGAAAATCAGTTTCCACCCAAAAACATTCAGGCCCTATAATTTTATCCCACAGGAAAGGTAATTTAAAATAAAGAAAACGTCCAAAGGGAAGTTACCAGTGGAAACACTAGCCTCATGAACAGCACTGCTATAATACACATGCCTATATAGCCAGACACAAATGTATATAGTCTTCATTTCAATTAGTCAAAAAAAATAGAGGATTGGTAATTACCATTGCTTAACTTAAACCAAACAATGAAAACCATAAACAAAAGCTAGGGCCAAAAAATTTCCCAAACAATGCCATTGCATTTAGAAAGCAGAAATGACATTAATTTACATAAATATATGTATACATTATATATTACATACACACACAGAGTTTTTCAAGGTATTCTCAAACTGTATTGCTTCACTTAATGTTACTAACCATACACTAGACTGGCTAGGTTTGCTACTCAGTTTGCAACCAAAGAAATAAGTTGCACCAAAGATGCATGATTTGTTCAAAATTACACATTTACTAAGTAATAGGAACCACATTTAAATCTATGACTTATAGGTCACTAAAAGCCTGTTGCTCCTGAAACTAAAGTTTATATACATATAGCCTTTAATAGGGGAATTTCCAATCCAGGCTGGAACTATAATTCAAATATCATACACCACACTCTGATTTCTAAAACAGGCTCAACTGCTCACCCAACTAATGTTAATATTAATCAAGCTATGACTATCAGTTCTAACATATCTAATGCCCTATTATACTAGTATATTAGTAGATAGCCAACTGTGACAGTTCATTGTTACTTATTTATTTTTCTTAATGAGCACACAGAACTCACTGTGTTTCCATCCTTTGTTAGAAATTCCAGTGATGTGAAACATTTTAACAATGAACAATCATGTAAGAAAATTGGTGGTTATGGGAGGCAAGGGGCCAGGGCAGTAGGTCAGAGGGGACCAACTCTATGGTGACGGAGAGGCTGCATTTCAGTGGTAAACCTAATGTACTATATACAAATGTTATTTTCAATGACACACACCTTAACAAACACAATGCTATAATGTAATTTTACTTCAGTTAAGATGGAAAAAAAATATTTTTAAAATTAGTGGTCATATAGTAATCAACAAATTATTCTTATATTCATTAATAAAATAATGTATTTAACACAAATCTAACTGAAGAGTTACTTTATTACATCTGATCAGTATCGACAACTAGCTAAAAAGTAAATGAAAAGGTGAATCGTTTAGCCTATATTAGTAGTATATTTGTTTTATAACTATAAGACTCTAAGACAAATGTACACACACACACAAATATGCTACATGTCCATTTGAAAATGCTTTGTTACAACTACCAAATTGTCTCCCCACTTTCTATTTAATTAAATGGGCTGTTTTGAGGAATATATTTTATGAGGTCTATATTATCTCCTAAATATTTGGGTCATGGCCAAAGAGTATCAACATCGGCATCATTACATAAAAAAAGAAAACCATTCTATTTAATTTAGAAAGTAAGACGGCATATAAGTGCACTACTACTTCATATCTGCCTCAGCCAAATTCAATATATCATCTAAAAGCAAATATGCAATGCAGCAGTATTAAATAACATGAATAATTACATTTACATTCCAGGAACTGTTACTCTAATGAGAACAAAAGATAAATAATAGTAGCTAACATGCACTGAAGCAATATTTTACACAATTCACAGAAATTATCTCACAACACACTTTATAAATGGGAAAACTAAAACATGAGATTTAATATTGTACCTAAGGTCACAGAGGCAGACAGAGAGGGAGGCAGCACCTGCTCCCAGATCTTCATGGTGTGTGGGTGAAATGTACTGACTGAAAGTGCCTGGGACAATGTCTGACAGGTGACAAACGCTGCATAAATACTAGTAATTATTCCAGTATTCCCAATCTTCACAACAATCAAGTAAAACGCAAACAGTGTAGAAAAGAAGGTGGAAAAGCAAAATGCCTATTCTGCTCCCCACTCTGTTTCTGGTGAATTCCCTCACCCTCCGCATCTCTGGCCTATACCCCAGCTATGCATGCAGAAAAAAGAAGGAAAAAGAACAACAGAAGGAAAAAGAGGTGTCCTCAAAAGTTTCAAGGTAAATGATGGTTTCCCAAAGGTTTGTTTTATAATCTTTGTGATAAAATGACGTTTTCGGGCCCTCCCTGGTGGTGCACTGGGTTAAAAAAGCACAGCATTATGGAGCCAGATTCCCAGCCAGGGAGCTGATCCACATGACACAGCAGACCTCTCCCATTTCGCCCACTGCTCCCCTCAGGCAGTGTATTTCAGTCCATCTGCCTGTTCTGCTCTCCACTCTGTCTCTGGTAAATCCTCATCCTCTGTACCTCTCTGGTCTGTATCCCAGTTCTTTCATGCATAAGCAAATAAATCTTTTTTTTTTAAAGTCTTTTTCCATCATTTTATTTATTGACTCCTTAATGTAAAAATAAATGCAGTGACAGGTAAAGGAGATGAGAAATTGAAAATAAGGAAAATCTGGGCCCTCTCTGGTGGCAGAGCGGATTAAAGTGCAATACTGCAAGCCAGTTAAGGCAGCTTCTGTGTGAGTTCGATCCCCGGCCCTGGAGATCACCCACATGGTGCAGTAGACCTCTCCTGTCTCGCCCGCTGCTCACCTCAGCAGTGTACTTCATCGATCTGCCTATTCTGCTCCCCACTCTGTCTCTGGTGAATTCCCTCACCCTCCGCATCTCTGGCCTATACCCCAGCTATGCATGCATACATATTTTTTTTAAAGGAAAATGAAGAGAAATTAGACATATCATCTGTAAAAGTGAATGCCAAATAAATGTAAGTTGTCATTTTAAGGCAGAGCCTTACAAAGGAAAGTAAATAAATGTGGAGTTGCCATAAGCTTGCATCTTTAATCTATCACTACTATATCCTACTGAAAAAGTTCTTAATAAAAAAAACTATACAAGAGAAACTCAAAAATCTACATAAAAGAAAACTATTAATTTCAACTGACACAACTGTTAAACATAACATGGGCAAGTGAATCATGATGTTACAGCTTTGGGACGCTTCACTTCAAATGTGAAAATAATGACCAAAAAGACATTGCTTGATTTCATTTAATATTCAGTACATTTAATAGTTGGTAACTGTTGAAACTACAAATAAGGAAACCAAAGAAGGGCAAATTGAATAAAGGTTCCTTATGATGCAGATATCTGTCCTGTAGATTAACAGAAACTATGTTTTCAAACAACTTGTTAAGCATCAAATGACAGCTTCTGGTCATCAGCAACTTAATATCCAACATTCGATCTTTTCTCAACCCTGATAAAGAATGAGGAAAGTTAAAGAGCAAAGTTAGTTAAATAGAAAGTAGAATGTTTCAATGCAAAGTGAACACCTACTGAAATCAGACACATATGGAGCAGAATGCTGGTCCCTTACTGAGTAATTGTTGCCAGAATGGGAGAATTATACCCCTCCTCCCTGCAAGCTGTGGTAAGAAATAAGGAAAACAGAATGCACAGCTCTTAGTAAGTAACAGGCGCTCCCCGTAAGTGGTAATGATTAGTATTAACGTTACTACAACCTCCTTGTAGGTTGCTCATCATCAGTGTGACTGTGAATACAACATTCTAAGGATACAGCAACCGCATCTGCTTTAGGCAGCTTATACAGACTCTGACATGCTATAACTCTTAAATACTGGAGGCAGGGATGAAAGAAAATTTACGCAAGGAATTCAGAAAATAATTAACATTCAACACAATTCCTTCTAGAAGGCACTTAGGCCAAATGTAACAATATGTCCTATTTCATTGTTTTTTCAAACTCAATTTATGGGACTGCAATGCCACATTTTAAATGAAGGAATAAATAGAAGAGAAACAAATATATCTAACATCCTGAGTATCAGTTTGCTTCATTTAACTTTTATATTGGTTTCATATGAGCACTTGTACTAGTGGGGATTGGTGGTGTGGGTATGAAATTCTTTACTGGAGATAGCAAAAAATTGGAGAAATACTGTTTTCTATTTTCCAGTACAGTCCTACTTTCATGTGGGCCTGTCCTATTCAATAAAGATAAAGAGATATATGTTAACTACGTGGAATCTCATTTTCACACATATATATACTGAAAATCATGAAAGAAAAATCTGTCCTAGATCCTAGGTGCCATCTTTGGGCGTGGTAAATACAACAAGGTACTTAGCTCAAATGTAGAGTTTAAAACATACAGAAATGCACCAAGGGTGTCATCTACAAAATCCAGGTAAACTAACCATCAGGACTTAGTAGCTCTAAACCATGGCAAACCTTTTTCCTCCATTCAAAACATAAAAATTACTGTGAACATATTCAAAGTCATTTCTGTCCATAATTCTTGTATGAATTACTTTTAAAAATATTATATGATATTTCTGATATACTCTATTGTGAGGCTGAAGCGAATTACACCATGGGCAACACTCTTTAGTGAGCTCTCAGAGAAGAAATTCAGGTAAGTTCTATATACAACAAAAGCCAGAGTTTTGTTATAAAGTATGACATATGATACCTAAGTGGTATGATATCTAAACATACATTAATGCTTAATATCCTTATAAATTAAAAAATATATATAAACCTAACACATATAACTAGAAGCCAGGAACCTCTGAACAACAAGGGCCAAGAGCTGGCTGGGCAGAGAGAAGCCATGCAAACTTGACTCCACTGCTCACTTACCTATACCATGATAGCAGATTAAAACACTACTTCTCGGCCCTCCCTGGTGGCACAGCGGGTTAAAGCACAGCACTGAGAAGCTAAAGCCACTTCCGCATGAGCTCGATTCTCGCCTGCCCCGGAGGTGACCACATGGTGCGGCAGACCTCTCCTGACCCGCCCGCTGCTCCCCTCAGCAGTGTACTTCGTTGATCTGCCTCTTCTGCTCCCCACTCTGTCTCTGGTGGTCTCTCACCGACCCTGAGCCTCTGGCCTGTACCCCAGTTCCATATGTACAAATAAATAAATCTTTAAAAAAAAAACACTACTTCTCTAGATTCCAATGTCCTTCACACTAAAGAAAACACTCAGAACAGTACCTGCCTCCATTCTGTTATTCCCAGCCTTCACAACAAAGGCAAAAACAGAGACACACTCTGAGTACTTCAGAAGATTAACTTCTCTCTAAGTCAACTTGTCAGCTACTCTTCAGATGACAGCTCCAACTGTGTGGCCCTGAAAATTCTCTTCTGTTCACTCAGCGCCTTGCTCCTTACATGAACTGACCAGTTTGTTTGCCCACACTTAAGAAGAAAGCGCTGAACAAAACATAATTTAAGTCTGGTATAATAAAGGCAAGGAGTAACTGCATGTATGACTCAGTATCTATAGCACCTAGCACCGTACTGACAGCAAATTAAAATTTTTTGACAAGTCTTCATTTTAAAAGGATTAAAGAGCTTGGAAAAAAATTTCCAACTTGAGTCATCAAGTTCTGTTCCAGTGAGTGAAATAAAACTGGCATGGAAGGAAAACAAACATATATAATCAATAATATTAAGTGAAATCATGTGAAACTTATGTATGTTAGGTCAAATATGACAGCATGCTAGCAATTTCATTTTGTTCTACCCAAGAGAAGGCCTTCTTTGTTAATAGCCCTAAGGGTGCTACTGGAATCTGAGTACAATGCTCTCAAACCAGCAAACACATGGGAACACCTTCCAGAGAAATTTTGCTTTGTCTTGTTGTCCTTTTGTTATATAAATATTAAAATCTACTAAAAAGGAGAAAGAACACTAAGATAAACTCCCATGTACCCAACATCCAGTTTCTCCTTTTGATATTTTTTAAATGTCAGTATTTACAACATCCTGGAATTGACAAGCTATGCAATTATCTAACCATACAAAAAAATTTCTCAGAATCAACATAAAAATTCATTTTTTCACAAAAATTTTCAAGCCTGTATGACCAAAGGTGTTCAAAAAATGCTGCTAAGGGGCATGTGTGATTTGGGACTCTGGGTAGATGGTATTCTGAAGCATGAGCTCTGGTGAAATATTTTCTTAGTTGCTTAATTTTTGAGTTTTGTCTTACAGAAGAAAGGGAGGCAATATAAGTGGACACAAGACACATGCAGCAGATCAGGACATCTGAAAGTAATAAATGGAGTATGCCAGAAACTTATAAAAGGATCCATATAAATGGATGCATGAAACCCCATTCTAAAACATTTGATTGGAAATTAGGCTTCCTTCCCTGGTGGAATTTATGTTTTAGCATGCAGGTCCATTCTTCAGTATGGGGAGAAATGCCATAGAAAAAAGGAAAAGCAAAGCAAGGAAAAGGGAATGAGAAGGTAGTAGGGTTACAAATTTAAACAGGGTGAGCTCACAGGCTCACCAGGAAGATGGATCTTTACCTAATTATGACATCAATGTGATAAGTACAACATGAGATTTGATCAGGGTTCAGTGAAAATGAGGAAGAGGCGGCACTTAATTCCGCCTCCCAGAGGAAGTGATATCTGCACCAATTGTTGAGAGAGCAAGAGAAGTTGGCAGACAGGACAAGAGGGCAAAGGGCTCCTGGTATCCAGAGAAAGGGGCATGTGTGAGGTCAGAGAGGAGTGCAGCCCAGAACACTCAAATAGGCAGGTCCCCGTGGCTAAAGCCTAGCGTATGTGAGGAAAGGAGCCAGTTGCCAGAGGGGCAGGCAGGGTCAGCTCAGAGGGATGCTATTTTCTATGAAGTGAAGTCAATGCAGTTTTCTACCACAGAAGCGCATACAGGCAACTCTGCAATGTGACTTAACAAATGTGTAGGCAAGAAAGGAAAAAGCACAACAGTGAGAAAAGAGAGAGCAGGACAGACTCAGTCAAATTGCTACTGGTGCCATTCCCCCAAACGGAGAAAACTCCAAAGATCAGATCCTACAGAGACCTAGGACATATGAATTTGGAGTGTCTGTGTAAGAGACTAAGAAATAAAAGAAAGAAATGAAGGTCTAGGCTAGAGAAAATTTTAGCCTGTAAATACAAACACAAGAGTCTGACGGGTTTCTGAAGACAAAAATGGATGAATGCATTAAATGCACGCACAATATGCACTCGCTGGCTCACTCACTCACTCAAGCTTTCGCACTCTCTCTCTCTCTCTGTCTCTCTCTCACACACACACACACACACACAGACACGCACACACACACAATTATATGAAGTATAAAGAAGACCAGACTTAAATTGTTTCCTTTTCCTCAGAAAAAAACTTGCCTTAACACTATTAAACTTTTTTATCCGTCCTAAGCATGCACTGCATCAAAAATTTACAATTATCCCAAACCAAAAGGCAGCTTCATAAGAATGAGGCAATGACAATGAAGTTATTACAGTTAGTTTGCAAAACCACAAGAAACAACACTATATTCAAACTAAACATGTAAGATCAGGAAGTCAGACACCACAAGGTTCTAAATCTAGGCCAACTATATTTTCTGAGTCCTTCACAAGTATCTCAGGCTATACTAAGAGATACAGAAGACACTTTAAAACACATCCAGGGCACAACACAAAATTCAATTTTTATAGCCAATTATTTCAACAATTCTCAATGAAACATATAAGTCAATGATGTCTTTAAAGTTTGCAGGGGAACTGCCCACAGCAAATGGGACAAGTTTGCTCCTCTCTCCTCAGAGGCTGCACGTTTGAGAATACGCACATAGGAAAGAACAGTGCAACAGCTTTTTTTATTTTAAAAATAAATAACTTTTCAGGCCCTCCCTGGTGGCGCAGCAGGTTAAAGCACAGCACTGAGAATCTGAAGCCACTTCCTCATGAGTT